>NW_022589704.1:62648217-62854803 GCF_004348235.1 Phoca vitulina | reverse complement strand
TGAGCCAAAGGCAGACGCTTAACCATCTGAGCCACCCAGACGCCCCAAAAAACTCTTTTAATTAACCTAGGGAGAAACTCTTTTTTTCTTTTTTAAAGATTTTATTAATTTTTTTGACAGAGAGAGAGACAGCAAGAGAGGGAACACAAGCAGGGGGAGTAGAAGAGGTAGAAGCAGGCTTCCCACTGAGCAGGGAGCCTGACACGGGGCTCGATCCCAGGACCCTGGGACCATGACCTGAGCCGAAGGCAGCCACTTAACCAACTGAGCCACCCAGGCGCCCCAGGGAGAAACTCTTTTAAATAACCTGTGGATATAACTTATCAAATTCTAATACTTTAAAATTTGGGGTCTAAGAGGTACCAGCTGGACATTTCAAAGGTCCTAAGGATTTAAAAGAAAAAAGGTGGGGAACACAGGGGCACCTGGGTGGCTCAGTCTGTTAAGCGGCTGCCTTTGGCTCAGGTCATGATCTCAGGGTCCTGGGATCGAGCCCCGGGTCAGGCTCCCTCCTCAGTGGGGAGTCTGCTTCTCCCTCTGCCCCTCCCCCTGCTCATGCTTGCACTCTCTCTCTCTCTCTCTCTCTCAAATAAATAAAATCTTTTTAAAAAGGAGGTGGGGAACATAGCTACTGCCCCTACTAATACACCCCAAGGAACAACATAAGGGCAGATAGAAGAAGAGATGGGAAACCTCAGAGCGGACTTGCAAAGGTCTGACCCCCTTAACCTACATTCTCCTTCCATGCAGCCTCGCTGTCCTTCTTCACCGCTTGGCTAGGGGGGTCCATACCCCAAATCTTACACCAGCCAATTTCCTGCACAAGCCTTTCCATGCAAGTAGAGCCTCTAATGCTCAATGACATGATAGAACCTGCCTTAGGGAGAAACCCCAGCCACTCTGCCTCAGCGTATGACCTGTGCTATCACCGAACCCCCATGATAAATAGTATTTCCACAAATAGTGTAGACACGCACTTAAAGAAGAAGGAATGAGTTGTTCTACCTGCCTATCCAACCCTTATTTCGGTTTATACAGAAGCCTTTTGTTTAGCTGCCTTCTAGAGAGATGCAAATTTTTACATGTATATACTTATATTTCCACTATGGTTTGAATGTTTGTGCCCCCTGCAAAATTTGTAAGCTGATGGTATTAGGAAATGGGGCGGCCTTTGAGAGGTGACTGAGTCTTGAGGATGGAGCCCTCATGAATGATATTTGTGCCATGATAAAAGAGACCCCAAAGAGCGAGCTTGCCCCTTCTGCCACATGAAGAAGCAGGGAGAAGTCTATACTTGGAAGAAGGCCCCCACCTGACCATGCCAGCACCCTGATCTTGGGCTTCCAGCCTCCAGAACTGTGAGAAATACATTTCTGTTGTTTAAAAGCCATCGAATCTACGGAATTTTTCTTATAACAGCCTGAACTGATTAAGGAAATTGCATACTATTTTTAAATTTTATATTTTGAAAATAGAAATATTTTGTGAATCAAATGTCCTTTCCACAGAACTATGTTCTCCATTTCTTTTCTTTTATTTTTTTTTAGGATTTTATTTATTTATTTGCTAGAGAGTGAGTGAGAGTACAAGCAGGGGGAGTGGCAGGCAGAGGGAGAAGCAGGCTCCCCGCCAAGCAAGGAGCCCGATGTGGGACTCGATCCCAGGACCCTGGGATCATGACCTGAGCTGAAGGCAGACGCTTAACCGACTGAGCCATCCAGGCGTCCCTCTCCATTTCTTTTCAAAATAATGATGATAGCTGCTATTTGAATCCTTCCATCAGCTATATTATCCAAGCTTTTCCCAAAACCTTAACTTCACTCACAGGATAGGCAAAGCCAATTATTCCCAAACATATTCATTTCTTCCTATCCCTAAAACGGACAAAAGTATTGCCCAAAGATGAATAAATGGGTATGATTAAAAAAAAAAAAAAAAAGATTTATCCAATTCTCCCTACAGAATGAATGGGTTCTAATTCTCTATTCCCTTAACTAGGACACAATCCACAGATGCGTGATTTGGAGCAATGCTTCTCAAACTTGACTGTGTATGCTGATCACTTGGGGACGGTATGAAAATGCAGATTCTGACCCAGTCAGTCTGGGGTGGGGCCTGAGATTCTGCATTTCTATCAGGCTTCCAAATGATGCTGACCCTTTAGGTCCAAAAACCAGACTCTGAGTGGCCAAGTGGTAGAAGGCGGCCGGAGAGGCACTTGGGTGGAGGGCGCCTGAAAGGAAGTAGTTCCATCGGCGGCCGTGAAGGGATGGGGTCACAGCCGGAGGCGGGGGGGTGGGGGGGGCTAAGCCCAGAGGCACCGCCTAGCTGCGTGTGACGGAAGAAAGGGGTAAGAAGCAAAGACAGAAAAAAAGAGAGACTATTATTAAAGCGTTTGAGTTTCACAACTACGGGAAGGGGTAAAAAATTCAAAGGGAGAGAAAGACGTGAGGTCAAAGTCAGAAGAACTTAACAGAACTCTGAAGTCCAGGCAACACATTGGCCAAAACTATAGTCAAGGAAGAGAACACAGTCACTCCCTTGGAAGTCTAGTGGAGTAAGACAGACATGTCATCAAGTGCCAAACCAAGCTAGGACACAGGATTTAATCTTGCCCGTGGATTGAAGAGCTGGATCTGCTCATGCAGCTTCATCTGAAACACATCACCAGTGAAATTTCACAGGAGTGGGAAAACGGGCCTAAAATGGGATAGCAAGAAAAAGTCCTTCCCATCTGCTAGAATTCAAGCGGCAGCCACATCAGCATCCCTCCGCTGGGAGCGAAGTGGGCGGGAGACAGATCGAGCAGGGACCCCCGCCCACTGCTGCTGGACCAGCCCAGCCAAATCTGCCCGACCAGGGCCTGACGTAGGCCCCTGGTGTGGGATAGTCCAGGTTTGGTGGGGGACACAAAAAACGCAGAGTATCCTATCACAGAATATCCTGGAAATAGGATTGCTTGGGAGGAAAAAAAAAAAAACTACCAAAAAAACCAAAAACTGAAAAAATGAAAATAAAGAAAGTGTGCTTAAATATTTTTGTGGGTATTTTTCTAATACTTTTATACGGCCTTTGTTCCCTTACCACCACCACCACCAAAAAAAAAAAATCCTCTCTCCTATAAATAGTAGAGGACAAACAAGAACTGTGATTAACAGGGGTGGGACCCAGCAGAAGCCACTTCAGAAAGACCTGGGAGGCTGGCTTGGAAGCGTGGCTGAGCCACTGACCAGCTCCATTACCCGCGCAGGTTATCCCGTGGCCTTGAACCTCAGCCTCCTTTCGTAAAAGGAGATTATTACTGCCGTCTACCTGGGATTTTTGTGAAATAAGCAATATAAGAGCTATAAAAGCCCTTGCAGAATGCCTAGCACATAACAGAAATGGTAAAAGCCAGGCTCTCCGTGTCTCAGTCCCCTCCTCGGGGGTGACAAGGATCACTTCTCTCAAGTGTCCTAAGTTGCTGACTAAGCCCTGAAGGTGCAGAGACAGCCCCTGGCAGCAGTGCTCACCTGTCCCTACAGAAACATCACAGAAGGCGCCCGGGCGCCTGGCTGGCTCTAAGAGCGTCCGTAACATGGGTACAGGTCATTGGGCCATGAACTTGTGGCTTCCTTTCTGACTCTACGCTGTCTCCCCCTGGGGTTTTCCTAAGGATTTCACCCTGTGTTTAATTGCTACCACCCTGTCACACTTCAGCTGTGATGGACACTGCCTCAAACCCTTTTGGGATAAGGAGTCTACACATATACTTATGCAAAGGGTTCAAACACAGAGCACAGGGGCGCCTGTCTGGCTGGGTTGGTAGAGCTTTCGACTCTTGATCTCAGGGTCGGAAGTTCCAGCCCCACACTGGGGGTGTAGAGATTACTTAAAAAATAAAATCTTTAAAAAATAAAAATAAAAAACCACAGAGCATAGAAAAGAGTTTGAAGATCTAAGAATGAGGAAAAGTTAAAGCCTAGTTTCTTTTGCCCCTAAAACCAGGAGAGATTCGCAAAGCACTGAAAGGAAAGAAATTTCATTACGGAAAGGGAACAGTTTAAATGGATTCTGAATTCAAAATATTAAACTATACTTAACCAAATTAGCATATTTTCACAGCTTATGTAAATCCTAAATAGATTCTTCCTTATCTGATATTGGTGGCAAAATATCCTATTCAGCCTTAGTTAGGAATCAAACCTCTCAACCTCCAACATCACGTGCAGTTAAATCTGAGGAGATGCTATTTCTAACTTTATTCTCAAACAGTGGTTTTCAACCTTGGTTGCATATTGAAATCGCCTGGGGAGCTTTAAAAAAATACCAGTGCCTGGATCCTAGCCCCAGAGATGCTGATGTAAATTGGTTTAGGATAACAGTCTGGGAATGAAATTTTTCAAAAGCTCCCAGGTGAGTCTCAAATGTTAGGCCAAAATTGAGAACCACTGCTTTGGAGCTAAGCACTGAGAGATGCTTCATTCCTTCAACAAAATGCTGAGAGAAAGGCACTTAGCCACACTGCAACTTAATCTAAAAAGGAAAAAATATCTGTGATTTATAAATACTACCATATGTAACATACACTTCCAAATGCAAGAGATACCTCTCCAGATACATCTTTAAAGTGTATGCAACAACCTGCTAGCATTTAAAGAAATCTTTAAATGATGAGGGTAACCGTGTTAAATAAAAACACTTTTCAGAAAGTCATTCTCCAGCTTACAATGCTGTAACATCAGCATCATAATGAAGGGTAACCTAATCCCTAGTCATAAATAGCCCAATACTGTCAGTGGCAGAATTAAAAACAAAAACCATAAACCTCAATGATATCAAATGTCAGCCACGATATGGAAGAAAAAGATTGACAAAGCTCTTCTAAGAGCGACGGATTTTTTTTGTCCTGTCATTTTCAGTCATGAAAATGTCATTAGGAGGTATTTTAATTATAAAAAATTAGACATCATATGTGCAGCAAACTCTTGCCTCTTTTGGAATAAGATTATCAAGAGGGAGAAACCTCGTCAAGAAAGAGTAAGTCAAATATTTCGACTTGTACCCCTTACAAACGAATCAACCAATGTTCCTTGCCATTTAGTTTTGTAGTTATTTTCCTATGACTTGGTATCTGTCTTTATCCAAGGATAGTCCATTGAAGGCAGGATTAGAAATGGGAGAAGTCTAGATATTTTGAAGATGGGGAAATATTGTCAAAAAATTAGGAGAAGGGGAGCATAAATTCTGTGACAGCCTTAACCAGTGTTTGTAGAGAAGTATTTAAAACTAGAGAGAGCAGTTGTAAAAGGCAGAGTGTCATGGCAGTTGGAGGGCAGGAAAATCTCTCGAAATCAGCAGGGCAATCACAATGGGTGAGTGTCTGTTTGCTGACAGAATGAGCGGACATCCCAGGGCCTACGGCTTGGTGATGCTTGGTGATGATGTCGCAAAGTTGGGCACTAAGCAAAAACTGTCCAAACGAAATGGAAGCATCTTGCCTGGAAATGTAAGAAGCCACTGGTCTAGTTCTTTTCTTCAAAAGAAACAAGGAGGGGAAAAGAACACAAAGAATAAAAATGTGATGCTGAAATACTATAGGAAAACCCAACGCGGAGGAGCCGATTTCTTCCAGAGTTGGCTGCGAAGTTCTTCAGCCAACAGTAATAAGGATGCCCTATGGGTTCTGGAAGCTCTTATGTTGGCCCTCCTGGGATCCAAATCAGATTCCGCTATCAATAACTGCTATTTGGTCTTTTAATCGACTACAATTGGGAGTCCTGGGAAAAGTAAAGTTGAAGACTTCATTAAAAACAGAAACAGGAAGAATTTTTCTTGTCAGCCAACTGATGTTGCTGGAAACCTCCAGGCCAACTTTCAGCACAGCTGCTCTATTTGGCTTCACCACCCAACGATGAGAATGTGAGGTCAAATGTGATTTTTATTTTTTGTGGCACCCCCTGTCCCACACCTTGGGAGTGGGCGACTACTGTCTGCAGCCTGGGGTTTTGCCAGGGAATAGCCCTCTTGCAGAAGCGGCAGGAGCCCTGCCCGGCACTCTCCGACCTTCTCCCCGAGGATTCCACAGTCCTTCTGTTTCCACAGCAGCCAATTAATTGTGGAAATAACCAAACCAAAATAAAGAAGATAACAGAGGAAAGAACAAAATCATCTGCCTCAACCCAAGCCAACAACATTTTCCAGAAGTCCATGAGGACAGCAAAAGTGAGGTATAAAAAAAATAAACAATATGTAACTAAAGTCGTATTCAATCTTGGCGTGTTTTCCCCATTTTCTCCTACTCTGAAAATGAGTATGTGCTGGGTCTCTTTGTTACTGAGCACATGCAAGTGCAGAAACACGTGTCCTTGCAATATTCATTTCTGCTTACTCTTTGGGGAAAAAATGAGATGTTAAACATTTTAGCAAGCCATTTCTAACAAATGTATAAAAACACTTAAAAGTAAATTCAATTAGTACATTTATTATCTGAATCAACTATGACTTTTAAATTTGAAGTTCCAAAATGAAAAATGTTTTCTGTGATCAAATCATACATATTCCCAGCTAACGTAACTTTAGAGCTGTAAAAATAGTTTTGCATAAATAACAGTTATTCTCTAATTTCTTAAAAATGTATGTCTTCAAAATGTCTAAAAGTTTCCCATTCCTAATCCTGTCTTCAGTTGGACTATACTTTGGTAAACACAAATACCAAATTGTACAAAAATACTTAGTGGCAAGGGACAAATAGCAGGACAAAATTTAATGTTTGTGACCTGAAATGCTCAAAATAGTGCCACATTCAGTGAAGTTGGCTTGTATTTTAATGCTATACCCTTGGTATAAAAGATTCTACGAGAAAGAGCCAAATGCAATTTGTTACCACATATGATGAGGTATGAGCTGGGATATGAATAATTAACTAATTAGAAAATTCTTTTGTTCAAAAAGCATGGAAAAATACTTTCATTTCTATAATAAAGAGAACACACATTATAGCTTCCAGCTTTTTAAGTTGACATCCTCAAACTGGTATAATTTTTTTCTACCATAAACAAGGCTTACAAAAGTATCAACACAATTACAGAGATTAGGTCAGACCATACAAAAAATGTTTTTTAAATTTTTTAAACCTCAATTAAAAGGGGGGAACCCTGCTAGCTAAAAGAACGACTCAGAGGTCCCCACATATTATAATTTAATTTTAAAAGTATAAGAGAAGCCTATGTCAGATAATGAAACTATTAGGGGATAATTAAACTGTTCTCCCAAATGACCATTAGGCAAAATAAATACCTAGAGCTTTATTCTCCAAAATAACCTACAAATCATAGCTAATTCGTCCCTCTAAACACAAGAAAGGAAAGTAGGAAGAAAGGGAGAGATGACTAGAGAGGGAACAGCAGGAGATCAAGAGAAATAAGAAATAATAAAATAACATTGCAGGAAAAAGCAAAATGAGGGCAGTGGCTTTGTTCTGAGGGAAGTAAACTCTTGATTTATCTATGAACACTGTTAGTGAAACACAGCAAAATATCCTTATAAAGATGATATAGGAAAAGAAGGGCAGATGCCAGATTTTTTCCAGCTGGAGACAGAAACTCTTTCATTATGTACATGGGAGAGGCAGATGGCACACTGTGTGCCCAGATCCATGCATTTTCACTGGATTGTTTTTGTTACACTATAATGCTGGAGTGACTTGATTCTATCCTGAATTATGAAGCGTAATTTGCTAGCAATCAGTGTTTTTGTTCAAGTGATTATTAAAAGGAATTTCATTAAAAGAATTAATTTTTAAATAGAACTTTGGTGATGAAGTTTTGCCATCAGTAGAATTCCTTATTGAACAAATGTGGAGACAGAGGGCCAGAGGTGAAACCGATCCCTCTCAAGTCCATGATCCACATGAAGAACACAGGCCCTCTGACCCAGGAAGCCATTTTCCCTCCATCACAAGTTTGGGCAACCATGGGTGGCCATTGTTTTTTGAAACGACTTTGCTGACGTTTGTCCCCCATCATGTGCTAAAATATTATAATGATCATTAAATATTGTTTTATAATGGAATCCCTTAACTAGACTTTTTTTTTTTTTTTTTCCTTGAAGAAACAAGCACTTTGCCTGGCCCCAGGGCCATGATTTCTCCTACACACATAGCACTCTTGCCCCTAGGAATTAAACTGTAAGTTTTGATGGCATTGGTGTTTATGAAGCAATGAGAAAATGCTACTGAGTTTTCTGTGACTAGGGACCAAAGACAGACTAAAAATATGAGAACTCAAGTCTAGAGAAAAGATATTAAGAAGGATATGGTTAAAGTCTAAAAACCATCAAGTCAAGTAAGGTGATGAACCAAAATGTCCATCAATCGCTGGGTAAAAATTTTAAGGAGAGTCCCCTGAAGGTTAGAAAAAGTGGGTTTTAGGATAAATAAAGGGAAGGACGACCATGTCACATTTATGGAAATCACTGTGGAAATCACTCTATACCTCTATACCTGGTGATAGAGACTGAAAGATGACTTCGAAAAAGCAGATTAGTTATTCACGGGTGAAATGGAATTTTAAGGGAAGTGAGTGGGCCCTCGAGCAGCATCCCTAACCTTTGAAGTTAACCACAAACCAGAGAATTAAGCTCTTTCAAGAAACCTCAAGGCCATCTTCACATAGAATATACCAGCCTGCATGACAGTGGGTCAGACCCATTTAAGCCAGCCTCAAATTCCTACTGAAAAGCAAGAACTCCCTCAATGGAATGCATGTTAGAGAATCTGTTAAACCATTTCTAGATAAATAGAGGGAAAAGGTGCAGAAAGAATCCGTAGCTCAAAAAGTTCACCAACCCAATATAAAAATGAAGAAACTCATTTACCACTCCCCAGGCTCCCCAAAAAACAGCAATCAACTTTGTTTTCCCCATCGTCTAGCTCAGTGTCTAGCATCTAGTAGGGTTTAATAATCATGCAGTTAACAAGCTCTGCTCTGAAACTATAAATGTCTCCCGGAGAGTGTTAAGCCTATTATAGTCATTTATACCACTGTGGGATTAAAAAATGTGGGATTAACAAATCTCAGAAATTATCAAAGCATCTAGGTTGGAATGGTCAGGAATATAGAACAGACCAGTAACAGCCCTTGACTCCTAGAAAACTAACCACCAAAGCATCGTACCTAGAGAGGTTAACTATAACTTTAACTATAATTAAAGGCCAAACTCCAATACATCTAAGAAAACTTAAAAACATGCCTAGAAAAAGAATTAAATTAACTAAATGCTATTCATGTAAGGCCAAGAAAAACATTTGTTCTAGGGTTTTCTAATCTAATTGCTGTTGAGATGAATTTTTAGCGAGCATATTGCTTTGTCCTCTGATATATACACCCAAAACTCACCCTTCTTATGGGCCTGAGCACAATGAGGAAACTCGTTAAATATTTACCAAATAAATTACTAAATGTATATCAGATCTGGAACCAAATGCCATTGAGGAATATTACAGTACTCATTTCAACAGTAAATAAATTTTATTTAAATTACCACTTATTTAGCACCAGTGATTTCATCTAATGTTTCTTTTCCTCCCTTCCTTCTCAGAGAAGCCAGGACTGTAATTATCACTTTGCTTCAGAAATCATGACCACTTGAATCCTTCCTCAGCCAGACCTGAAGTAAACTCCATATGACCACAGAATCGGACAGCCTCTGCCATACAAAGAAGCAGAGTCCAGGGACAGTTGTCCAGAACTGCTCCGGGCCATCACAACGGACCTGTGAGTGGAAATCCTACCTTACTAGGGGGGTTGAAGCAAGAGTGTAGGGACACGGAAGGGAGTAGGAAGTAGGAGGTGATAGTTTCAGCTGGGGAGGCAGACATTCCAACAGCCAGCAGACAGTTGATAACTGTGACTTCTATGACATAACTCTCTCACAAGGTAAGGATTCCAGTGGCCACTGTTCCTTACAAGAACAAAGGCTTCCAGATAACACATGGCACAGTTTGTGAAATGATGCAGAGCACGGACCTGTACATAATGCGCGCACACGCGCACACACACACGGAATTAAAGGATTATGAGGATACCGGATGTCCAAACGCTGCCAAAATGTGAACCCAGAGAGATAATAAAAGTGCGAGCAACAGCAGTATTAGAAATTGAAAGGATTATAGCAACTTTGCTCCACACGATCTCATGTGCCAACAGCTGGGCCACAAAAGCCTGGCAACATTAGGCAGTCCATACTGTATATTCCATTTCTTTCTGTTTGCAAAGGACAAACATCCTAAAGAACCATTCCCCCTCCCATCTCTTGAAATATCAAGACATCAAAAGGTCAAAGGTTCAAGATTAAGGAAAGATCAAAGCAAGAAATCAATATACCTTTTAAAGGAAAAATAGATAATTATACATATATACTATACTCTTAACACAATGTGGGCATTAAGCGGGGGGGTGCAGGGGGGGTGGATGGAGAATGAGAGAAATAAACTAACTGCTAATAAGCAAACTCATAAATCCTAAAACCTCAAATTAATGAGCCAAGCACAAAGCCATAACACCCAGATCCTTACATGTGCAGCTCTGCCTGAATTATGAGTATCTCCAAATGACACTGTTATGGTCCCTGGTCCCAGGGAAACAGAGGAAAGTGTCCCCCCCTGCTGCCTCCACCAGGACCTTCATTAGCTCCCATGGCCAGCAACCAACTGCTGACCAACAGCCAGCAGAGGGAGAACATGGAGGCTTGGGGCAACTCGGGGCTCTTAGAGACCAGGGACCACAGTGTCGGCCCAGAAGGCTGGTTCCAGAATTGCCAGACACAAATGTACACAGGCCTCACAAAGACCCTGTATAAATAGTCTGCTGCTGGCAACAGGATGGCCATGGGATCTCCAACAGAGTGCCAAGATCAAATACAATCATCACGGGCAAATTCGTGAGTGGTTATTTCCAAACAGGGCATACAAATGTACACTCGAATTAAAAAAAAAAAAAAATAGTGTATATTCAGTATAGCCACAGAATTTGAGGACTCCTAAAGGGATCTGAGAGATTTCCCAATCCAACTCTCTTTCTAACAGTGCTGTGCTGTTAGGTGACTTGACCAAAGGTAGAAAACAAGTTGGTGGTGGAAGTAGGACCCGACTCTCCCCACAGTTTGTTTAGTGCTTTTTCCACTTGGGGAGTGACCTTCAAAACTGGTCAGATGACAAAGGCACAATTTTACTGGTCACCGTGATCACAAGCAACAGAAGGATGCAGCAATCATTTCCGTAACAGCAAAGCACAGCTGAAATTCTGAAGAAGGTAAAAGCCTTAAATGTATACATATTTTGTGGGGTTTGGGTTTTTTTTTTTTTTTTTGGAATTAACATTAAATTGTGGAAGCCCTTGCTTTAATCTGAGTTTTAGCAGGCAATCTATTGCTTCAATCCCAGCGAAATCTATGCCTTGTGGAGCCTAATTTAAAATGTGAGGCCAAACATATCTGGAAAAGTACAGCTTTATCCTTCTACTTAATTTATACTATAGTGTGCTGTAATTAAGCCTGAAATAAAAGCTATATTCTGAGTAAAGACAAAAAGCTCTTGTTAATGACATTCCATTCCCGATGTAGAAAACAACAAAAGGCTTCTTCATTTGGAGCCAAATGTCATTATACTTTGTAGCTTGTGTGGATAGCTATTGGACTAATATTTGTACTGGGATTAGGGTTGGGATAACCAATCAGTTAACTCCTCCACTGCAGCTTCCTATTATCCTCAAATAAATGGCCAAAAGGAAAAAAAAGAGAATTGGCAGGCAGAACGACAACTATATTTATGAGATTAAACTCTCAAACCCTTCACAGTTTGCCGGGCAACTAATAACCATTTGCCAAGCTGTTCATTTAATAATGAGTCACTTAAGCCAAAAGCCAATGTTCCTGCAACCAACCAATGCTACCGTAGTCATATCCACAGTCAAAGCTCCGATTATTTATGTAATGTACATACTTCCTTTAGAATAAGAAGAACAAGTTGCCGTGGACAAAAAACAAACTCCTCTTCTTAGCCAAAAGCAAGCTACCCTGCAGTATTTTGAATAACTGAAATGTGTAGGTCATTTGGTAATTTCTGAAAGGCAAAATGACCGAAAAGGGCTTGGGGAGTAATTCCTATCTATGTCACGACTCTGGACGGAGGGCCAGAGGCTCTCCAACCCAGCTCTGCACTCAGCATCACATGGCCTTCGAGTTCATCTAACTGTGTCTGTTCCCTGGTTTTCCAAAAGAGAGTGTCAGCGCTGAGACCAGGCCTACCCTGGAATTATGAGGACTGAACAAAACCCTGCTTGTGACAGCAAAGTGAGTCGGACAGTATACTACACAACCGTAAGGGACGGTATAATTCATCAGGGGAGGAGCAGCGATGCGGGCTGCTTTCCAAGAAATACATGTGTCAAAATAGGAGGGAACACCAACTTGCCTTTGCTCTCTCTTTCCCCTGCTTCTCTGGCCCAGCTCTGCATACCCATCAGTGAAGAAAAGCAACCGGCGGGGATCCTTCACTTTTTACTTACTAATAGTTCATCCATACTGGTCTGGCATTTTTCCAAGTTGATGCGCTTTATTGCTACGCGTTCTTGCCGGGGCTTGCAGAGAGCGGCCTGGACCACAGCCGTAGCGCCGCTGCCTGAAACAAAAGAAAAACAGCATCAGCTATCAGGTGGCACGCTGTCTGGTTACCAGTCACGACCCCCTTCCTAAACAAATACCTATCTTTTTTTTTTTTGAAGTCTTCTACTCAAGGTATTCAAACCATTGCCTTTTAACATATTCTAAAAGAGTCTCTGAGTCTGAAAATAATTATCTGTGGGAGAAAAAGCAAAGAGCAGACTGCTCAATGAGGATAGAAAAACAGTGCCCGCACTCCAGAAGCTACAATCCACATCAAAAAAGCCCATTGCAATCCAGCATGTTTCCTGCTGCCCGAAACAAAGGCTGATAAAGTGACGGGTCTGAGGTCACAGGGACAAGAGATGCGAGCCTCTAAGCACAACACTGCCTGGAGGCCATTACTGTCTCTGGCCCCCAGGATTCTCTAACTTTAGTGCCCTTAAAATACCTCGAGCTCTTCTTCCATTTCAGCCCAAACCAAACCACTCCAGCCTGAACGACTTCAGGGTTTCCACGAGACGCCGTGACAACTTATCTGCTCTGAGTGCTCTTTGAGCTTATTCCTTCTAAGCTTGCTCTACAATTAGAAGAACAGGAATCAACCCAAGGATTCTCATGTTGAAAGGATGACTTTCAAGGATGCCAAGCAAGGGATGCAAATGTGTAATTACAAAAGCTCTCGGCATTCACATGAATTTCCTATTTCTAAGGTTTCATGATCATTAGCTAATGCACTCAAACTCCTAGGAGACAGAGTCATGTCATTATCCATATTTTATAAGAGCAAAATGTAGACGTGTAATGATTTGTGGCAGAGCACAAAGAGCTCCTAATCCGGTTTGTATTCCACGGGGGCAAAAAGACCTCTAGGTTAAGGCATCTCACTTCTGCAAAGAATACCAAAAACCTCCTTAGGATCACATAAATCTTCTACCCCTGCAAGACAGCCAAGCAGAGAAACAGCCTGTGCTCAGGATTGTGCAAAAGGGGGCCCAGATGTGACCATGCACCTTTCTCCTTAAAGCTTTTCTTCAAGGACTACTTCTCAAATGAGTCATCCAGTATCATCAAATGGAGGAAGGGGCAGCTTTGGGCAATACAGAAGGGAGATCAGTATTAGCTTTCCTTACAGATGTGATAGGCAGGCATGACATTTCTAGTGAAAATCAATCCTTTCCCACACCAAGGAGGTAGATGCCCAAGTGGGTGTCTTTGGAGCTGAAAGTCTGCCCTTTCTTCTGTCCTGTGGTCTCAACATCCACTCTGGCCCCCGGATCTGGTGTCCCAAGCAGATCACCCTATGCTCCAAAACCAGGTCTCCAACTTCAAGACTCCCATTCCAGGAAGTCCAACCGGTGTTCACCAAGGAGGGAGAAAATCCATATATACTAACCCCCGCCGTACCGTAGGCACTTTATTCATGCAATTCTCGTTACAAGCCTGCACATTTTTTATTCCTAGCCTCATGTTATATGTGAGAACACTGGGACTTGGAAAGCTTGCGCCTGGGCTGGGGTCTGTGTCAGGTCGGCCAGACTCCAAGCTCCATGCTTTTCCCTGCTTCCCATAGGCCAGAGCCCACACTTCCCTTCCCCGCTTGTCCTGGCCATACAGGACAGAAAAAAAAGTCCTACATGCTTGAACAAAAAAGAAACTACCTAGAGGGAAGATTCAAGTGAGCCTTACTCTCTAGTTCAAGGAGGGAGTGCTATTGTCAGAGGTTGTTAAAAGGGCCTCCCTGTCCTTAATCTCACTGCCTACCCCATCAGCTACTATTCCAAGTCCCACCATATCGGTCTTGGCCCTACAGATCAGAGCGTGCTGGGTTCAATCCAGAATGCTCTAGATATCACAGCCAAATACTACAAAGAGGCCTGCTGATAGCAAAGTGTACCTTCCAGTCAAGGTCTCCAGAACAAGAGACCATCACTGACTGAGCCGCAGAGAAAGTGGTAAGTAACTGGTTAGCACTGGGCCTGGTATCCAGCAGAGAAATCAACACACATCTTTAAGTTGCTGCTGATGGGAAGTCATTCTCGGCTCTACCTGTTGTAAGTCTCCCACCCAAATCTACCCCCACCCCCACCGAATCCTTAATCCACATCCCAGAACATTTTCAAAGCAGGGGAACTGAAAAACAGGAAAGGCAAGAACACACACTCCCAAAAAGGATAACACAAGTGCCTGTAAGAGGGGGCTGCCTCCCATGGCCTGGTAAATCCTTGACTATAAAAGTCTCCTGACTTCCACAGACACATGCAAGAACGCAGACAAAAATAAGAATTCTAGACAGAAAGAAGCAGCAGGAGGGAAAGTCTTTTATTAGAGCTTCACAACTAGAGAATTGTTATTACTTAACAACTATAACTGACTAAAGAACAACCAGCAGCTTCTCGTCTCTAGAGAGAATAATCCTGGGGTTCCTGTCATTTCGTGAATGCATATCACCACTCACTGGACAAGTTAGGAGACACCGCTTTGACCCCAAAGATTTCCCTCAACTGCAAGGGAGATCAAGAACAACGATAGAGGGGCAGGGAGCCTTAGGGACCATCAAGTCCAATCCCTAGCTTTATGGATGAGGAAGGGAAGGGAAGAGCACCCTCACCAGGAAGCACCTTGATCTGGATTGACTTCCAGCCTCCGAAACTACGAGAAGTCAGCGCCTATTGTTTGAGGCGCCCAGCCCCTAGTGTTTCGTTAAAGCAGCCCGAGCTGACTAATACAGAAACCTTTCATTGTCAGTTCTACTCCCTGCCCTGCTATCACCTGTGGTAAATAATGCCGTACAAATTAGAAGTTCTCAACAACTGCCTAATTAAGTCAACAGCAAGATAAGGTAACATTCAATGGAAGGGCTTCTGGTGGGCCACTGTAGCTCCCAAATCTTAGGTTAGTAAGACCCCTGAAAAGGAGGTTCAGCAAGGATTCTACCCTTCCTATCCTTTCAACCCTAGTACCAATTTCTTCTATGATGTTGGGCTTAATTTTTCTCTAAATCTCAGTTTCCTTAATGGGCATAATAAAATCTACCCATGAGGCCAAATAACATCGCTGGGAACATCAATTCAGTAAATGTTAGGCTCTCTCTCTGGAATGCATTTCTGCACCCACACAATTAAGGAGGCAGACTGTATCTATAGTTTGCACTAGCCCCCCCCCACCACCACCACCCAAGGAGAAAAGAGAAGGCCGAGTAGCTCCAGGTCAGTACTAAGTATCATTCTGCTTACAGGAAGATTCAGTTGGTTGAAAGAAAGGAAAAGGAGGGCTAAGTTCAAAAACCGGAAGACTAAATGATTTCTAAGGTCTGAGCCAGCATAATGAGTCTAAGAGTCTAAAATATAAGAGAAGAATCCAGAGAATTCTGGAATAGCTATGAATTAAGATTCTATAGCTAAACTTCTTATTGATAAGGTACTCTGATATCTAACCTAAAAATTACTTTAAAAAGTCTCTGTCTACCCGGATTGCAGGAGTTCATAACCTAGCCCTGCCACATAGTAAATGCTTGTTCTTCGATGACTGACTTAACTCCTCCATGCCTCAATTTCTTCATTTGTATGATGGAGATAATAGCACAGAGCTCACAGGGTAGCTGGGAGGATCACATGGGTTAATACATGGAAAGGCCTTGGAACTGTGTCTAGTACATAGGAAGCACTAATTAAATCTTAAGTTAGTATTACTTTTCAGGGAAATCCCTCCAAGTCAACTGGTGTCCAGCCAATTTGTTGTTTTAATGCTACATATTTCACGATGTTGATGTACCATAATTTATTCAGCCCTTCCTCTATTATTCCTTCTCTTTATTTCCAGTTTTCCCTCCAATATGAATAACGTAGCAATAAACAGCTGATACTTTATATACATATTAGTCCATAAGAACTTTTCTTTGTGTTAAAGTTAGGACGTGGCCAGCCGTCCAGTACCTCTCCTCATAAATGCCAGGAATTAAGAAACAAACGAAATAGATATTATATTAGCCTATAACATGAATAGTGGCCAGTGGAAGGAAGCTGTCATCACATCCTACTTAAATGAGGAGCACCGAGCCAAAAATTTTCATACAATAAGTTTGCCCAGCTCTTAGCACATGGAAGGACTCCTTCGTTATGCTTACCTGTCCTTTCTCAGTGCACAGTGTCCGGAGCCACGTCAGGCTGTCTTTTTGGATGTGCTGGCTGAGGAATGGATAATTAACAAAACAAATGGCTTTGGTCCAGCTGATGACTTCTTCCAATTCTCTCCTTATCCAACTTACTATAGGTGTTCTATTTATATCACGTGTCCAACCTCAAAGCCCACGAGGCCAGTCAAGGTCACCTGAGAGCCGGAAGCTGGCCAGCGTGTGCACAGACACACACGTGCACTCTGTAGGAACAGAGCTGCCACCCACCCCCACTAATGTCGCCACGGAAGTTCGCCGACCTAGCACGGCAAGATTCTGATTTTTGCAGAGAAGCTGAAAACTCAGAATTTTGTCTGAAATCTCCTAATACGATAAGGTTAGCAATTAAATTTTTTTTAATGTAAAAGCATTGTGAGTCACATAAAAGCTTGCCACAGGCTGTATTTTGCTTCCCTGTGTAAATACTATTTGGCTTCAGAGGTACACCCTTCCTTGCCCGATGTCCAATTTTTAAATTATTTATTAGCTTACACATATGAAGTTGCCATTCTTCTCAATCAAAAGGGATCACATTTCCAATGATTCAACATAATACATGTACATACTCAGGACATGGGCCCACACTGATTTACTACATGTGGCCGTGTTGCCATCTACCTTATCCCACTATTTCCCACCAAGAGAAAACTACCAGGGCTATTTTCCTGTTGTTTGGTACGTTCTATGTGAAAGGAACAGCACAGTAAACTATCAAGTCAAACGCAAAGAAGAGAGGCTGTGAGACAGGTGTTATACGCAATTTGCTATATGGATTCCTTAATAAAACAGACACTCCTGCCGGCCTGTCTGATAAATGGTACACAGACCGTGTGTATACAATGGGCATGGCACAGCAAGGCCACGTTTCTCAAGGACGCTACAAACAGGGGACACCCACCCCACACACCGAGTGACCTTGTTTGTGTTACAACCACGCTGGCTGAGTTACATCCTTCTGCCTCCATCGGTGGACCCACCTTCTGGGATGGCTGGAGCAGAGTAAGAACTCACACAAAATAAATAAATGAAGATGAGGGTGAGGTGGAGAAATGGCCACTGAGCAAATACGCTCACATTTCATCACCGACCTGCACAAACTCCCTTACCTGGGAGAGCCTGGCTTGTTGGAACCTTTAGAGGTCACAGACCTCACCAAAGGAAAGCAGCGCTCATATGTAACTTGGCAAGAATCATCTGATAATGCCACAGAAAAACAAAAAGTAGCCTGGGGATCTGATCGTAAGAGAGATAGAGGGGAACTGGGATGTGGAATCAAACTGAAACGTATGTCAATAAATTCACCTTGGACCTCAAGCTACATCTAAAGCAACAATTAAAACAAACATAAAAAAAAAACAAAACAAAAAACCCTACATTACACTTACTAAATTCAGAAGGTACATGGATTAGGATACTGATATAAATAAAATCAATAATGAATATTGCAAGAGTACAAGTAAATTCTAGTCACCCGGTTAAAGAGGAGTGGTAAGTACATGATAAGGAATTATTAAATAACACGCTCTAGGGGCACCTGGGTGGCTCAGATGGTTAAGCATCTGCCTTCAGCTCAGGTCATGATCTTGGGGTCCTGGGATCGAGCCCCTTGTCAGGCTCCCAGCTCAGTGGGGAGCCTGCTTCTCCCTCTCCCTCTGCCTCTCCTGCTTGTGCTCTCTCTCTCTCTCAAATGAATAAATAAAATCATTAAAAATAAATAACAGACTCTAATTTCCATCAAATTCAATGTGATTAATATTGGGATTTACTCCCATTTTTTGTTTTCCTAACGATATACAGTAGATAAAAAAAAATCACTCTGTGAATATGATTAGTTGCCAGCTTAAAAAATCCTTCATTAGTCTGAAGAGCACTCATTTAGGGCTTAGACCCCTCAAAGCCGGAACTGTGTTCTAGGATTCTAGTCCTGATGCTGATACTAACCAACATGCAGCTTGGAGGAAACACCTCTGTCTGTGAACGTGCATTTATTTGCTAAGAAAAAGAACATCCTATTTTGATGGGGCGGGGGCGTTTGACAAGCTAGCCCCAGGGCTTGGCGAGGATTCACCTGAGACGCTGCCTCCTCCCACAACCGCAAGCAGAGTTAGTCATTTCCTCTTTGCTCCCAAGGACCCGGTGCAGCCTCATCCCAGCACTTACAGGATCACGGAGCGGTCTTCCCTGGCCTTATTACTCCTAGAATCAGCCCTTCCGCTGAGGCCCCTGCCTGGAATGCAGGAGGCCCTAGGTAAGTTCTTGCTAAGTGAATAAAACCCCCGTCAACCCATCCCTGGGGAAGCTACCTAGACACAAGGGAGGTGAAGCTGTGTTCCACGCAGAGAGCACTAGGGCCCTGGCCAACTATACAATCTAGAAGCAAGGAGGAAGAGCAATTTTACTCAATATGTTCTCTCTGACCTGCTTGTCGTGTGTGTTTTAAGTAGGTAGTCAGTGTGTGTGGCAATTAACTCCAAGAACAGGCCCAGGGAGGCTACCTGCCTGAAGGCATTTCTGATCTGCAGGACATCTGTTTCAATTTTAGAGTCAAATGTCACAGGAAAGCTCATACTAAAGAGCAGTGTTCCACCAGAATGGGTAGGGAACCTCAGTTTTAAAAAATTAAATCCCCTGGCCACTGCTCAGCATGTAGGAGCCACGTGAAATGAGGCAGGCTAATACAGTAGGGCCTTTGATGACTCCCCTGGAGTATAAAGTAGTGACATCAAACACCTAACAACGTGGAGAGGTGACAGGAGCCCTCAGCAGCCCTCCAAATCCATCTCAGGAACCACTGCGTCAGGCCCTGGAAGGCAGGCGGGACACATTCCTACAGAGCAAATTTGATTTTTAGATTCATTTAAAGGTCAAGTTCAAGTTCTTGCCCCCTGCACACTCAAAGCCCCATGATCTGGCAGGACTGAAAAACTTCCTGTTCTGCTCCAAGGGGGCAGTTCAACCCCTCCCAGCAAAACCTACTCGTTCAACTGATTAAATCAACCAAACAGAAGCCAACATTCCACAGACGAATGTCCATTGCTATTCATACAGATAAACAGATACACCCACTGGCGAAAGCCAAAAGACACAAGTGTCCTGGTTCTAACAGGGTGTTCCAACATGGCGTCTCTCAATCCTCACTGCTCCAACCTTAAGCCACCTGGAAATGCGAAAGGCTACAAATACAAAAAGAAGAACCGGTCTCTACTCCAAGGTCAGTCCCATTCATCCCAGCTCAGCTACATGCATGTTGCCTTTGTATGAATAAGAGAAAGGTATCTCTCTCTCTGAATGGACACAAACCTGGATGTGCAAGGCCTGACAAGTAGATGGTGCACTATTAGGGGGAAATGCTCCTTTCTCCCAGTTAATTGCATCGTAGCTCATCGGGCTGAACGAGGGCTGATGTTCAGGCTCCACGGGCAATGTACACCCTTGGTGGCCTTGGAACAAAGTTTAGCATAACCAAAGCACCCATCCTATAAAAACGAAAATAAGTAAAGTTTGTTTCTAAGCCCCAAGACAACAAGCCCAGACCTAACAAACAGCCCCATGAGAAGGCCCTGGATTGGGGTGGATTTTCTCAGAGCCTCTGAGACAGAATAACAACATCAGAAACACCTACAATGTCTGTTTCAAAAACAGATTATTGAGCCCATACCCAACCTACTGAATCAGAATTACTAAAACTGGTGGCCTGATACGTGCTTTCTTTTTTTTTTTAGAGCGAGAGCACGAGCGTGAGCAGAGGGGAGGGGCAGAGAGAGAGAGAGAGAATCTTAAGCAGGTTCCATACTCAGTGAGGAGCCCCACTCAGTGTGGAGCCCAACGCGGGGCTCCATCTCACAACCCCGAGGAGCGTGACCTGAGCCAAAATCAAGAGTCGGATACTCAACCAACTGAGCCACCCAGGAGCCCCAGTGATATGTGTATTTTTAATAAGCCTCTCCAGCGATCCCCCTCTTCTCTCAAGTTTGAAAACCATGGTTTCTGGGTCTCAGCTTGCCTCTCCCTTCCCCTGCCAGGACACAGGAAGATTTATCAGTTAGGAGCCAGTTAGGAAAATAGAAAACAACACTAGGTGCTACAACACATATCATTTGATATAAAGAAACAGTTCAACAAATATCAGAGAGCTGAAAAGACTGAGCAATAGAGCGGAACTGTGGGAAGCAGCTCCCACCCCTGGGGCGGGGGATGGGGAGTCAAAGGGCGGAGCTGGGGTTATGGGAATCTAACAGTTGAGAGGAGGGGACCCATAGAGCTGGGAGCAGACCCGTTGAGGAGCAGGTGTTGCCACCTCGGGACCCTCCGTGAGGGCCCACGTGGGGCTGGGGGCAAACTTCTGAGGATGGCCAGGCAATGGATTCTCTGAGGGGCACCAGGAGCCTGGTTCTAGGATGTCGCAAGGAGCTGGAGACAGGAACCAATGCCTGCTAGCAGAGTGAAGGGCCCTTTCTGGAATGAGGCTGACAAGCACAGCAAGCAAATGGAATGAATCACGTCCCTTCTGCCTCCTCCAGCCTCCCAGAAGCCCTCTAGCAGCCCCTATTCCAGAGCTTAACAGGGAAACAGCACACAGAAGGAGGAACGTGGTTTGCAGACTAAGCCCAATACACAAACCAGTCTAGAAAGGTCTATCTGGTGCCTAGAGACAACCACTTAATAAGGAGCCAAGGGAATAGGATGTCCATTAGCCCAACAAGAGGTTGGTGCCTATTCCAGGCTCCACCTAGCAAGGGCCAGCCTTGTTCTTTTCATTCTCACTCTCTGTTTTCAAACACAATTCCTAAAATGGCCCCTTTTAATATCTAATACTCCCAAAATGTTCATTCTATCCTTACAACCCCAGCCCAGCCCCATTCGACTTCCTCTTGAGCGGGGGTCTAGGGCCAGGCGGCCCTACCAGCAATGTGACCTTGGGCAAGTTTGCTCTGTACATCTATGCCTCAGTTTCCTTAACTATAAAAAAGGGAGTGACAATCATAGCTACCTCATGGATGGCTGTAAATATTACATGAGATAATACAAATATAGCAATATAAATGAACATGCCTGGCACGTAAGTGGTTAATTATGTTTTGACTGTATTAATATTATGAACAGTATGATTATCCCAGACACCTGGATAGAAACCCCAACGAGGTCTACTATAAGTTTCTAAAAAAAAAAAAAGCTTGTTTATCCCCCTCCCCCGGGATCACCTCTGCCCCCACCCCCCCCCAGCCCCGAGTTCCACTTCTTAGTTTCCTGTGAAATTAAGTCCACTTCTCCCAACCCTACTCCTGGTAGCCAGCAATGACAACTAATTTTTATACAACAATGATTGGGTGTACAGAAAATTATGCAGGGAAATGATTCATCTTCAAGATCCACTTCTCTGGTAATTATCCTTGGCTACCATATCCATGAAGCAGCAAGTAACTAAAACAATTCTCCTAGCTCAAGGACAGAGGGAAAAAAAAGTCCACTCACGTTAATGCCACCCACCCCTCCCTACCTCTCCATCTGATTTGACTTTACTCATGATCCCACTCCTGCTTAGCTGGCCTCCTGTGGCAACCTGAGGTTCTCCCCCAAGTAACACCACACAACAGGAGGTAAGGGACAACCCTAAAGGATAGAGGTCTTCCTGCCCCTCTCTTGACACACTCTTCATCCAGGAGCAGAGGGATGATGCCACAGTCTGAAACGCTAGCAGAAAAGAAGAGGTACAAGGGAGTGCTAATTACAGGACTGCAAAGGTCTGGTGTGGTGGAAAGCAGTGCCTCAGCAACCTGAGCGGGCCCAGGGTGCAGTGGAGTGAGAAAGAAGTCGAAGAAGCGCCCCACAAAGGGCACTTCGCACCATAAGGGGCCTGCTGAAAGTAGCAGCATGCTGTCAATCCCTGCTTCCACCAGCCCCACCCCAAGGTCCCCCACACAGAAGCACCTGCAACATCTCCCGGTGCCATCCGGGGGAGCCTGGCAGGATGTCAGGAGAACTCTCCCTCCCGTGGTCTTGAGGTTAGGGGCCAAAATGTTAGAGGACTATGGGGGAATTGGAAAATGTGCAGATAATGCAAGGGATCGCCTGGGTATCCCAGGAATATGCAGGTGCTGACTCGGTGGGTCTGGGGTGGGGGCTCCCAAGTTATACGATGCAGCTGGTCCATGGACCACACTTTGAATTGCTAGAGCACAGGGGAGGTAGCTGACCCAAATCACCCACAGAGGTTCCAGGTGCCCACCTCCTAACAAAGGAGTACAGTGTTCAGAAACCTCCTGACCCACCCCTCCTCAATCCCAACAGTGGACTGGGGAGGGCAGCATGAGCCATGGGGTCATGGGGAAGCAGATGCCTGGGGAGTCTGGGAGAAGAGGCAACGAACAGCTAGGGGAAGGGGTCACCCGGTCTGCAGGAGTCCAGAGGGAGCAAATCCCTCTACAGGGAACCATATTTGGTAATTTTATGTGTATTTAGCTCTTCAAAATGAAGATTCAACACTCTTCCCCTTAACGTTTATTACTTGATTTTTCCATACATTTTCAGAAACTGGCTACAAATGAAAGATGAGGCCAACTCTACTTTCCTGCCTCAGGAGACAAAGTGTAATTTAACTTCAAAATTATCTCCAGTAACTGTGACTTAAATTAACTTGGGCTCCAGTTACCTGGAAATTTATTCCATTAATCCAGAAAACAGGATTCCTCAAATATTATGGGTAATGAGAGCACACAGTAAACAAAAGTGAACAGCCAGATCACCGTAAATGCTTTTATTCAACACACATTAAACAAGTAAACTTTATAACAGCAATACGATGTCTAAATTCAACATACACAAGTTACCTCATATGGCATTTCAAGAAAAAGAATTATGACAAATAGTAATTTCGTTACCTGAAACTCCCTTCTTGTAGCATGAGGTCTAGGTCCCCAGCTCTGTGACCCCATCTCTAACTGGCAGCAGACGTGTATTCTATGAAGGGCTGCGTTGAGGAGCAATATGACGTGGAGTCACTCATTCAACACCTCTTGTTTTAAGAGCTAGGCTGATTTGATTGGTAAGTACTTGTTAAACCGATGTTTTAAGAGAGAAACTCCTTGATCTCCTTTCTGTTTCATTTACTCATCAAATGATAGAAGTGTTCAGTTTTATGTATTTGCTGTCAGTTTCTGGCTAACCAGGGCTTCTACCTTGAACTCCAAGCTCTCAGAAGGCAGTCACCTCCACTCTCAATGTGCCCTGTTCACTGCCAAGAAGACCCCTCCTACACATAATTTAATAAAAACCTGTTGGCCAGGCCCTCAGGTCCAGGCTCCAAGCTGCTGGCCCATCAGCTATACTGTATGGACCCAAATCCTGAAAATGCCCCGGTTTCAGAGTCAACCTTCTCATGTGTCAATTAGCTCCGCTCTGTTACTTCAGCCAATCCAGTCCCAGTCGGGAGACCAATATGGACAGACAGGTATAACAACTTCACCACCAGTAATGAGGATGGAGTGGGAAGGACCAACCGAAAGCACGTGATCTACCATGTACAATAACTAGTAATGCCTTCAACACACACAGAATAAGAGCATCTCAAAGTTGAAAACAAACTTCAATTTACAGTTCATACATCATATGACAAAGGCTATGTGCTTGTTTATTTATTCAAAGACTTTATTGAGCTTCTAAGAATGTGTCAGGCAGTATTTAAAGTGCTGGGAAGGAGGCAGAGAGGAAAAAGTATGTGCCTTCAAAGAGTTTACATTTTAATTGGGATGACAGGCATAGATTTCTTTAAAAATCATGAATGAGAATTTGATTTTGTGATAAGTGCTATGACAAGACAGATACATCAAGTTGTGGGAAGATCACTTGAGCTATGATGGTCAGGGAGGCAGGCCTCTCTGAGGTGGTGACTTCTGGGCTGAATTGAAGGAGCCACAAAGATCTGTGGGGAGGAACATCCCAAGAAGAGAGGCAGCACATGCAAAGGGCCTGAGGCAGAAATGAGTTTAGAGAGCTTGAGGGACAGAGACAATTGTAGTGTGGCTGAAGCTTGTTGATACAGAGGGTAGGTGGGAAAAGAGATGGTCGGACAGGTAGGCAAAGGAATGAACACACAGAGAGAGCCCTGTCAGCCAAAATATAAGTGCTTTGGAGAATTGTGACGAGAGCTATTGACTCACATTGTATGCTGCTCACCCCAGCTGCACTGTGCGCACGAGGTTAAAATGGGAAGCAAGAGCAGATGCAGCATGACTAGTTAGGGAGGTGCCAGAGATGGGCAGGCGCAAATTCATGATGGCCAAAGCTAGGGTGACTGAAGACGGAGGGAGAAAAGTGGCTGGATTCGAGATATATTTGGAGGTAGAGCCTCGGGATTTGCTAATTGACTGGACGTTAACTAGGGGTGGCGTGGGGGCATTTGGGTAATAAAACTAAATGCATGATCGCCTCCACTATAATCACTACTGCATTTTATAACAAAGAGGCTTGATTCTCTCTTCACCTTCACCCTTTCCAAAAAGCTTGAGCTACCATGCATTTGTTCAACCAACCTCCCAAGTCAAGAACAGGAAGGGTGAGGATGCAGGGGCCGGGAATGTGGAAACCAGGCTGGTGCTTACTGAGGAGAGGCAAGTAAGAGCAGGGGGTGTGCTTCCGCATGTTCAAGAGATGTTCTCAGGGAAGAAAGAATTGTTCAGTCATTTCCTACAAATGAATATTTGTGTGTACTGCCTCATGAAGAAACATGTTTTAAAGCCAAAAACCGAAATATAAATATTTGGTATTCGGAGGCATTCTTTTTTGTTCATCCCACTCTTTTTCTTTTGGAGGCTCAGAAGAAATAATTAACCAGTCCAATGAAAGCTTTTTTCCTCCCTTCCTTAAAATTAAGCCATGGTAAGCAGCAATGACAAAGAGTGTTCTGAATAAATTTTTTAAAACCCATTACCCAAACACAACTCTTTTCAGGATTGCGTATGACATTCTAATCCTTATTCATACCCACACGCATATACACTCACATAATATAGTCATGGTAATTATGGCTCCATGTTCTGCTGTGTGCATGGTGAATTAGACTGTAAACATTTTTCATGTTTCTAAAATATGTTTATAATTACACTGGTTGCAACACAATACCCCAACATGTTATTGAACCATAAACTCTTGCCTTTAACCCTAGGATTAGACGCTTGAATCCTCCTTTCTCGGGGTTTTGTAAAATAATTTCAAAGGGATAACCCACCTTCGTTGCAAATAAAAGCTAAAACAATGCCAAATGCAGAAGCTTCAAGCCTCTAATTAAAAAGTTGCTGTATTCAGTAACTCATTAAATTGCTTATAAAATCATTTATCTGTCAATGATTTGCCAAACCCCAGTGAGTAAAAGGAAATACATCAATTTCATTTCGGGATTATTTACCTAGGATACTAGAAGAACTCACAAAGCACAAAAGGAAATTGGCTGCACCTGCACCAGAGAGTGTGCACTGATTTTTTTTAGTGAGTGAATGGAATACGGACTTCGAGGACCATCACCTTCTCTGCACTGTGATTTGGCCAAAGTCTTAGCCTTCATCGGGTAAGAGTCCACAGATGAGACACTGCAAGAGACAACTCTGAACGCTTTAAGTATAGTTCGACAATGAAATAGTTCCCTGTATGTAAACATGTGTGGGTGATTTAGAACTCTATAAATATATAACACAAATAAATGTCATAGAGAGATTCATCCTGTATTCTAAAGGTGCCTTTCCTTTAAAGGCTTCCGAACCCCTCGAGGCATGGTTACAAAGTGTCATATGCTACGCTACCCAGTTGCCACTTTCCCAGCTGCACTCTGGATTCTTTGCTGGGGCGCTATATTTTAGGCGATGCTAAAAGTAGCAGAGGGGCAAGGGGAGCGTCAGGGGCTTTAGCTTCCAAAAGTATTTTGTGCATCCCTGAGACCCTGACACTTCAAGGGTTATGCCGTGCAGCAGATACGAGGCTGACACCACTGAAGTTCGTTCTCAGCTTTAAAAGGAAGCCAGTCCCAGCCTGTCTGTGAAGATTCGCAAATGCCTTGGACACCAGAATGTCACCTTTTCCATGTATTTTACTCACTGTCCTTAACTTGTGCGTCCAACCATTTCAGGAGAATGTCTGCAGGAGAACAAAAGATGGCTATCTACAGGTAAGATCCCATCAGGGGTCCCCTTAACCTGGAACACTAAGGAAGCTGTTCAGTTTTGCAAACTGTACCGTATTTCAAAGTCACTGGTGAAAAGGCACCACTTTAAGGAATTCCATAATGATTCCCTGTATTTTTTATGTCAGTGCAGACTCTCACATCTTCTGCCAGGACTTACATTGAACAAAAACTCCAAAAGGACATCCAGATTCTTTGGACAACTGGTATTCAGCCATATCCAATACTGCTTGAAATAATTAAGCTGTCAGCAGGGTCTTAGAAATGTTTGGGCTATGAGAGTATCTGGATGTCATATTATGTTTCCCGATAGTATCTGACCTGCATTACAATTCCTCATATTCTCCAGCAAGAAACAAAATGACCGAACAGGGCCAATGAAATAATGTTCTGTTTTCCATTCACCTTAGTTCCGCTCTCAATCTTTAAAGTAACATTTTCCTGAGTTTTTTAAATCTATGTATCAAAAACTCTATGTCAAAATATTTAAGAAGTGGGAAAGGCTATGACAGGTTAAACAGGAAAAAAAAAGCAATCCATGGAAATATTAAATGTTATGCTACTAGTCTCAGAGCTCAGCACACTTGAAATCTACAGGACACAGCATCCCCAACTACCATCTTATCCTCAACTCTGAAACAAATGTATTTAAAGGATACCACAAGTTAAAATTAGAATTAAAAAAAAAGACATTCTTGGGGCACCTGGGTGGCTCAGTCGGTTAAGCATCTGCCTTCACCTCAGGTCATGATCCTGGAGTCCCTGGATGGGGACCACGTCAGGCTCTTGGCTCCGCAGGGAGTCTGCTTCTCCCTCTGACCCTACCCCCCTCATGCTCTCTCTCTCTCTCTCAAATAAATAAAATCTTTTAAAAAAAAAATCCATTCAGTTAAGCAAATTCTTTCTCATCTTCTACTACCATTTAACCAGTGAACATTCACCTTGTATTTCTGTATCAGTTCATAAATAATCATATTTTCTCTACTTGGTTTTATGATGATGAAATCCACAGAAATGTCTACTTGCCGTGGGCTCAGGGACCTAATGTTATCAGACAGAACAATCATCTTCTTTATCTCAGGGAGACGAAGAGGTATTAACAAACATCTTCTATGTGGGACTGATACCAGCCCAGAACAACCTGACTCTTTGCACTACACGCTTTTTTTTTTTTTTAAGATTTTATTTATTTATTTGACAGAGAGAGACACAGCGAGAGAAGGAACACAAGCAGGGGGAGTGGGAGAGGGAGAAGCAGGCTTCCCGCCGAGCAGGGAGCCCGATGCGGGGCTCGATCCCAGGACCTTGGGATCATGACCTGAGCCGAAGGCAGATGCTTAACGACTGAGCCACCCAGGCGCCCCTGCACTGTACACTTTTGATATAAGATTCACAGTCACAGTCTCCAACTCA
Source organism: Phoca vitulina (assembly GCF_004348235.1). Lineage (NCBI taxonomy): Eukaryota > Metazoa > Chordata > Mammalia > Carnivora > Phocidae > Phoca > Phoca vitulina. The sequence goes on along the minus strand of NW_022589704.1, from coordinate 62,826,409 downwards.
ATAAATTCATCTGATGACAGGAGGAGTTGGGGAGGGGGGGGGCGAATACCAACAAGGAGTTAAAACTTTTTAAAGGCGCGTCTCACATGGTTTACATTTTCCGACAACACTCCCCACTTGACTTTTAATTTCTACCTCACACTTTCACTTATTAAGAAAATGACGGAAATTCCTTCCAAGATTTTCTTTTTAAATATTTTGGATTCGCAGCCCACATCACAGAGGCCAAAGCTTAAGCTAGCCGTGAGATGCTGTGCCTCATGGAAAAGTGTGGGTAAAACATAGCCCGCAGAACGATCTCTCTGAGACCACACGCAGACCCAGCACCGCAGCACAGCAGAGGCACTGAAATGTATTTCCGGGCAAACCTGGGACGTTTATTTTGTCCTTATGTCAAGAAATGACAAACATTCACTTCAGGAGTTAGCAAGCTCTGGTCATCACAGGTCGACTCAGCGAGCCAGCCTCCCACCCTCCAACCTTTGAAAGAGTTGCAAAAAGAAACTCTTTAAAATACTAGTACAGTCAATATTCTAGATCGCCAGGCCCAATTCAATGAAAGATGAGAAAAACCAGACACAAATAATTTGCAAGTGGATGGAATCTGGTCGTTTTTATCCCATTCCTAAAGGAGTGCAATTTGAAGCTGGGAGAAATCCCATCCACATTTCAGTTCTTTTTCCCCAAAGCCTCCTAAAACCCCCACTGAGAATAAACACCACCTCCCTCCAACCCGCTCCTTTCCTACCCCAAATCACAATTCCATCAGCCAATGAACAAGGAGATTTTCCCAGCCTGGGTTCCTGAATTGGTTCCCAAAAGACTTAGGACTCTGAATCAAAATAATGTTCAAGGAGACCATCCAATAAAAAGATATCTCTAGTTGCCATTAAAGCAAGAACAAAGAACAGTTTTGTCCGGCTTCAAACAGCTCTAACAGATTATTCTCTGTCAATGGCTCCAAAGAAACAGAAAACAACTGGAGAGGAGGCATCCTGAAGAGAATGAGGTCCCTTCTTCATGCTCACCCAGGAGCCACACAGCCAGGATTTCTGCAAGTGTTTTTGGTTTGGGGTTTGTTTTTTTTTTTAATTTTTAATTTTCTTAAACTTAAATTTAATTACTTAACATATATTATGGGTTTCAGAGGTAGAGGTCAGTGATTCATCGGTCATATTTAAAACCACTGCTCATGGGGCGCCTGGGTGGCTCAGCCGTTAAGCGTCTGCCTTCGGCTGAGGTCATGATCTCAGGGTCCTGGATCAAGCCCCGCATCAGGCTCCCTGCTCCACGGGAAGCCTGCTTCTCCCTCTCCCACTCCCCTTGCTTCTGTTCCCTCTCTCGCTGTGTCTCTGTCAAATAAATAAAATCTTTAAAAAATAAAAATAAAATAAACCACTGCTCATTACATCAAGTGCCCTCCCCAATGTCCATCACCCAGTTACCCCATCACCCTACCCCCTCCCCTCCAGCAACCCTCAGTTTGTTTCCTGTGATTAAGAGTTTATCATAGTTTGTTCTCCTCTCTGATTTCGTCTTGTTTTATTTTTTCTTCTCTTCCCCTGTGATCCTCTGTTTTGTTTCTTAGATTCCATATATCAGTGAGATCATATGATACTTGTTTTTCTCCGATTGACTTATTTCGCTTAGCATAATACCCTCTAGTTCCATCCACGTCATTGCAAATGGTAAGATTTCATTTTTTGGTGGTTGAGTAATACTCCATTGTATATCTATACCACATCTTTATCCATTCATCTGTCAGAGGACATCTGGGCTCTTTCCATAGTTTGGCTATTGTGGAAATTGCTGCTGTAAACATTGGGGTGCAGGTGCCCCTTCAGATCCCTACATTTGTATCTTTGGGGAAAAATACCCAGTAGTACAATTGCTGGGTCGTAGGGTAGCTCTATTTTCAACTTTTTGAGGAACCTCCATACTGTTTTCCAGAGTGGCTGCCCCAGCTTGCATTCCCACCAACAGTGTAGGAGGGTTCCCCTTTCTCTGCATCCTCGCCAACATCTGTAGTTTCCTGACTTGTTAATTTTAGCCATTCTGACTGGTGTGAGGTGGTATCTCATTGTGGTTTTGATTTGGATTTCCCTGATGCTGAGTGATGTTGAGCATTTTTTCATGTGTCTGTTAAAACTCTTCACAGTGTAGGGATAGAGGGTACACACCTCAATATCATAAAAGCCATGTGTGAAAAGCCCACAGTGAGTATCACTCTCGATAGGGAAAAACTGAGAGCTTTTCCCCTAAGGTCGGGATTTCTGCAAGTGTTACCTACGGAGCGCCTGGATCAGAACCACCTGAGTTACTGTGAAAAAGAAAAATGCCGGGATTTGGTCAAACTTCCCAAATACGATCTCTGGGGTTGTAGCTTGAGGACCCACATGCTTTAACAGGCTTCCTGGGAATTCTTCTGCACAATGAGGTTTGAAAACCATCATCAACTTCAAACTACCTCTGTAGACCTCCCAAAGTTTTGATTATCTTCTCCAACGCAAATCATGGCAACAGCAAATTAAATCACCGAGTCCCTCTATTTCCTCACAAGTGCTAATGATCATTTGTACAGACATAGTCCTGTTCCCTTTTACTCCGAACAACCCTATGAAGTATTTCATCCACATTTTATGCCTGAGGAAACAAAGACCCAAGGTCAAACTTTTCATAAGTGGCAGAGTAAAGATTTGTATCCAGGTGTCTTCTGACGTGGAAAAGCCTTCCTTCACATGACTCCCTCTGATAAGCAGGGAAAGTAACTGACTGTTTTCTTGGTTCTCCTACTGGTCATTTACACAGTTAGTCATGATGCCCTCCCCCCCCCCAAGTTCCACCCCAAAGATAACCACTTCCATCATATGCAGCAGTGTCCAAACTGCTAGAATGCTCTCTCTAGATTGGTTTACTACAATTTAACAGACAGAATACATAAAAATTTTGGAAAACATCTGGAGATTAAAAAGAGAGAATCGGGGCTGTAAGACAACTGTAACAGTTAACTGAGATTAGGCTGAGAGAATACGATCATATGCAGAAGATGGTGAGTGAGCACACACTTTCATCTCCACTTTCAGAGCAACTAACTGAAGCAGAAAGGACTTAGGTTAGATGAGCAGATGAACTTTCTGATGGGGAACAGTATAATAAGGGCATGGAGGTTATATAAGGCCATGGATGGGAAGATTTACCAAAAAACAAAACAAAACAAAACAAAAACCATCTTTATATCTAGGGCAGGGTTTCTCAAACTTTAGACATTGACAGATGTCCCAGAGGGTGCAGGAAGAGAAGGTCAAAGTCTCCCTTACTAAGAGATTTTGAGTCAGAGGGGGTTCCGCCTGAAAGAGGGAAGAGAGAGAAGAGAGGTGGGGAAGACGCCAGATGTCCTTTCCAAGGATCAAGGTCGTGGCCAACCCAATCACTGAGAACTGAAACTGCCTGAGGGAAAAATCCAGGAACCCGGATTACCCAGGAACCGGAAGATCGGCTGCCCTCAGGAAAACAACAAAAAGGAAGAAATGGAGACAAAAGAAGGGAAAGGGAATCAGTCTGTCTTCGGGCACCCAGTTACGTAAAACCAGGGCTCCACAGACCTCAGCTCCTAGGAGGGCGTTCTAGCCGAGGCTGAGTTTATGAGAAAGGACACTTCAGAGCAGTCACCAATGTCAGAGTGGAGGCTTCTTATCGTGTTGGATGGTGTTGACGTGATGCCGAAACTGAACACTCTGGAACATGAACCATGGAAAGAAAGAGTGGGGAGAAACACAGAGCCTCCTCTCTCTTCGAGGCCTGCAGCCACTTGAAAACAAAGAAAAGGTTATAAGATTTGGAGAACCAATGTGTGTTCCTGAAATGCTTGTGAAAGGCCCCACGTGCCTGCGCAGAACAACTCGAGGAACTCCGGGACGTCTGACGGGCACGGCCCACGTGTCGATCAGCAAGCACGGCCGAAATACACAAGGTGCTGTGACAGGAACTTACACAAAGCAAGGTCACCACACCTGGCCGTGCACCTTGGGGCATACAGTTCAAGGCAAATTTAAAAGTGGGCGCTGAAGACATGCAAACAGGAGGTGTCTTCTGGGCCTGCCAAGGTGGCCCCGCACTGGCCCCTCAGCATTTCACCACCATCACACCGAAACAAAAGAAAGAATCTGTCACTCAGAGAGGAAGGCCAGGGAAGCGGGCAGGAAATCTATCCAGAGCAGAAACAAGAGGGCCCCAATCTCCTGCCCCAGGAACCCGAGGTGGAAGAGGCAGGGAAAGCAGGATCCTGGGTCCGGAGGGCAGCTGGGCGTCAGGCACCCCACCTGGCGGCTGGCAGAAACCATCTGCAGCGCTCTGCCCACCAGCGAGTCACTCCACCATTCACTATTTTCCAAGCATCAGAGCGTGCAGATCAACAAACGAGACACAAGCGTTAGCCCTTCTAAAGATTTGCCCTGTCGGATACTGAAATCTGAATTAGGCATAAAAGGAGAGGAGAGAGAAGGAGATTATTCTTCCTGGTTCTTTATTTGCCATTTCAGATGCTAATGATGCATACTTTGCTCCAAGGCAAATTTTAAATCCCTAGATGTGCTTTCTCACTACATCCAACAAAATTCTCTTGGCAAGTTTTCTAGGCTTTCCTTTGTGTGTGCTCAAGGAATACAAAGTCTTTGAACAATGGTATAAACCAAACATAATTCAGTACTATACTGAACTGAAGTTTAGGGCGCCTGGGTGGCTCAGTTGGTTAAGCGACTGCCTTCGGCTCAGGTCATGATCCTGGAGTCCCTGGATCGAGTCCCGCATCGGGCTCCCTGCTCGGCGGGGAGTCTGCTTCTCCCTCTGACCCTCCCCCTTCTCATGTACTCGCTCTCTCTCATTCTCTCTCTCTCAAATAAATAAATAAAATCTTAAAAAAAAAAAAAAATGAACTGAAGTTTACTTTGAAATGCATGGAAAGAGCACTAAGGTGGATTGATGGATGGATAGAGGAGGTGGATAGATGGACACATGATAAAGCAAGTATGTAAAACATTAATGGTAGACTATAGGTGATGGATATATGGGTATTCACTGTAAATTTTTCTAACTTTGTCGCACGTTTGAAAATTTTTCATAAGACAATGTTGAAAGCAAGTTTTCTAAAGATTTATTTTTGAGAGAGAGAAAGCGCACACACACACGTGTGAGGAGCAGGGGGCCGCAGAGGAAAACAGTCTTAAGCAGATTCCTGCGCTGAGCCTGGAGCCAGCCCTACCTGCTGCGGCTCAATCCCATGACCCTGAGATCATGACCTGAACTGAAACCAAGAGTCGGACGCCCAACCGACTGCACCACCCAGGCATCCCTTCAAAAGCAATTTTTAAATAACCCTGTAGCATTTATGTTGGAATAATATGTAATGACAAGGGGAAAATTAATAACATATTTAACAGAAATAACAGGTTATAAAACATCATGTACAATATAATACCAATTTTGTGAATATACAGTAAACACCAAAATACTGTTTTTCTTTTGGAGATGGAATTATGGGCGACTTTTATTTTATTCTTTGTGCTTTTCCTACATTTTCCAATTTTTCTTTAATGAGCATGTACTATGTTATAATTTTAAAAATTACTTTAAAACAAGTTTAAAAAAACAAAATCTCTGAAGCCAAATTTAAATTACTTACTCTTGAGAATTATATGGATAAAAAGTTTTATCACGGTGGGCTTTTTATATACAGGTTCAACTCCCTTAGTGGCAGATTTTCTAACTCAGCCGAAGACAATCCTATAAGCCCTGCTCTTGACAATTAACACATTCCCTTATTGTCTTGTAGCACTCAGTTCCTTTTTAGCAGATTTTCAAGTCAAAGCTCTCAATTCGTATAAATTCCACCTGTCCCATAAACATCCATCTGGTTTACCACCAACGCAAAGCACACTCCCGACAGCGGTGTCCTCAGGAGAGCCTCCTTCAGTCTCCAGAAAAGTCCACAGCTGTCACATCTACCTATGTTTACAGTGTTACAGATCTAAAAAACAGACACCTCACATTCCACTCACTTCTAGAAGAGAATAAAGGAATCAAAAAAACAAGAGTTTTCTCAAGGATATATTTGAGGATCCAATGTTCAGAGACAGTGATCAATCCAAGGTAGGGATGGAGGGAAGAGAGGACTCACATACATCTTTCAAGCTCCCTGTGATGCCTTCCAAGGGGATGGAAACCAACCCCATTAACATGAGTTGGGATCCACAATATGAGCACAACTCTAGGTAAGCCCACTCACTTAACCAGATTCCAGCTTCCAGAGAGATTCATTTAACACCCCTCTTTTACCTTACCAGGTGCAACTTCCCGTGTTCAAAACCAGTCATAAAGTTGTCAGCCTTGTAAGCAGCTGAGCACAAGGAAGTAAAAGCCACCTTCTCAGCTATATAAATGACCAAAGTTAGATTAAGCTGTCCTCTGAGAACTCACAAACTGCTACTGATAATCTTTTATGCCATTTGCATTTCTTTCATTACTTAATTTTCCTTTGCATTAAAGTTTCAATTACATAAACAGTGAGAATCATCTATATACTCTAACTGGGGAAGTAACTGAGTACTATTTCAAGAGTACTTACATTTTCCAATGTAGGAGAATTCACCCAAATAGGTGGACTGTTTTATAAACATATTAGAGCCCTTCCCCCTTATATCTCCTTTTTGACTCATTTTAACCCTCAATTAAGCACCTATTACTTGCACCACACAATGAAGGCAAGGCAGCAGATACAGCAATGAGTGAAGGATACCTACTGCCCTGTGGGATGGTAAGTCTCAGCACAAGATTGTATGCATACGAAAAAGAAAACAAATGTCAGCAGAGATCTCAAGTGCTCTGGCAGCTCAACGGAGTGTAGACAGTCCCCAACTTCCGATGGTTCCACTTAACTATTTTTCAACTTTACAATGCTGCAAAAGCAGTATGCATTCAGGAGAACCTGTACTTTGAATTTTGAATTTGGATCTTTTCCAGGCTAGTGATAGGCAGTAGGATACTCCCTTGTGATGCTGGGCAGTGGCCACTGTAGTTCCTGGCCAGCCATGCGATCATGAGGGGAAACAACCAACACACTTACACCCATTCTGTGTCTCACTCTCAGTACAGTATTCAATAAATTACAGGAGGTATTTAACGCTTTGTTATAAATAGGCTTTGTTTTGATTTTCCCTGACTGTAGGCTATTGTGAGTGTTCTGAACACATTTAAGGTAAGGCTAGGCTAAGCTACGATGTTTGGTAGGTTAGGTGTATTAAATGCATTTTCAACTCAGTATTTTCAACTTATGATGGGTTTACTGGGATATAAGCCCATCATAAATTGAGAAAGATCTGTAAATTGTATCCACTGCCTGGTGAAATAATGAAGAAAAAGTTTTCATGAAAGAATTATTTAAGATGTGCCTTGAAACGTGGGAAATGACAATAATACTAAACATAGCTTAACGTTTATTGAGCAATTAAAATGCAGCAGGTACTGCAGTATTTTACATCCATTACTAAACACTAAGAATCTCATGAGGCAGCAGTGTAGCCCCACATTACAGATAAGGTCACTGAGACCTGGAGAGTGATTCGCCCAAGGTCAAACAGCTGGTCACAGGGAGAAGCTCCAAATCCAGGTCCACCTACTCCCAAAACCCAGGGAGGGAGAAGTATACAGAAAGAACTGTTGAGAAGAAAAGCAGGGGTGGGAAAGGCAATGTCAGAGATGAACCAGGGCAGTAAACATTCACAAAAACCGGCTCCTGGTCTGACTCGGGAGGTCCCTTCTTTGTGGATGGCCTGGGTAGAGCAAAAGTATGGTCACACATTCTAACGTCAACGTCAAGTACTGAACACCCTGGAAAAAAAGATCACAGAAAGCCAGTGTCCTCATAATGTTTGATATGCATGAGTACATATAAACTGTCTCCTAATCCTACCGAGATAAAAAAAAAAAAAAAAAAGTAATAGTAAGCATTTTTTACACCTCACCACCTAAGCTCTGGCCAAGACAACCTGTTGTCATCAAGATTTAAGGATACGCTAACCCACGAGATCGCATCACCCTGAAATGATCAATCGACCAAGTGCAAGGACACTTTTGGAAGCAGACAATGTCCACACAGCGTGAAAATTAACAGCAGCACCAAGAGAACCTTTCTGACTTTCCCGACAGGGGCAATAGTTGGTCGCAACAGCCATCCTTATACTTTCTAGGGCAGCATGCTGCCTGGTTTGTGAAGAAAGCTACATGCCGAAAAGCCGGGACGGAAAACTGAAGCCTCTTTAAGCGTATACTTTCCTTTAGAAACTTACTCCACCGCTTCCTTTACTATAAAGACCTCTCAAATCCTCATCTCGGGTTCCCGTCTCTTCTCTGAGATCCCAATCTGCAATCACACACGAGTGCCTGGCACACCACCATCTCCTTCCCCAGCACGAGCGCACCGCATTGCCTGGCAATAGGCAGGGCCTTGTGGATGGCCGGGCCAGGGAGATGGGAGCCGTGCCGCGTGGCTCCCCGGCAGAGGCGCAGGAAAGCTCGGGCAGCTCCGCCCCTCCCGCGGCAAACAGACCATGGCCCACGACGCTGAAGCGGCCGGAGCCCTGAGCGCTGCAGGAAGGGGCGCTGGCTCTCCGAGGGGCACTGCTGCTGTGTTAAGCCCCTGCGACTCGGGGCTGGTCTGCTACCGCACGCACCGTATGTTACTACTCCACGGCCCAGCCTCACCTGAGAAAACAAGCTCACTGGACCTCCACGGGCACCAAAAGTCCACCTTAAATTCTCCGCCTTGTTCCACCTAAATCCGAAGCCTACCTCCCTTCCATTTTGGTTAACCTCCAGAAATCTTAGGTTCTGCTGCCCTCCTTTGCATCCCCAGGCCTGAGTGAAGAAATTGCACAGAAGCAGTTTGATCAATTTTTATTGACGGTGATGAAAATCGTAAGCAAAGTCAAATGAATTTTAACAAGTTAGACTTTAAAAGGAATGATGGGAATTCTGGAGAGATCACCAGAAAAACATTTCTTTTGGAAAAAAAAAAATAAGGCTCAATCATGAAGCTCTGGGTCTACTTAGATTACCTTTTTCCTTACTATACTATACTAACATAATTGAAAAAAATCTCAATTCCTACTCAGGCTGCAAGGGCATTGACAACTCTATAAAGACATCAGAGCAGATAAAAGAGACATGTAAGTATGCTGATATTTTTGCAAGGATTAGATCGCCACTACCAGAAGCTACTAGAAGCTGATACTCTTCACAAATACCACCCACAATTGTAAAAATTAAAAGCTTAAACCCACAGAATTGTAATGCAAATATCAGAAGTTCACTTCAAAGGTCACTTCTCACCATTTTTTCCCACCCCTTCTTGAAAGGGGCCCACACATGCAGGCTAAGAGAACAGCTGTGAAAGGAAATATATGTTGTGGTTTCATACAAATTTCTAGCTTAGAGGTATTTCAAATTTCATTATCAGCTCCCAGATCATAAAGGCTACACAGAAACAGCAAGACACACACACAATCCCGTTGGTCTATCTACTAGGTAAGCAAACTGTCACACTTTGAATAATGGATCTAAAATCTACACTCAGAAAAATCTTTAATCTCCTTTTTGTTTTCTGTGAAAAAAGCAGGGAAGGTTTTCTTTTTATCTGAAGGACAATTTATACAAAATGATACACTATTTGATTATTATTCCATTTGCCTTTCTCTGAAATAAGGCAAAAATACGCTCAACAAAATTTCAGTCATGAGTGGGCACTGGATTGTTTAAAAAGGAAAGGTAACTAATTAGCCCATCTTCCCCATGGCCATCCAATCCCATTGAGGAAACAAACTTCAGTTCCTTTCAGCTGAACTTAAAAATCTTATACCTTCAATAAGCTAGGACAAAAGGTACCAGTAACCACCAGCCAAGACAATAAAAAAATCCACCCAAAAGGCAAAGCAAGACTGTTCTCTCCCCCATCGCACCTATTTCATTTTAAGAGTATTACTGAGTATGGCAGGATTGCTCAACTTCCCTGCTCAAAAGAAGTATATATTGCAATGAGATTGACTACCCTTCATTTCAAACATATGAGTCAAGAGGAAGTAGTATTAATGATTCATTGGCTCACGCACATCCACCAAGTACTTACCACGCATGTGCACCTGTTCATAATGGTCACTTCTGTTCTAGAGTTTCCAGAGTCCACCAACCCTGGGAACAACAGAGAAGCCAGAAGTTCTGCCTTCTCAACCATGCTTTGGGCCTTTCACCTCTAAAGCAGTGAATTCCTGGTAGTATTTGCTGGTGGGAAAATTCCTGTCTTAAAGTTATGATCTTATGCCTTCATATGCTTTCTCCAGTGTATTGTTTTTTTTTTAATTTTACCTAAGTGTAAGTAGTAAACATATGTCTACTTCATAAAGCGTCATTAACATCCTGTCTTCTGTCTCCAAGTAGCTCATCGGAGGAAACCTGTATGAGGGAACCTTGCACCGTAGCTGTGTGCAAATACCTTTCAGCACAGGGCATTCGTGTAAATACTCTTACTCCTGGTCCTGAAAGTAAAATTCAGACACAGACTCACTGATTCTGTTATAAACCAAACTGTACACTCTTGTCACGGTGCGGGCGAAGGTGACGGGGCCCGAGATAGGAGGGTTCTTCACAGATAACAGCCCCACTCTGTCCCAGTTATTTAAAAAGTGACTTATTGACAGTTACGCATTTGGGCTCTGCAGAAAGAATGAGGCATCTCGGTTGAAACGAATAGGAAGAGGAACAAGAATGGCACCTTTAAAAAGTTAAAAAGTATCTTTTCAGTCATCCAGAACCTTTGCTGTTCTCACTGCAGAAGAGGTGAAAGAAGGAAGCTTGAAGCCTGACTTGGAGGCCACACACCTTCATTTTACAGAGAGAAGTAGCTTGTAAGGCAAAGATTATCAGTAAACAGAGCAAACTAATACATTTATTCAGTTAAGTGTTTATACAAGGAAGTTACTGAAACTTACCATTCCGGAGAAGCTTTCCTCCCTACCTCACCTGCAGGAAAACGGCACGCACCTTCCTCCCAACCTTGATTTCCAGTCAATAAGCGCTTCAGAAAGAAGTCTTCCACTCTGGCCCACCGCTCCAGAACCACTCCTCCACATGGAACCTGGCCAACTCTCTTAACCCTACGCCCTTGGGAAAATCACTTAACCTCCCTGAGCCACCTGAGATGTGGGGGACCTGGATTAAATGAGGAAGGCTTACAGGTATTACTAGGAAAACAGTTTAGAGCATGCTTCAAAAAGCACCAAGTTGCAAAAGAACTCATTCCATGTGCCATGACTAATTTTAACCCACACCCTGACAATTCCAAAAGTGTTCATAGCATAAAATAGTAAACTTTAGCTAAAAGTCATGTTTTCAGACCATAGTTTTAGACAGTAAATTATAATGACAAGTTACACATGGAGACAATTCTCCTTATGTCAAATCACTGGGGCACCTGGCTGGCTTAGTCGGAAGAGCATGCAACTCTGCATCTCAAGTTCAAGCCCCATGCTGGGTGTAAAGATTACTAAAAATCAATCAATCAATCTTAAAAAAACATATCAAATCATGACTGATAAGGCTCATCTCCCTCCTGATCCCCTTGTACATGTTCCTGGTGTTGCTGGTTTGGTATATATCCTTCTGGTTCTTTCTCTAGGCATTTATACACATATTTTTGAAACCACAGAAAGCATTTAGCAAAGTTGTGTAAACTTTAACATAGCTATTCAGGAAAAGAATCTGCTTCTGTCAATACTGAGTCATAAGTATATATATATATATATATGTATGTGTGTATACATCTACTTATATGTATATGTATATATATATGTTCCCATACTCCTTATATCCTGTTCCTGGACATACATTCCAGCAAGATCTCCCATTGGCCTATGACAACATGTATAGGGATGTTCCCTGCACTGTGGCATATGGGGACCCAGAGATGGAGGAAAAAATAAGGAAACCCATAGGGGAAAAAATGTCTAGGTAAACACAGCAGGCTAAATAGATTAATCATAAGAACATAGTTCTAAATTTTAAAAAATAGTATGAGCTAGAGCACAAAACCACTCACGTAAGTTTAAAACAGACATAAATATCCTCATTTGCTATAATATCCACACACTTCACATGATTCCTGTGAAATGGAATAAAACACTTAAAATAGTCCCTGTTGCATTTTAAGCACTTTGCAAATATTCACTTTATTAATTGGATAAAAAGATGTTCACAGTATATTGTAAATTTTCTATGACAAAACCTCATTTACAGTATCATTTCTTCTCCTAAAGGGCTTTCTTTTTCCCCTATTAAAAGAATACATAAAAGAGATTGGAAAGCTATGTTCAAAATGCTTGCAGGGGTTACCTCTGAAGGGAATTATATGTGTTTCTTGGCTTAGTCTCCCTGTCGGGCCATATTTCTACAGTAAATATATATTACTTTATAATTTTCTTTGGTCCTTAAGCTTCCTTTCAATATGATTCATGACCAGGAAAAAAGAAAAAAAACACTCTAAAAACCCATCAATGGGAAAATAATTCAATTATGGTACATACAAATATCCCATAGCCACATTTTGTCAATGTGGGAAAATAGCATACTGTTGTTTGGGAAAAAGCAGGCTCTGAAACTGTACAGAGATCTGAGAGGCCGTGGACAATAGTGGTCAGCATGGATTCTGGTGGATTCTGGAGTCAGTCCACCTACATTCACATCCCACCTCCCACTCAGAAGCTGTGCAATCTGAGGCAAATCAGCCTCCCTCAGTCTCAGGCCCCATCTGCAAAATGAGGGTGAAAAAAGGGCCCCCCCATACAGTTGCAGTAAATAAATGAAAAAGATGCAAAAAACAAAAACAAGAACAAAACATGCATCAGGTCCACTAACAGTATGCGTTCTGCTCATGTAAATTAACCCTCAATGAAGCTGACTGAAAAATACATGCACACAAAAGGTCACATACCGTATACTTCCATCTATATAAAATATCCAGAATAGGGAAATCCTTAGAAATTGAAAGCAGGTTGGCGGTTGCCAGGGGCTGAGACGGGAGAATGGAGAGTGAGCGCTGAGTAGGTCTGGGGTTTCATTCTGGAGTGACTGAAGTTTTTGAACTAGATAGAGGTGATGGTTATGTAACAGTGTCAATATACTAAATGCAACTGAATTGTTCGCTTTACAAGGATCAATTTTATGCCATACGAATTTCACCTTAGGGGGGGAAAAATGCATGCAAAACAAGATGTTTTTATAAGAACATACACAAATGAAAAGATAATATACACATTCAAAACGTCAGAAGGGGACAAGGACTGAGTCAGGAGGATGGCATAAACGAAGGCCCAAGCGAATGTGACACAGCATCATTCGGCGAGGAGCCCTGCCCGGCCTACTGATGACAATGGGCTGGGGACTACAAAGTAGGCTTGCTCAAACCCTCGACACCTGGGCGCCAACACACTGTCTTGGTTTGCTGCCTTTCTTCCTCTCCCGAAGAAATGGTGTTCAGCTCTCTTCTTCATTTCTTCCCCTCTGGTATATGTCTTGGAGCTCTCTTCGCCTTAGCACGCACCATCCTTTATCACTGTTTTGAAGCTCTAGGAATGCACCTGATTCACAAGTTTTCAGCTTGCTTTACTCAGGATTTTGTACTTGGCCATACCTAATATGCCAATTAATGAAGATTTCACAATGAAGAATCAGCATGGTATGCAACTGCCTACACCAAAATAAAACCTTATTCTGAAAGAAATTTAATTTCTAGAGCTATTTTATATGCATCATCCCTAGCCAAACCCCTCCCGCACACCACCTACTGCCTCCACCAAACAAAAGAGTGCAATGACCCCCCCCCCCATTTCAACACCCTCCAAACTGAAGTGGATTCCATTTGATTTTACAGGAAAAAGAAATATGTTTGCTGGATAGGAGTTCATTGCATGGTTCTTTGCTCCAAGATGACCTTCCCTAAGCCCGGTGACTGCCTGGCCTGGCTGTGTGGTATTAAGTTTAAAGGCCTGGAATTAGTTCAGAGGAGACACACAGTGTGGTAGTAAGGCCAATGAAGTTCACCTTGGAGCTTCTGGCTCCTTCAGCCACCATGCCAAAAACTCTGTGCTTTCTGGATGTGAACCAAACCCCAAACATCAACATGTCACCTGCTCAATTACATTGTATCTAACAGACTTCTCTGGGATTTTGTTTTCATCAAAATGAACTAAAAGGCTGGCCTTTTTAATTAGTCACAAACGTCAGTTGCCTCAAGGTGACACAGGAGACAAACGTGACATTTGTGAAGAACACCAGCTGGAAAGACCCATACACAGAAAACACACACACACACACACACACACACACCCTTCTGGGCTAAGGAAACACAAGCATTTTAGAAAAATAAAATAAGCCTTTTATCAGAGCTGGGGTAAAGGTCATCCCCGTGGGACTAGAGTGGAGGACAGAGCCACCTCTCAGACGCACCGCGCCCTGCTCTCATAGGACCTGCTCGAGAGGAGGGTCTGTTCCAGTGCCAAGTGTGATCTGGCATCTCTAAGGGCTGAGCAGTTATGCAACACAATTATTTTTTTGCATAGCACCCCTCCCACAGGGCATTCCAATAAGCTTGACAAAAGAAGTCATTCATAGACTTGATAAAAGCAAAGTAAGGAGAAACCATGAAGGAAAGACAGGAAATAAACAGTGGAGATGCAGAAGGAACTCCTAGCGCTTCCCTCCTAGGCTTTCATCTGCCCACCCAGTCCACAGGGCAGACGCAGAAAAGCGCGAGGTGACCAAAGAAAGATGGATGGGGAAGAATGAATGAAACCAGAGGGTGACAGGGAAAGGCTTCTCGTCTCCCAGAGAAGGTACATCCTCACTGTTGGCAAACAGTAAAATGATGTTCTGTCAACCCAGCTGGGATGGGTTTGGATTTTTGTTTTTGTTTTGTTTTTTTGAGGTCAGCTATTGATTCTACTTGTTAAATAATAAACACAAGTCACAAAATATTTTCCTAATTTTATGACCTAAAGGCCTGATTTATTTTGACAGAAACAGAAGTGTGCCTACACACCAAAGTAAAAGTTGTGTTTGGCTGTTTAAAGATCTCCTTGGAATTCCTGCAAGAAATTCCTGGGTTGGGGGTAGTCCAGGAGAAAGGGCTAAATGTCTTTCTTCAGGGAGATGAGTCATCTAATGAAGTGGCGAGACGCCATGCTTAGCTTGAGCAAACTTTACAGAAATACAAGTCTTAGGCAGAGAAACTTTGTTATAAGCCACCTTCAAAAGAAGACAGTATCCATAAGCTTTCAACCTTCTAAAGACAAAGCTGATTCCACGTGGTACCTCTTAGCCATGGATGATCTCATGAACAGGAGAGGGCTTTGATCAACCAAGGTGGTCTCATCATGTCTGCACCAGGCGCTCCCCAGCTTGGTGAATACCTGCATAGCTCACCCCTTCTCAGTTCCAGGATGCTTTTCCCAACAATGTCTGGGGACAAAGGTCTTTAAAAACTCAGCCTGGGTACTTGGGGGGAGCTGGCTGGGCTAAGGTCAGCTCCAGCCCTGGATTCCTAGCAGCAGCAGGTGTGCAGTGTCAGGTAAAACAGACTTCTCTCAGGCCCGCGAGGGCTATGCTGCCACCAGCCATTTCCTTACGAATCTGAACAAACTCCCAAAACCCAAATAGGTGGTAATGTGTTTCACTGAAGCTCTACCAGTATCTTCAAAAGCATCCTACTCAGGACGCCTGGGTGGCTCAGTCGTTAAGCATCTGCCTTTGGCTCAGGTCATGATCCCGGGGTCCTGGGATCGAGCCCCGCATCGGGCTCCCTGCTCAACAAGAAGCCTGCTTCTCCCTCTCCCACTCCCCCTGCTTGTGTTCCCTCTCTCGCTGTGTCTCTCTCTGTCAAATAAATAAATAAAATCTTTAAAAAAAATAAAAATAAAAAAGCATCCCTACTCTCCCAAGAACACCCACAAAGGGTGCCTGGAATTCCTTATGTCACACAGGGAATGCATGCCATTATAGATCTACCTTGTCTAATTTCCTACCAATTTTCATTACCACAGAAGAAGAATCATGTATAGGTAAAGATTTAGATCGAAGATAGATAGATATCTCAAAGTCAGCCCTGAAAATCAATGTGTTCTTAAAAGAAAAAAAAGCATAACTATTAATTTCAAAATCAAGTCTAGGATTTAGTGTCATGATTTAGACAGATGCATCTTACTAGCAGCAAATCACTTAAATTCTACTTTGAAAATACTAGGATATATACAGATCATATAAACAAACATCTTCTAATATGGTGTCATCATTAAGGAGGCAATAAATGGAAATTACTGGTATGACTCTTGCTGATGGGAATCCTGACAGAGAAAAGATTGAAACAGCACCAGACCACAGAAGTCGCAAGAAGGTGCCACCGACTAGCCCTGTGCTCTGCCCTACAAAGCCTTTCTCTTGGGGACGTGAGCACTGCGGCTGTCACTCACTGAAGTCCCCCAGGACAGTGGAGGTTTCTGTTTCATCATACAGAGGGTCCACCAGCCTGCCCTGGATGTCCAAAGTGGGCGAATAACCTTTAGAGAACCACAAAAGCTGAGAAAACTCCCAGAAGAATGCTTGGGGAAAGTTCACCTTCACAGTGTCTACATGTCTCACCTTCTCCACGAAGCTGACCGACCAAAAACAGTGACTGGGGTGCACAAACACACCACCCACACCAAGGTAAGGACAGAGGTGGGAGCTCCTCTGCTCTCCCAGCTCACGGCCAACGCTCAACCAAGGTAGACTCGCCAGACTGAGGGCCAGGGCGCCCACAGAATGTGACTGCCATGAGAGCAATTCCTGAACGTTAGACTGGAAGGGCTGAGAGGCAAACTCAAAAAGATGCCGTATTTCCCCAAAGGTAATTCCAGGCACAGAAGGCAAAGGCAAGAGCATGGAAGAGACTTCTCAAAGAAGAAAAGAAAAAAAAAGTGAAAAAAATAAAAAAAGTAGATTCCAAAAGCTCTAAAAGAGAGATGGGAAAGCCTAAATCAGACATAGAGAAAATAGTAGCACAGTCAAAAGACTGATGGTCATGCAGCCACCTGATAAATATGGACTAGCCCCCACCAAGTGGCAAAAGCCATGTTAAACATTACTCAGGATATCAACCCGGGGCAACCTATTCTCAAAGAACTTAAAAGCTACCAGAGCAAATAAGCTTATGCCCAAATAGCCGCATTTTCCAGCAATAGATGATTTCCCCTAAAAACTGCATGAATTAAGGATTTGGGATAGGTATTTGGGTTGAAACTTGAAAGACACAGAAAATATATTAGAAAAAAAAGAGAGATTCTTAGCATGCTGGAAAGTGGCCAGAGGGCCTAAAAGGCAAGAAGGTGGGACTCACCATTTATTTTCAGGAAATACTGAAGAGGAGTAATGAAAGATTACTTGAAAAAGCAGACTGGGGGGCACCTGGGTGGCCCAGTCGGTTACACGTCTGCCTTTGGCTCAGGTCATGATCCCGGGGTCCTGGGATCGCATCCCACATCGGGCTCCCTGCTTGGCCAGGGGTCTGCTTGTCCCTCTCCCTCTGCCACTCCTGCTTTCTCTTTAGTCTTTCTCTCAAATTAAAAAAAAAAAAAACTTAAAAGGAAAGAAAAGAAAAGAAAAAGCAGACTGGGACTGGATCACGGAGCTTAAATGTGCAAAAAAAAAAAAAGTGAAATCCACAAACAGAGACCAGCAGGACCAGGAGGAGCAGAGACATACCTGGGCAAGCAGGATCACTTGCTATGATCACCAACTGCCCTATCATCAGAATGAAATCAAACACAGCAGTACGAAATGTGGGATGATTGGTGCTTTTCTCTGTCCCTTTCCATCCGGTAGTATTTGTTTCAGAGAGAACACGTAATCAGTCTAACAGATGAGCAACGATCCCAGGCACCCTGGAAGGCAACACAACAGTCCTTGTGGGGCACTGCTGTAACCTTGGCTGGGCAAAATCTCAGTTCTCTTTCCAGTCCTACGTGGTACCTAACACACCTTGGTAAGCCCAACAGGTATCTTTATGTCAAGTAAAAAAAAAAGAAAAAAAATTTTTTTCAGATACTTTGGGTGTGTTCAGAGACTTTCCATATACACTTAACTTCTCATTTTGCTGGTCAGCTGCCTTGCAGAGTACAGATAAGTCTGACTCAGGGGGGCTTCCTGCCACCCCATGCTAAGATCTCCTAGCCCTCCTGTCCCCTTCCTCAGGGAGAAGAAATTTTTTCCTTTAGCTTCCTTTACTTCCCTGCTACTAGATCACAGAGGGTTGGTCTTCTCTGTCCCTCCACTGTCCAAACCCAATGCCAGTCAGACAGATGCCTTCCATAAAAGAAGAAAGCTTCTAACCCACCCCTAATTTTCTCTCCAAGTGGTCCGGAGCAAGCTAGCTAGCACTCCTCTCTCAAGATAGATAGATAGATAGATAGATAGATATAGATAGATGATAGATAGATAGATAGATAGATAGATAGATAGATAGATAGATAGATAGATAGATGCACCTTTGGTTTCTCAGTTGCCTTCCTAGCAATCTGTGTTGTCTAAAGATCCAGCTTAGGAGCAAAAGAAGCCATTTCTTAGAATCAACCTTTAAAAAAAAGATAAGACTGTTCACAACTTCAGATACCAGCCAGGCTCTCGCTTACCTTGATGTTAGGATGGAGGACAAGTTGAGTTTCTTTAACCTCTTTTTCCTTGCTTTCATCTAGATGTGTGTGTATACACACACACACATACACACACACACAGATATATAGATATATAAATAATTTTGATTCCCAAGCCTCTGTTAAACTTGACTGTGTAAGCATTATCACTTCTCTCAGTGTGGAAAGCCCCCAAAAACATAATGGCATGCTCTGGAGCATTCACACAGAAAAGAGGTGAAGAGTCACCATTCATTTCCTTGTGTACTTGAATAATCACAGTAATCAAGATCGCTCTTTGTTAACCACCTTCAATGTGAGAAAAAATAATGGAATGAAACTAAACGGCTCAGTTAGCAACAGCAATAAATGCCAAACAAAGCCTTTTGACAGTGATGCAGGGAACATGCTGTCAGCTTACCTGGGAGGGGTCCCCTGCAACAGAGAGCAAACCACTCGAAGCTGTGGAGCAGTCGTGGTTAAGAGTATGGACTTAAATGAGAGGGAAACTGAATCTGACCCTGGTAATTTTTTTTTTTTTAACCTTGGGGCTCTGGTTTCCTCATTGGCTTGATAGGAGTATTAAATGAGATGTGCGTGTAAAGTACTTGGCAGAGGAGCTATTAATAAAGCACTGATGAAGTGTAAGAGATGACTAACACGGTACAGAGCTTTGCATCTCAAAGAGATGACATGGACGGGCAATGCCAAAGGACATGTCAAACTTTCTTTCAACTAGATCAAGAAAAACAGTCCATAAAATGAAAGCCAATGTTTCTAGGGCAAGCTCTGGTTCTAAACAGTTCTCCACTAAATGTTTTAGTTCCTTTTAGATGAAAAAAAAACAAAAAACAAAAAACAAACAAACAAAAAAAAACTATTTAAATTGTCAAAGATGATAGAGTTGCACATGTGTGCAATTGAGAAGATTTGTAAGATTCTACATCCAGACTCACTGCTAATCAAACAGCACCTCCAATTTAATCTAGGCTGCATGGAAGGGGTTCTATTTTAAAGTGGGCCTTCACAGAAAAACCTTACATAGGAAAATATTTTTCCAGTAAAAGGTAAAAATCTTTGGCTTTGAGTGCTGACCTATAAGACAAGAGTCAGAAAAAATAGTTCCTTTTGTTTCCCGAGTCCATTTCTTTTGTATTAAAACTGTTATCTGTGAACGTGGTTAAATCATAGAGAACTGTGGTTGATTTCAGCACAGGGAGGCAAGTGAACATGTGAACAGGATGATGAGAAGTAAAAAATTCCACTAGACCCAGAATACCTTTGTTCAAAGGCACAACCTGATTAAATTCACTTCCTGTGGTCATTTGCTGATTTCTCAGAACAATGGTAAATTTAGTTACTGGGAAAACAAAAAACCATTGTTCCTTTTCATTATTTCTCTTCCTTGTTGAAAGTTTAAACTGATGATCTCAGAGTCCACAGTTTACATACAAGATAAAAAGCATGATGTCAATACGTGCACATCAAAAAGCCAGACATATATACATATATGTTTACATATACATTCAACCAAGGCTACACTTAACGCATGTTTGTAGAGACAGCACTAAACCTCAGAAACTGTTTTTATGATGAGGATTATCGAGCTTTTATCAAAACATTAGTCCTGTCGATCTCTCGCTACAAAACTGTCTTGGAACAAACTTTACAACACACCGTGGGCGGTGGGAATTTAACAGATTGGATTTGAAATCCCTTCTTTTAAGATCCTGACAATAACTATATATGACATGCTGCTGATGAAAAAGACAGAATGACTTTGGGGATGGAGCAATTAGCTTTAAATTTTGGTTACACACTTCCACCAGAAAATCACCTCACTGCGGTGCAATCAGTTCCCTGTTTTCCCCTGGAGACAAAGTTCCTCAAGGTCACACCCCAAAGTGAGCTTCTCTATCACCAAGAGGCAGCAATGCCTGGCACACGTTGGAGCTCAACAAACACCAAAAAGATGGAAAATCATCAGCCCACCCTACGATCACATGAAAGCAGGGAGGTAGACATTCTGACCTTTGGCCAGCTCACAGTTGTTCAGGTCTTTCTGAAGAAGAGACTCATTACTCCCCCCACCCTCTTTTTCATGTTCTGAGAAGCATGGTTCCACCTTCTCCAACATGTGGGGAAGAACTTTCTTAACCGACACAAAGCCTTGTACTACCTGACAGGAGACTCCAGGATATTACAGGAGCATTCAGACAGGGGTGCATTTGCCTGGGTTTTTTTTTCTTTCTTTCTTTCTTTTAAATGTTTAATAGTCTGCTGTTTTGACTGAATTGTTTGGTCTAGTTTCAATGTCGGGAAGTACATGAGCAAAGCCCTACTGTTTTCCCTTTTATAATGAAACGTATTTGAGTCCACTGTCCGAATTGTGTTCTCTATAGATGTCAACATTTTCACATTAATGTTAATAACGTTTTCAAACCTCCCAGCAACCCCATCATTGATTGTAGATAGATGACAGTCCACGAGGATTGCTGTTTTATGCCTTATTGACTGAATTTCTAGGCACTTTGTATGACAGAGAAGAAAAGATGAGAGGACGAATAGAGGACATTTTTAAAAGATTCCTGGCCCCCTCATATAATCTCTACTATGTTTCTACCAACATAGTAGCATTAATTAATCTGGAGGACACATAAAAATTAGCTTGGAATGTAGGCACTTCTGTCTGTGCTTTTCCTGTTTGTGATTGTTTAAATTAGTGCTTGAGTTATCATAAAATTAATCTTTTAACAACACAACCTGTTAAAGTATTAATTATATGTGTAAAAAGTTATCACTCAAATAAAACACTTGAAGAGAGAAACTTTAACTTAATGACCATATAATAGGTGTTCAAATTTATTGAGTGAATTCTCTAAGTCAGTGAATCCTCAATTATGCATACAAATGGAAAGGTACACTGGTATGAAAAATAGAAATAATTTAAAAAGACTTCACAGGGGCACGTGGGTGGCTCGGTCCGTTACGCCTCCGATTCTTGGTTTTGGCTCAGGTCAAGCTTGGCGCTCAGTGGAGAGTCTGCTTGTCCCCTGCTCTGCCCCTTCCCCACGTGTGCACACATGCGCAAGCTCGCTCACTCTCTCGCACAAAAATAAAATCTTTAAAAAAAATAAAACGACTTCACATACTGAGGACTTTCTATATAAAACAGAGATAACTGCACCTTCCTCCTTGGTGTACTGTGAGGATTCACTGAACTACAAAAAGCTTTTAGCCCAGGGGTTGATACATAATAGCTCCTCAGTGCTAACTGCTATAATTACAATCATCATCATTGTTATTTATTATGCATTATACTATCCGGCAAGGCTGATATGATGGTCCTGATTTTAATGATGAAGCACCATGAAGCACAATGAGGCCAAGGAAGTGGCTCACAGTCACAAAGCTGGTAAATGATGCCAATGGGATCTAAGCCTGGGACGGCCTGATGTGCGAGTTTCAGCTCAACTACAAGTCAAAGCAGGATCACCAAAGCAGCATCACACCATGGGATGTTGCTTTAAAAATAGGGACCTTCCTTCTAGAAATTAACTCTGTCCTGATAGCTTGAAAATCCTAAAGGCAGATCAAACAGCAAAAGCAGAGGAGACAAGGGACCCTGGAAAGGACAGGTGTTTTGCAACCAGGGCTTGCTGGGTTCACATCCAGCTGTGTGACCTTCAACAGATTATGAGATCGCCCAAGTCTCTGCTTCCTAATTTGTAAAACTGGTTTCATCATGCCAATCCTGGCAAGAATGAGGTAAGGACGACACAAAAGGATGTAAACTACTCAGTCCAGGAGACACACAGTGGGTACTCCAGGAGTCTGGATCAGAATCATCCAGTTGGCTCGAATCACCTTTACGTGCCCTCAAGTCTGCCAGGTAGAGAGGAGAAACCCTCCCAAAATTTTAATTGTCAACATTTTTCTTCAAAGATTATTATATCTCAAGATATATAATAAAATTCTCCCCAAGAGTCAAATAACTTTATTACCCATAATTTTTCTTTGGTCATATATAATTTTACACACATATATCTTTTGCCTCCATACACATAAAGAAAAAAATGATGTAACAGTCACATATTCTATATATAATCATATTAACATATACTTTGTTTGACACTTCCAAATTAAGAAAGAACATAATGAAAATTAAGCCAAAATTGAAAAGAATGGGAAGTGCTTAAAAAAAAAATCCATTTTCCTATCATGCTATAAAATAACTGAAAAGGCAGCTACCCATACACCAGCATACCAGCATTAAGAAAAGGATAAAGGGACATAGAATCAAAAGGAAAAAATGGTTAAACTCTTTATTTCAATCTGGTAATCACGGGCACCTGGGTGGCTCAGTTGGTTGAGCGTCCGACTCTTGGTTTCAGCTCAGGTCATGATCTCAGGGTCCTGGGATGGAGTTGGGCTCCGTGCTCAGTGCAGAGTCAGCTTGAGATTCTTGCCCCCTTCTTCTCTCTCCCCCTCTGCTCCTCCCCCTGCTCATGCACGCGCTCACTTTCTCTCTCTCTCAAATAAATAAAATCTTTAGGAAAAATAAATAAATCTGGTAATCAGATAAACAGTCAAATCTATAATGAAGTAACATGTAGGAAAACTCACTTTATTATTTCACAAAATGAAAACCAAAAGAAAGTACATTTATAAACACACTCTAAGCCAGGCACTAGGTGATTTTCAACTGCCACCAAAGCAATCAAATAGAGATTAACATGCCTATCAGCTAAAACCAAGCTGTCAAAATGAAAGCTTTAAATTACACATGCCCTTACCCAAAAGTATTTAAAAGATTTTTCTCCTAAAAAATAAAGAGCAGGGCACAGACTTCAATAATGTTTAATTTTGCTTATGTGAGAAGAACCATTTCTGAAACAGATTAAAATACCGAATTCAAGACCACCAAAAGAAACTTTCCAAAATGAAATAATGCCATTTGGTTGTCTTTTCCAAAGGCTCATCTTTCTTTTACCCAACAAAAAATCCTACAAAATGATAATCAAAACCTTTTGGTAAACAGGGGCTTCAAAGCTGCCTCTTAAATCAGATAACATTTCAAGTGATCTGAAACCAAACCAAGACAGCATTTCATGAGCATGGTTCTCATTTTAAAAAGTAACAGGGCAACTGCTTCTGAGATGCTAAGGGACATGGGCCGCCCAGTTAAGGGCTCAGGAATTCAAGAGTCACTGACACAACCTATTAGCCATGACTTTGAAGGAGAAGCAGACTGGGGTTGAGGAGGGAGAACAGGAAAGCCAAGGGTGTGGGGGAAACTTGACTGTGACCCTCAGGAAGAAAACAAAGCAGCTTAGAGAAATACAAATGACCCTTCATCTCTGAAACACTGGAGTGCCCAACACCTAATAAAATTAGGGAGGACTAGATACTCTTCCTAACATACGTGGGAGAAGGTACAGTTGAGATAAAACTACTTACATAGGAAAGTGAGTTGTTCACGCAGTCCTGGGACCCAGGTCTATTTTTCAGAACTGCACCGTCATAAACAGGATGAACTATTTCATGCTACTTTCCAGTCCAGCAGAAAAGGCAAAACTGTATCTCATGATCCAGGCATCAGTACTTCAGAACTGAAGACAATTTACAACTGAGACAGGGCACAAATTTTCCCAATTTACTCCATGGGGAAAAGGGGAGGCTGTGTCCCAGGGAAGTATTTACTGACTTAAAAGAATAAACTGCTTTTTTTTTTTTTTTTTAAGATTTTATTTATTTGACAGAGAGAGACACAGCGAGAGAGGGAACACAAGCAGGGGGAGTGGGAGAAGGAGAAGCAGGCTTCCCACCGAGCAGGGAGCCCAATGCGGGGCTCAATCCCAGGACCCCGGGATCATGACCTGAGCCGAAGGCAGACACTTAACCGACTGAGCCACCCAGGCGCCCCAATAAACTGCTTTTTAAAGCTCATCACAAGTATATATATTTGTATAACATTATATACATATATTATATATATATTTGTATAATATATATTTGTATAACAAAGTGTGTGTGTGTGTGTGTGTGTGTAACAAAAAAGCACACTAATCGGGAGGTCACATTCTGGGCAGGTCACTTACCTAAGAGCAGTGTTCTATAAACACTGACTCGTGGTGCCTACCACCCACCCCCAAGATCCCTTCCCAGGTAGGAGCTTCCTGTGTTTCACCCTTACCTGAAGAGGGCACCTGAGCTTTGGGCAGCAGTTCAGAGGCAGGCAGGTGTCCTATGCAGGGACTCTGGTAAAAACAGGATTCTCAGTCTTTGGCATTAAAATTGGTAAATAGAGAGAGAATCTAGCCATCAGCCGGCATAGCTACGGCTAAAAGGGAAAGAGGAAGAGAGAAGCCGTAACAGTTACAAATGAGCCAAAATCCTGAGCCAGCAGAAACCACAGGAGAGCAGAGAGAGGAGCAGGTAGACAAGGGCAAAAGCAGACTCAGCCTGATTGGCTACATGACACCAACGTTAGAGGATTCTGGAGTGAAGACCCAAAAATTCCCACTGCTGTGGTCCTGTCCACGTACAGGGCTCATGAGAAGCCTGCAAGTCCCCCAGAGCCAGGTGCCCAGCGTTTCCTGGGCTGCTGCAAAGCCCTGGGACTAGG
Source organism: Phoca vitulina (assembly GCF_004348235.1). Lineage (NCBI taxonomy): Eukaryota > Metazoa > Chordata > Mammalia > Carnivora > Phocidae > Phoca > Phoca vitulina. Next base: position 62,801,023 of record NW_022589704.1, on the reverse strand, counting down.
GATGGTATTCCTGTCCCTCTATTCCCACATCTGTCTTTACAGGCAATGTCCTGTTACTCGGGGATAACTTCAGCGAGTCCCTGGGCCTTGTAACCCAAAGAATAAATCAAATTTGTTACATTCTATAATCCAGACTTTTCACCAATTCAGAAAGATCATTCCGTCAGTTTATTCACAGTAATAAACGTCATGACCTTTCATTTCTTGAGTTCATAAAGTGCACTTGGATGATAATTTTTCTCTTTTTCCAATCCACGACCACCCCACCCCACCCATCATTTTCTCCCCCTGGTCTTAAATAGCTCAGGTCTGGGTCAAGTAGGAGATAAGGCAAGATGCCCTCTCAATCTAACTCCCTTCTACCTTTAAGGGCAGAAAGGGGAGCAACTAAGAGGGCAACTAATTAGCTAACAGTTGGAGGAAATTTCCACAATCAAAAGTACAAATGCAATACCATTTGTTCCTGCAATCCCACTTTGGGATATCTGTCTCACAGAAATACAGAAACCTGGAGACAACCAATAAGTTAATCAATAAAAGATTGGTTAAATAAAGTATATCCACAGGATAGAAATGGACCTGGAATAGAAATAGGAATATTTAAATATAAATAATAAAATATTATTAAATGAGATGATGGATCTATGAGAAATGACCTAGAATATAGCTGTGAATATTTGTGATGTGTATATTTTCCTACAAATATACACAGAAAATACACAGAAGTAAAATATACATGTAATACATATTACTACTTCGTAGTAGTAAAATCATTAAGTGTAGACGAATATGCACAGTTACCATATTACATGTATAATAATTAAATTTTGAGTACTCCTGGGTGGCTCAGGTTACGTGCTAGTTAAGTGTCTGCCTTCGGCTCAGATCATGATCCCAGGGTCCATGTCGGGCCCCCTGCTCAGCAGGGACTCTGCTTCTCCCCCTCCCTCTGCCCCTCCCTCCTGCTGGTGCCCTCGAGTACATGCTCTTTCTCTAAAATAAATAAAATCTTTAAAATGAAATTATTAAACTTTGGAAAAAAATCTATGCGCATATGTATACACAGAAAAACATCCAGAAAGATACACACCATACTGACCACAGAGAGTAACTCTGGAAATGAAAATTGAGGGTTGTTATTTTCACCTACTTGATAATCTTTGTAATTTAAAAACTTTTTAAAATAAAATAGAGACTAGTTGTGCCAATAGCTACTTCGACCTTTTGTTGAAAATGATCTAAAATCCTTGAAACTTAAAAGACCAAAAAATTCAACATTCAGACCATCAAATTAAATTCCTAAAGATTCATTTCCCCTGGGTGCCCATGAAACCAAATAGCTGGTTCTACAAAATGATAGCATATATTTAGCCAATCTAAAAAATCCTCATACTGTCAGCTCTAGGTTTGATATGAAAGGACAAGGTGAAATCTAAAAGTCATTACTGTGTTCAAAGACACCCACAAACAATGAGAAAGTTACTTACTCTTCAGTTCCCTCCATCCCAGAACTTTCTGTAAAATGTTTTCACTTCCAATCAGGAAAGTACCAAATACCAAATAAGGTGGATCCATAGCACGCAGAGGGTAAAAGGCAAATAACAGACACTTCTAGGAAATACTAAATTGCAACGCAGACATTAAGATTAGGTTGTAAATGTATTCTGAAAACACGTAAGTGTGAGAAAGATACATATATATAATATGTCTAGTAATCATAAAGTATACTTCACTTTCAGTGTGTATCAAATGTTTGAGAAACAAATCACTTTTGCCAAGAAGTATTAATCTACCACTAGTTTATTTTTCTTTCTCAAAACAAATGAAATGTGAAAACACTGACAATGCTAAAATGTATCAATCTCCAAAAATATCCATTTATACTTTTTTTTTTTTAAAGATTTTGTTTATTTATTTGACAGAGAGAGACACAGAGAGAGAGGGAACACAAGCAGGGGGAGTGGGAGAAGGAGAAGCAGGCTTCCCGCTGAGCAGGGAGCCCAATGTGGGGCTCGATCCCAGGACCCCGGTACCATGACCTGAGCTGAAGGCAGACGCTTAACGACTGAGCCACCCAGGCGCCCTATACTTTTTTTTTTAAAGCCCTATGGCATCTCAACTTATACTCCTACATGAAAATTCAAACACCATCTAGCCCTGCACAATGAGGTGATGGGTGGCATTTCCCCTTTTATTCATTTGTATTATCCACATTTTCTGTATAATGCTTGTATAATATTTGGAAAGTTTAAGATTAACAAGCTTGGAGGTTTTTACAACCCAGAGGTCTAGGTAACATCCTTTTCTCAATCCTCTTTCCTTTTGTGAGAAAACGGTGTGGGCCAGCCACAGGAAGGACATTCCACGTTAGATCTAATCCACGTACACGTCAGTCTCCCCTTTTGGAAAAAACAGAAGTCACATTTATTTATTTTTTTTTTTATTTTTTTTTAAAGATTTTTATTTATTTGACAGAGAGAGACACAGCGAGAGAGGGAACACAAGCAGGGGGAGTGGGAGAGGGAGAAGCAGGCTTCCCGCGGAGCAGGGAGCCCGATGTGGGGCTCGATCCCAGGACCCTGGGATCATGACCCGAGCCGAAGGCAGATGCTTAACAACTGAACCACCCAGGCGCCCCCAGAAGTCACATTTAAATCTGTAAATGTATAACGATAACACTCAGCCCTCTTCCCACATCTAAAAGCATACAATATTTCATAAGTGCTTTTACCAGAAAGACTTTAATAAATGGTATCCTCGCACATCTCCCATCTGTCTCTTATTTCTGCCATTCCTATATGATAAACTAAAGAAAATGGGCAAATTCTGCCAATAACTATTACTAGATTTCTCATCTTTTTATCCTAATAGGATGGCAAATCTTTTTTGAAAACTGATTATAAAACTGGCAGTAAAATATTGCTGGATTGACTTCAAAGTGAAGAAACTTCCATAATTATGTAAGCAACAATCTACACTTGAACTGAGTGATGCAGAGACAACATGTTATTTTGGGGGCTATGATAGATCTGGTTCACTGTCTTCTAGATGGCAGGAGAAATAAGTACATATGCATGCAAACAACCTATATTTTTATGTGGTGTTGAATTTTAAGAAGGTCAGTCTGGAATAAAACACGTCAAAGCTAAAAAGGATCAGCATTACACACACACACACACACACACACGTCCCTTCACCCTTCAAATGGCCCCTGGAATCAACATCTTTAGATTATTTAGCAAGTTATATACTTCTAAAGCCCACTTCTCTAGCAAAACTCACTCTGACAGGTAGTTCACCCAGTCCGTTAGTTTATAAAAACCTATAATCAGCCACACTGTAATAACCAAGATGAAGGTAGTTGAGTAATTAGCTCCCCTACCACAAGTTAAAAAGGAAAGTTAAATGAATATCAAACATTGTCTATTCATCACTCTCGAGCTAAATAAAGCTACTGTGGTAGAGACTTCACAAAGAGGGCAGTAAGAATTCCTCCCATCTCTGTATACATGTCCTTTGGCCATGTGATTTTACCTCTCCGCCCAACAAGCAGGGAAATGGGTTTCCCTTCCCTTTGAATCTGAGCTGGCTGGGTGACACGCATGAGACAGAGTGACACTGGGTGAGTCCCAAGCCTCGGCTTGGGAGCCCTTGCAGCTGCAGCCCCTCTAACCTGGCACATGGCTGCAGCCCAGGGATGAAGCTCAGGCGAGCCTCCTTGAGAATGAGAAATCAGAGGAGAGAGGGCCGGCCGACAGCCAACCACCACACACACGAGTGAGACTGTCTTAAAAGAGGTAGCCCCAGCCCAGCTGGCCGTGGACTGGCCCTAGGCAAGACCAGCAGACCTGCCCGGCCCAGCCCACAAATCGCCAACCCACAGAATCGTAAGCAAATAAAATGGTCATTGGTTTAAGCCAGTAGGTTTGTAACACAACTATACCTAGCTGATAGAAAGACTGTCGAAATCCACGCCGAGCCTTTCAGTTTGTCAGAGGCACTCCTGAAGGCAAAGCTTTAAATGAGGTGCCCAACTCAACCAGATGTTGCCACTGAAACTTTCCAGGAAAAACTATATTGTCCCTACTTGCTTTGACCCCTTGCCGAACCCCCGCAAATTTTAAACTTGGATATGCCCCTGAGTTCTTTCTCTCTCTGTGTCTCTTACTCCTGTTCAGGTCTCGAGGTCTTTGGCTGCCTGGTGCTCATCTCTGGCTTTACGGATCTCATCTTGGAATCCTCCCCCAACTCGACCGTGCATCCTCTCAGTCCAGCATCAGCTTTTGCTTGTGCTATCCTTACCTCTAGACAAACAGCTCATTGTAATCTCAAACCACAGTCCTGGGTCATCTCAGTACTTCTATGAAGTAGTGATGCCGAATCTATTAAAAACAATGACTTTAAACAACCAACAGCACTGTTCAGGCTAGAGTCATTCTGCAAGATTAAATTATTATTCCAATAAAGCTACAAGTGCTTAAAACAGTTTCTGGAAATATCTTAAGAGCAAATTAATGTCACATTAGAAATCGGTCTCATTTCTTCGTAGGAGGGCTGATAGAAACGGGTAATTTTTTTCATTTAAAATAAAATGTAGGGGCGCCTGGGTGGCTCAGTCGGTTAAGCGCCTGCCTTCGGCTCAGGTCATGATCCGAGGGTCCTGGGATCGAGTCCCTCGTCGGGCTCCTTTTCAGAGGGGAGCTGCTTCTCCCTCTGCCTGCCGCTCCCCCTGCTTGTGCTCTCTCTCTCTCTCTCTCTGAGACAATAAATAAAATCTTTAAAAAAAATAAATTAAATTAAACGTAGTTATAAAGTATAAGTGGACACCCTCCCACCACCCCCCACCTCCTTATTAAAGGAAACAATACTTCTTGTGTAGATAAATTCTGATGTGATCAATTTTAAAGTCAATCGTATCCCATGAAGATCACCTTTCATATGTTTGACACTCCCTTTCTTCCAAGTAGCTCCAAGAGACAAGGGAATATTTAATTTTTAAACAACTGTACACAGCTAAAGACAATTCACTCTTCATAAGGTAGACTAAATGGAACATAAGCTACAAGCAAGCACAAGCAACACAAGTACCTGGAACTTTTACCCACCCTAGCGACTACATGTCACTTACCTGCTTTTAAGGCCATTTAAGCAAATATATAAGCTTCCAAGATGCCTATATTGTCTATTTCTAATGGGCTTTAAAGAGCAGGACAGGAAATTACGGCCCTTACAAAGTCTTGCTGGTTCTACGGAAACAATCGGGAAGATGGCTAGAAATGAACTCAGAGGCTCATTATCTCTTAGTCCTAGAGATGGTCACTTTTTAAACAACTGATGAGTATTTTAGTAAAGATAAACAATCTAGCCCCTGATCTTAACTTGTGCCAAAAATATTCCTCTTCTTAAGTGAGTCCTAATGATCACAATTTGAAACTACACAGACATTGCTCCCAGCTCTATTTCAGCCTCCCAAGTGCCCAGGAAAGGTGCCATGTTAAGACTGTTTCCACAACAACCCTTGTTGAAGGTCAGGCACTGGATGTAGGGCTCCAGAAACTTGAAAGGGCATACACAAGGAAAAATTTTAAAGGATTACATAGTAAAATATTTTGTTACGGCCCCAGTCACCCAAGGGACACCAAACATGAGAAAGTACAGACTGTTCCTGAATTGCCCAAAATTAAACCCAGTTAATCTCCCTGCACAGACTTTTTTTTCACCCCTCAGTCATTAATTCTCCCTCCTAACAAAGCAGGTATCCTACCCAAACAGTGGTTACCAAGTGTGCATTTCTGTTAAGGTACTGACTTAAATACTGGATGTTTTATTTGCTTTGTGATACATTACTTAGGTTAAACCATTAATCTTTTAATGACTGAGATACCAAATTGTTTTAAACTCGAGAGAAAAGAATGACTCAGATACCAAATTGTTTTAAACTCAAGAGAAAAGAAGTGTCCATGATTCAAACTCACCATTTAAGTGACTAAAATTGATACAGGTATTATTTTTTCCAAGTAGAGTTAATTTCACAACTCCTTTGTAATTTCATTAAAAAAAAAAAAAAACTAGTCAGTTCTTTCTTCATAAATAAAATAAACTGAAGTGATACAGTCTACCACATCCAACCCAAGACTCTGAAGTGATTTCTTAAGGAAATGTAACATTTTGATACTTCTGAAAATAGTGGAACTCATTTGGGAGGATCCTCCGTGTTTACAATAATCACAGGAACATCCCAGAATGAGTTAAGTGGGTAAGATAAAAACTCACACTTCAGAACTATCTCCCTACGTCAACAGGGGTATCTGTTTCACCACACACACAAGAAAGAATAACTGTTCTTCTGAAAATACGAATCAATTAGCTTTCAAATAGAGCACAGAGTGAAAACAAAAGATTTTATTTTTTAAGCAAGGTTAGCATTGCCTCTCTCGTTTTGTACTTCTAAGTCAGTGTCAGCACCTTAGCATGTTATCCGGAGGTGGCCGTCACAATATTTAGTCATTTTCTGAACATTCTGGAGAAGTTATCATCCAGTGCTGTCCAATAAAACGTTTTGCGGTGATGGAATAATCTATATCTGAGCTATCCAATAGGCTTATTGGATAGTGCAGATTATAGACTTGAAGTTCAAGAAACAAAACCCAGTTCTATAGCCACACTAGCCACAATTAGCTACTGAGCACTTGAAATGTGCCTAGTGAAACTGAGGAACTGTGTTTTATTTAACTTTTTTAAAGATTTATTCTTCGGAGCAGTTTTAGGTTTACAGCAAGACTGAGAGGAAGGCAGAGATTTCCCACATACCTTCTGCCCCCCCCCCACACACACACACGCACAGCCTCCCCCATTATCAACATCCCCTTGTCACAACGGACGAACCCACACCGGCACGTCATTACCACCTAAAGTGCGCAGCTGACGTCAGGGTTCACTCTGGATGCTGTACATTCAGAGTTTGGGGAACAGGTTTGGGGAAAAGGATAACGTCATGTAGCCATCATTATGCTACCCCACAGAATGGTTTCACAGCCTAGACATCCTCTGTGCTCTGCCTATTCGCCGCTCACCCCCCTCCCCCAAATTATTTAATTTCCATTAATTTAAATTTAAATAGCCACATGTGGCTAGCGGCTACCATACCGGACAGCTTAGAACCAGACACCCGGTAAAGACCACTGTTGCTGTCCTGGCCGTGACAACGCATCAGCCTGGCGGAAGGGACCCGGCTCTTGCGCAGGAACTGCTCCAGCTAGTGATCAGCTCCAAAGTTCCTCTACTTCATATGCTTTCTTCACCCATCACCTTGCTGCTCCTCAGCCTTTTACTTTCCAACACGCCCATGCACGCCCCCAACTCCGCCTCACTGATAAGGTTATAACCCAGTCTATTTTAACAGAGCAGGCAAAGGATGACGATAGAAATGAAATGACTTTATGTTCATACGCCACCACGCTTACATGTTAAATAAAACACACCCTGATGAAGAAATATACATCAAGATCATTTTAACACCTCTAAAGAAATAAATAAGATTTTTACTGTGATAGTTACATGGTAAATACGTTCCCAGACAGATACTCTGTTAAAATGGTAGTTATAAAATTCATTGACTCAGTAATATTTCTAACTTCTTCCTTCTCAGTAATGAGGAACCAATGTGATGTAAGTAGGGAAAAAAAAAAAAAACTGAACTAGGCAGGAATCACAAGCCTGAGATTCTAAGGACTTTGGGACCAACAGATTAAAATAAATAAATAAATAAAGTTGAAGAACTTAAGCCACTAGAGTCCTGATCTGTAAAACAAAGGAGCAGGAATGGATTTTCTCTTCAGTCTGTTCCAAAATTAAATTTCCTGATTCTGTATTCTTAATGCCATTCCTCACTTAGGAATTGACTTATAAAACCCAACAATGACCTATCATTCCTTCCCCTGAGCACTCTTTCTCCCTGCTTGAGTCACCCCATAATTAAGCAAAGGGGATGGTGACATTGCCAATTATGAAGGAAGGAAGGAAGGACAGACCAGATAATTCTAATTAAAATGTAAGTAATACAAGATAGGCCAATAGGCACCAATCCAGAAGATATCAACCCCCAAACTAAACAGGGCAAGCAAAAAAGCAACTGGAATGCCCCGTTACAAACCCTGGTAAAAACTGATGCTACCAGTACAAAACAAGAGCACGGGTTCTTATAAGACCTCAACCATCAATAGAATATTATGAGAAGTCTCAGAACTGGTGCAAACAATTTGCACCAGAAGCCACAGGTCACTGGCTTCCAAAATACTCCCCAAATGAAGGTGCCTGGCTGGCTCAATTGGTAGAGCACGTGACTCTTGATCTCAGGGTCCTAAGTTTAAGCCCCATGTTGGGGGCAGAGTTTACTTTAAAAAAAAAAGTCAGTAAAATTAAATTTAAAAAAAATATTCCCCAAATGAAGATCTATCATTCATATGGCAGAAAGTCATCAATCTTCACTTACCACATTAGTTCTTCCAGTAAATAGCTCTAATAGTGACCTAAACCCCCAAAACATCACCAAAACGTATACTTTCACCTAAGGGAAGAACTGAATGAGCACCCCCACTACTTGGCCTCTGAGAATTATACTAAATGTCACTTACCGAAAGAAGTTTGAAAACAAAAGTCTATCTTAAAATGATATTTTCCTATATATTTACATATACAATCAGTTTTAAAAGTCAATTCGTCTAATTCCTCAATGTCCAAGAAGTTTCTTAAAACTAAACCAGAGCTTATTCTCAGACAATTGGCAGGTGGAAAGAAACGTGAACTATATCAGCATTTACTCACATCAGATTCCAAAGTGTGTACCTAAATCAATTCTAGAACTAAAGCACTGCCGACTCATTCTCGTAAGAGCTGCTATTTCTCCCCTGCTTCCCAGTTAGGCCAAGCCTAAAATGCCTTTTTAATTAACATATTGAATTCTTCTCTCAAATCAAAAACTTGACCAATGAATGGCAGATTTGCAAAAAGAAACACTCAAAACACTTGAATCACTTCAACCTTCTTGGAGTTGTTTGGTATAATTTAAAAAACCCATCCTGGAGAAAAATGCAAAACCTCATAGGATTACAAGAATTCTATTTAAGTAGGAAAAAAAATTTCTTCCCAATGAATACACCATAGGAGGAATTATAACACCTATTAGATTGATTTTGAATTAAAAAGAAGGATGGTCTATGGTCTTAGCCATATCCTATCCTATCCACACCAATCTTATTACCTTTGGTCCCTTATTATTTATAAAAATACAATCCCTGCCATCATAACAACCTTTGAAAACCACCTGTCCTGATATTCTGTTCCTGTGTTTCACTTATATCCTTGATCTTTTCCCAACAGTCCTGATTTCTACACAGCAAGAAGCCCCATAGAACTTCAAGGTTGGGTATATATAAATACATAAACAGGAAGAGAGAGGTCATGGGTGTACCCAACAAAGGAAAGCTCTAGAGAAGAAGAGACCAGTACCAGGACCTCCCTGTCCTGCTCTACAGCGCCTAAGTAAAAGGATGCCGCAACTGTGATAGAGAGCTCTGGGTCCTCCATCCGGAGAGACCACCTTGCAGTCCGATGACCTCAGGAAAGTCAGGCCTCTGCACGCTGCCTCCCTGCACAGTACAGGCAAGTGCAAGCGCTCAAGTGCTTACTCTTCATCTGGGAGGATTAATGAGCTAATTTCTACAGAGCCCTTTAAGCTGACTGGCCCAAACGAAACTAAATAAGCATCATCATCAACCACAGGCAAGATCGACTCTTCAGGATCCAGGGAGGCAAATTTTTAGAAGTCAGGCAATGTTCTCCTTAAACAAGAAGGGAAAGAGTGTTTGTCCCCAGAAAATTCAGACTTTAATCCAGAAAACATTTATCAAATACTTAATACGAGGTGTGGGGTATAGAGGCCAGAGACACTGTCCTCAAGAAGGAGTTAACATCTAGTGCCAGGATGGGCAAGGAAGCAAACAATTTGCACACAGTATGAGGACCGCCAGGGGGTGAAATACCCAACAAAGCAAGGGGCAAAGGGAAAGGAGGCTCAGGGGCAGAGACTGTTGCTGTGAAGAAATCATTTATTCCCTGTCTTAACAGGAGGCCAGACCTGGGTGTGTTCAATTTATGAACGTGCATCAAGCTGTACATTTATGATCTGGACGCTCTTCCACATGCATGTTATACTTCAATGAAGGTAAAACTTAAAAGGAGAGACAGTGTTCTTTGTTAAATAAATGAAGACTGTAGGGAACGGTGTGGAATGGTGTTCCAAGCAGAGTGAAAACTTGCCTTGCAAGGGTAGGATAACATGAATGAATTATTTCAGCAATTGCAAAAGGTTCCCACTGGCTGGGAGTTGAGAATGGAAATGACAAGGAAGGTCTGTCTGGAAAGGGAGGCAAGAGACAATTCCCAAAAAGGCCTTCAACACCATGCTTAGAGTTAACCTTAAGAATGATACAAAAGCCACGAAAAGTGTGTAAGCCTGGGGTAACTGATAAAAATGCTGGTATAGCTCTACCATTTTGCTAACAGTGCATACTGTAGCTGGAAGCAAGAATGGAGAGGAGGAAGGAACCTACCTAGGAACTTATTACAATAACCCACATAAGAACTGATCAGGGACTGGACTAAACCGGTGATGGCCAAGAGGAGGAGTTAAAGACAGAGCAAAGAAGATGACAAGGACGCAGAATATCGAGGACTGATGACCAATTCTATGTGGGAGATGGAAGAAGACAGCAAAGTGTGGGATCACTGGCATGTTTCTGCTTCACGCTCGAGGGTCTATTTATTTTTAAAGATTTTATTTATTTGACAGAGAGAGACACAGCAAGCGAGGGAACACAAGCAGGCAGAGCGGGAGAGGGAGAAGCAGGCTTCCCGCGGAGCAGGGAGCCCTTTGTGGGGCTCGATCCCAGGACCCTGGGATCATGACCTGAGCCGAAGGCAGACGCTTAACGACGGAGCCACCCAGGCGCCCCTCACGCTTGAGGGTCTTAAGGAGGATGTTGACGAAGCAAAGGTGGAAAGACAGTGAGTTTAATCGTGAGTACGAAGTTCTATGGAACACCTATACAAAGACCTAGAAAGGGCAGCGGACGCGCCGGTCCAAAGAGGGAGCACATCCACATTTCAGGGGATGGGTGAAGCCGCAGGCATATGGTGAAGGGGATCCTGGAGCAGGGGCCGGCGTGAGAGGAGAAGGAGAGAGGGCAGATGGTGCCAAATCCGGCAGAGAGGAAAACAGAGGACTGCAGTGTCCTGGGGCTGCGGCCGCCACGCAAGGGTCCCGGCGACTGTGGAGATGGCACCTCTGGTTTCTTAGCGAGAGGGTGAAAGCCCGATGGCAGCGGGCTGAGACGTGAACGAGAGGTTCTTTCGAGCGGCTTAGCTGCCAAAGGAAGGAAGGAAGGAGAGGAGGTAGTGGCTAGAGGAGGAAGGGGTAGTGAGTGTTTTGTTTTGTTCTCTTTTGTTGTTAAAGGTAAGAAAGACCTGAGAGTATTTTTAAGCGGAGGGAAAAGCAGAGAGGGAAGGAAGGAGATAGGGGAGCAGCAGTGATGACTTTATCTGAACACAAACGCCCCTGTCCTCTCGCGCTCTGGGACCCGGGGATGTTTCTTTTAGTCAGCAGCATTTCCTGCCAGCATGGCAGCCTCCACAGGGCAAACTCAGAGGTGGAAGAAAAGTGCAGTCTTAGCAGGTCCTTCTCAGAGCCCTGTCATAATGGGCTGTTCCTCCCAGCAGCCTTCCCGCAGGATGCTCTCACCACTTGTCAGAGGGCCATTTGGCACCTAAACCCCTGAGCTCTCCAAATGGCCAGGAGCTCCACAGGTCTCTCCACTTCCTCCTGCAGAGGAGGGAAGATGCAAGGGGGGGAAGGGGGGCTGCCAGCTACCTTCTAGCCAGCACACCCCAGGAGGAGGACACGAGCAGGCAAACCCTCCCACCAGCTCCCTCCCTGCTAGAAACCGAGCAGAGAAACCCTTCAAGCCACTCCAACATCTTGCCAGAGACAGGGCTGTGTTCTCTCCTGATAACTTGCATCTGATTAGCCAACGTCGTTTTTAGTAGTCATGGCTAAGCGTGCCCTGTGCCAGGCACCTTTCTAAGGGCTTTACTCTCTCAATCCTCACAACCTTATCTTGATCATCTCCATGTTAGCGATGAGGAAACTGAGTGCAGACACAGCTAAGTAATTTGCTCAAGGTCACAAGGCCAGGGACTGCTATGGTCAGGATATGAAAGAGACCCAGCCACCTGACTCCAGAGCCTGCAATGTTGTGATTCATTCTCAGACATCATCAAAAATGCAGTGCATGACAGATTGTCACAGACACGGAGGAACTCATAATGTTACTGCTCACAAATCAAAAGCATAAATAAAATATTTTAATAGTACTACCAAAAGTCTCTTTGCACCTAGAGACATTTTCCCACATGGCACTTTGAACAGCACCTTTAAAAGAGCATTTCTGTGCTCTAAAACAAATTATTATCCTTGTTGAGATCTATAGATATAGTAAAAAAAAAAAAAAAAAAAAACCCACACTGAACTGTACACTATATAGGGATGAATTGTATGGTAGGTGAAGTATACCTCGTTAAAGCTGTTATTTAAATAAGAGATTATGATAAAGAAAGGCATACCAATAAATTTGATAACTTAAAGACAAAAATTTCATGAAAGACACAAATGACTGAAATTAGGAGAAGACGATGACAAAATCCAAATAGTAAATACAAACTTGAGGTGTGGATGGCTTCACAGTGAATTCTATAAAATAAATGAAAAAGCATTTCTGTTATAAGTGTAACTAATATCAATTATACACTTAGAAAACAGTTAAAATGGTAAATCTTATGTGATGTATATGTGTATATTTTACCACAATAATAAAAAAGTACAAAAAGAGTATTTCTATATACATTTTTGTCTTTACCAAAAAAAAAAGTGAAATGATAAGAAAACTGAGGCCCTCTTAAGCCATACATCTGAAGCCTCTTTTACTTAAAAAAAAAAAAAAAGCCAAGGGCACCTGGGTGGCTCAGCTGATTGAGCCTCTGACTCGTGATTTCAGCTCAGGTCCTGATCTCAGGGACGTGGATCAAGCCCCAAGTCAGGGTCCACACTCAGCACAGAGTCTGTTTGTCCCTCTCCCTCTATTCCCACACACCCACACTCACGCGCTCTCTCTCTCTCTCAAATAAATAAATAAAATCTTGTTAAAAAAAAAAAAAAAAGGCCAAACTAGCAAACCAACAGCAGTAGCAAAGCAGCCCAATTTAAAGGTCTGGGAGATACACACTCAGGGCCTTGGCCCTCTGAGATCCTACAAAAACGACTGTGAGCCAGTGCAGCTCCCAGGGTCCTCAAGATCCCTCTAGAACATCCATAAAACCAGTTCTAATCTCTAAACCACAGAACTCTGCACAAACTCAGAGCACAGAGTGAAACGAGAGTGCTCTGGGCTGCTTTCAGGGCTCATTTTAGGAAAAAACTGTTGCTCCTTGAAAACCTGGCCATATGCCCTATTACCTGGGCTTGGGGAAAATGCATCTGAATGGTTAAAAAAAAAAAAAAAATCACAGGAGAGAAATAAAGTACCCAGAGTAGCCCTTGGTCAAACTATGGCTAGGATTCCAGGAACCAAATTCTTGCGTTGGCGAGGACCAAAAATTAAATGTATTACTTTTTATAAAAGATTTTATTTTTAAGTAACCTCTACACCCAACGTGGAGCTTGAACTCACAACCCCAAGATCAAGAGTCACATGCTCCACGGGCTGAGCTAGCCAGGCGCCCCTAAATGTATTACTTTTAGATCATTCTAAATGACCACTCAGGACAAAATGAATCAACACGGAGAAATCAAGTACAAAACTAAAGAAAGGCTTATCCTACAAAAAACCTAAGAAAAACAAACATCCTCGGAGGCACAAGTCTATTTAGGGCTTCTCTGAAGAAAACCAGCGAAGATCACAGCCCCCCGGCCACAATGATCGGACTCGAATACAAAAACTCGTATGGCAGTGACTACAGCCCTTTGACAGAAAAGTTGCTTGAAGTGGTTCAATTCTACTACAGATGCCAAAGCCAGCATTTACGTGACTCGCTGTTCATTCTGTTCCACAAAGAAGGTAACACTATTAATATCACCAACAAATAAACTAATTTTTCAATTGGCCTATCTTTGGGTACCCCTGATACTTCTAAAGAAGGAACTGGAGAGTGGGATGGAGGGGAGAGGTGAGGGACAAAGCTTCACGAGGCTGAAGAGGATAAAGAGGAAAGACGACCTCCCAAGAGCAGCTACTTGTTTAGGAGACAGTAATATCTCAAGTCTACGAAGATAAGAATATCGATGGCTAAAAGGAATTTAATAATTTCCCAACACTTTCAACCCCTCTCTTAAGTATAAAGCTCCCTCCGATCGACTTGACATCATTTCCAGGTCATGCATAAACTTCTGAACTAGATTACCCCTAAGAGCATTACAAATTCTCCATTGATCTTTTACAACACAAGAACAGCAATACAACAGACGAGAAAACTTTATTTTTAGACTTGCAAAATCCCGTGTTTACTTTTCTAAAACAGAAGTCAAACAACTGAACCTGCTTTGTTTGAATTTTAGTAAACCGATTCTCTCGTAATCCTGAGGCCCCAATCTCTGCCCAGGAGGAAATGAAGAAAAAAGTGCTCTGTGCCACGCTGGAAAGTTAAAACACGGTGCCTCCCGTCGTCTTCTGCTCAGGCCCATCCGAGCCTCCTGCTGGCCGCAGTTCACACTGCCGGAGCCCTATCATATGACACCTGCCGAATGGAGGGGGGAGGCAGAGGCTCTCCACCCGCATTCGTGTCGAAACTAGTTCAGTGTCTGAACTACTAACTTCTGCGTGTAATGTTTAAGCAAAAGTGCTTCACCGTAAGTTCACTTGTAATCACTCAACTAGCATTAAACACGGAATGGAAATGGGTTTATAATTCCCTATAAACAATTAAGCCCTGGCAAAACCCTATTCCAGCAATCTGATTTGTCAATAACATGGCCTCCGCACAGACCATCGTTTAGTTGGAAAAATATGAGATAAATTTAAAATGTAGAAAAGCCCTTGCCACAGTGTGAATGTGCAAAACTAGGGGTAGAAGTAATAAGCAGGTGTTCTGTTCTCAAATTCCTTGGGTAAACTGACCAACCATAATTAACAATGCCCTTACTGCAAGCAGAAAGAAGCCCTGCAATTAATCACATCACTTAAAAGATTTTTATTCATTAGCTCACAAAACTAGTCAACTCAAAATACTATGCTTTCAAAAGGCAAAGCTTGCATCATAACCCTGATAATTGACAAAATAAGCATATAAATTGATTATAACTAAATTCTGGTGTTCCCGTGATCCCCAGCCCCCTCCTCCTTTGTGCTCTCCCAGAACTCACTCTTCACCTCTTATAGAATCGTTTACATGAAGTTGCGGAGTCCTTGAGGGCAGGAACCATTTTTTTTAACTTGTATACTACTAACATCTAGCACAATGCTTGGGACATAGTAGGGCCTTAGATTTTGTGCCACAAATAAAAAATAGGGGATCACATGCTATGAAGTATGTAAAAAGAGGTGCAGAGGAAGCCAATGTACTTTGCCTCAGGAAAAGCAAAAGGCTTCTCAAGGAAAATTCCCTCTGGCCTTGGAAGCTGAGTGAGATTCCCTACAAACATGGGCACTTGGATGAGAGAAGAGCCTGTGCCCAGACAACGAGGAATGGGAGACCAGATGTGTCATAGGACAGCAGAATATTCAGGGTACAATCAACACAAGCAGACTCTGGGAAGGGGCAAAACCAAAAAATTGAAGGGGCTCATATGCCAGGTTAAAGCAGTTTTCACTGGATAGTTCTTGAGAAGCCCGTAAAGTGATTTAATCCAGGCAGTGACACAAAGACAATCCCTTGACAACCCCTGGCCCAAAGTTGTGGAAAGTCTGGGTTCTCAAAGAATTTTATAGAGAGATGTCTATTTTAGATTATTTGAAGTTTTTATATTCTGGGTGACTGTTCTGCCCATCATTTTCTCATATATATGAAATATATGTGTATTTCAGCCTATGCTGTTTCATGCACAAAGAAGCAGGGGATACTCATTTAAACGCCTAATGAAATTCTCCTGTTTTAATTTTTTAAAGGGGAGTCTGGAGAATTTTTTTTTTAAAGAAAAGCAAAAAATATATATTTTGTATATATATGTATGTGTATACATGTATATACATATATATATATTTAACATAAATATCCTCAATTCCTTTTTCAACACCGTACTTAAATATCCAGCTACGGGAAAGCTGCACCCCATCGCAGCCCCAGTAAGGTTAGAAGCGGAGGGTCCACTTTGCCTGGAGGCTTCCCTAACTAGGTCTAACAAGACTCTGAAAAAGGATGACCATTCAATAGGAAAGGTTCTAAGTAAAGGGTCAACACAAATCTCTGGGCCTTTCACGTGCTTGGCCCAAGGAAAAGTAATGCCGGCTTCTTGCCGTTGACTTTGCCAGGTTTTGAAAAATGTAAGATAAGGTGGTATTTGTGAGCCGACTAGATGGCACCGAACGGCAGGAAGCAGATCACGGAAAGCCTCGGGTTTCACTCTTGCAGCTCGGCCCTGAACCAGAGAAAAGCACCGGCCCGGTGCAGGGGAGGAGGCCAGGGCGCCTGCTTTTCCCCGGGCGGCCGGGCTGGGCGGCAGGCGGCGCGCCAAGGCACCGAGAGGCGGGTACCCGGGCGCGCCGGGCTGCAAGACGGGCGTGGAGCAGCGGCTGTCAGGCAGGGAGACCAGCATCCTCCCCGGCCTTGGGAAAGAACCCGGGCCTCCGCGATTCCTACGTGGCCCCGTTACCCACCGCAAGAGGCTGCTCACAGGAGGCGGAGGCGCGGAGCCTGGAGAGCAGAGGCGCGGCTGCGCCCCCCGAGTCCCCCAGGACGCGGCCCCCCGGGCGCAGCGCGGGGGCGCTGGAAGCCCAGGGCGGCGCCCCCGCAACCCCACCCCACCCCACCCCACCCGCAGCTGCCTGCCCGCGTGGCCACTCGCCACGGGCTGCGGCCCCACCGCGCGGGTGGAGGGTGATGCTGCGGCGTTGCCGGGTCCCCGGCTCCGCCGCCCCGGCGATCCGGGAGATAAAAGTTTGCAGCATGCGGCTCGTCTGCAGTGCGAGTCACATCCGCCGCGCCGCCTCCTGCAGCACCAGCGCTCAGAGAACGAACAAATAAAAAAAAAAAAAAAAAAAAACTGTTGAAGCCGGTAGGCCCCGAAGCCGGCCGCTCTGCCTCCCGGGCGTGCATGCAGGCGAGCCCGGCATCCCGCGCCCCCTCCCGCCCCCGGCCGCGCCTCCCTCCCGGCCTCGGCGCTCGGCCTGGGCCGGCCCCGCCGCGCCCGCCGCACTGACCGATAACCTCCTGCAGTTCGTACGCGTCCCTGCAGATGGGCCAGCCGACGGCCTGCGCCGCCGGGGCCGGAGCCGGAGCCGGAGCCGGGGCCGCGGGCGCTGCCGGGGCCGCCGCTGCTGTCGCGGCCGCGGGGGCCGCCGTCGCCGCCGCCGTCACCGGGGCTATCTGCTGGGACTGCTGGACGTGCACGGGCGAGCCGCTTGGCTCCGCCATGATGCTGCCGGAGGAGAGCGGGAGGACGCGCCGGCCGGCGGACGACCTTCCACTTGAAACTTCCCTTCCCTCACCACCGACACCTCTCGGCCGGCGCACGCCCTCCCCGCCGCGCCACCGCCGCCGCCGCCGCCGCCGCCGCCGGAGCCAGCCACGAGGGGAGGGAGCGAGGGAGGCCGAGCCGGGCGGAGGGAGGAGGCAGCGCCGGCAGAGGCGGGGTGGGGAGGAGGCGGCGGCCGCCGCGCTCGCCGCGCGCCCCGAGCCTCGCGCGCGCAGTTCTCTGCCTCCGCGAGGGGAACCGCCGCCCCGCCGCCCCCTCCCGCTCTGCTCGAGGCCGGGGAAGTTTCCACGGAAGGGGAGCAAGGCGGGTTTGTGTTTGCTTTGAGGGCCCGCGTCCCAGACGGTCAGGCTCTCCAGAAGATGCCCCCTGGGGACCCCGAGGGCGGGGTCGTTGAACCGCCGCCAGGTTCTCAGATTCAGAAGTCTCCCCAGCTAAGGAGAACCTGAAGTTCATTTACAAGTTAGCGAGAGAGACACCTACACGCGGGCCGTTTGTAGAACGCCAGTTAAAAAATAACCCAAGTTGTAACTTTCCTGCACATTACCTGCCAATATCCCTTTCCCACCTTGTCTAATCTAATCTCAGCCCTTCTATTTTTTTTCCGCCCCGAGTGAAACATGATTCCTTAGGTCCCTGGCTGTTCACAGACTTTTCTTCATTTGTTCCCGGCCGCCTGGATCCCAGGGAAGTGATACAAGAGCCTATGAAGTTAGTATTTTAAAAATGTGAGGGGTTTGGACACTTTATTTCAAATTCTGTGTTCTTAATAACATGCCACATTAACTCCTTACAACAAGAAATAGCAGGCATATCTTTTGCAGAGCATACTGCATCATAAATAAACTGCTGAAAACTTTTGATTAATTGCTGGCTTTTTTTTTTTTCAACACTCCCAAAATTACCTCATCTTTAAAATTGCTACGGTATAACCATAGGTCTTCCTAATTATAGGTGTCATATTTCACGCTGAATATTCCCTGTGTTCCCTCGGTAGTCATGACCAAGATTACACCATTCTTGTCTTAAGCAGAAACGGTGCAGTGAACCAATGGTTCTATTGGTCATTTTGCCAAAATTATCTTGTGTAGTTTTCATAACAACAACTACTGAATAAATGCATTAGAATAATGAGCATTATTTAAAAAAAACTCTAAGAAAGATGTGATACTTTGTCTTCTGCATTTATACACAAAAATCTCAAGTTTTTTTGAAGACAATTAGGAAACTCAGAAATTCATTAGAAGAAATGTTATATGTCTAATCAAACAGTGATGTAAACTAAAATGAGTGTGCTTAATCTCTTACAGCATTATGGAACAGATGGGGTAAAGCAACTATGGTGCTCTGGTCTATAAGCAGAAATGTATGCTGAACTAAGAAAGTGTACATCTTTTATGCATGGGTGTTCAAAAACTGTGTATTGATTTTAATGTCTGTCAAGAAACAGACAACTTCATGAACAAATAAATTCTAGGCCTCTGATGTTCTTAGTGGGGAATAATAGGGAATAGGGGACCTCTCCTTTTCAAGCGCTGTTCCCCACCCCAAAGAACTTTTAAGGACTGTTTTTAAGGGAAAAGAAAAATGATTATATTGAATACGACCTCCATTTTGTCATATGAATTTATATTTTGAATTTCAAATCATGAAGTGAGACCGTAAAGGCCAGGAAAGTTCTTGGATCTTAATTGGAAAACATGATGCTGTCAGGACCAATAGCACAGATTTGAATCAAACACAGATCACTTAGTTTCCTACAAAGAACAACTGTTCCATAGTCACATACCAGGTATCTGTACCCAGCCCACCACTTTCCAAATGGCCACCAGAAAGAGGACTTGCAAAAGCTGATGACTCAGTGTAGACGCATCACTACTACCAGTAAGTGGGTTTAAAGAAGAATGTTTACTATTGGTGGCTTTTAGAATCATTTTTATATCTAAAGAACAGAACATTAATTATATTTTTTTAAATTATAAAATTATAAAAGCATTCATTAGAATTTTAAGTTAACGTTTTCATAAGCAATTGAGTGAAGCGGTACTTAAAACTCAGAAATAAGTGTATTTAAAAAGTATTCAACTGATAGGCAATTTTCCCTGAAAGCCCATTACTAAATTTAAACTGAAAGATGGCAGGGGAGGAAGCCTTTAAAATATAAACAAGCTTTACTTCAATACATAAAGAATACATTCAGTCAGAGACTTTAAAACAGAGAAAAAATAAAAGTCTAAATTTTGTTAAGCTTTTACAACTGCCTCATTATAGGTCAGGGTTTCTCAAGTTCAGCACTTGTGATAATTTGTGCCAGATAATTCTCTGTCATGTAGAGGTCTGTTCTCCTGACCGCTACTCATTAGATGCCAGTAGTACCCCCACTCTCAGTCATGACTACCAAAAATATCTCCAGACATTGCCTCTGAAGAGCAAACTGCTGCCTTAGATAAACTATTTATACAAAATTGTCATCTTATAAACAGAGTATCGCAGTGGTTCTTTGCTTTACAAAGAGCTTCTATAGTATTCAGTTAGTTATTTGTAAATCCTGAAGGGGATCAGAATCTGCGACCCCAAAATATGCCACTTTGGCATAAGAGCTATTCTGAGCTGAAGGCAATTAAGAAACAAGAGACACGGGGCACCTGGGTGGCTCAGTCGTTAAGTGTCTGCCTTCGGCTCAGGTCATGATCCCAGGGTCCTGGGATCGAGCCCCTCATCGGGCTCCCTGCTCAGTGGGAAGCCTGCTTCTCCCTCTCCCTCTGCCCACCCCCTCCTCATGTTCTCTCTCTCTCTCAAATAAATAAATAAAAATCTTTAAAAAAAAAAAAAAAGAAACAACAGACACAGGAAGAGCTCTCTGCTCCCCCATATCTGCCTAAAAGCAGGGCATAAATTTCTCGCTTGTAAATGGAATTTCCATTCATAAAGGAAATTTCCATTTGTAAAGGTGCCCCCTCTTCCATAACAGAAAGAGGAGAATGACTCTTCTCGGGGAAATGGCACTGAAATGAGTCTGCATGAACAATCTGTATCTATCCTTAGTTTACCTTACACACTTTCCAGCCACCATCCCATAATTCACCCCTGCTAGGAGCCAAACCTCTTTTTCCTTTGTCTAACCACTTCTCCACAATTTATCACCCTTTGTTAAAATGGTATATAAGCCCACCTCTTTGTTTATTCATCGTTGAGTACTCCTACATATATGGTCATTGCACATCCGCAAATGGTTTTTTCCTTTGCTAATCTGTCTTTTGTCAGTTTCAATTCTCAGGCCTCCAGTCACTAAATTTAAAAAGTTAGAGGAAGGTTTTTTTCCTCCTCTACAATCCTTTGAATATCTAAGAGATGTGTAGTGTAGTGGCCAAGGTTTTGAAGAAAGAAAGTGCCAGAATCAAACCTTTCCCCCACCACTTTTTTATCTCTGACTTTGGACTTATTAAACTATGTCTCAATTTCCTCATTCACACACATCAACATCCTAATAACTTCCTTGTGGGTTGATACAACATAATTTGTATGTAAGCAGCTCCACATAATGGCTGACACATAGTACATGCTCAGTAAAATGAAAACCCTCATCAATGTCATCATCATTATTATCCTTATCTGCCAAGATTCGTAACAAAATATATAGGAGAAAGAGACATAATAATGGCAATCATGAACTGTACAGAATATAAGCTCCCTGAGGGCAAGAATGTTTGTTCCTTTGGTTCACTGCTGTTTCCCAGTGCCTGGAATAACATCTAGCATGGAATATACTCAGTAAATATTTGTTGAATGAATAAAATAACACTTTTTAAATGTATAAAAACATGCTTTTAAACATCAGAATGAGTCAGCTATGTCAAGGGTGCATTACATGGGAGGAAACTGGAGGCGGAGAGACCTACTTGAAAGCCACTGTTATAGTCAAGTTAGAGAAATGTGCATGTGAATAAAGCTCATGATATTGAAGATAATGATGAGGGGGTAGATTTAAGAATTATTTAAGGAGCAGAGAAACAGAACTTGATGACAGATGAGATTCCTTTAAAAATCAAATTGCGCAATGCATTAAAAAAAAGTAGATGTACACAAGTACAATTTATAAAATGTTTTAGAAATACGTCTAGTGAAGGAATGAGAGGCTCTTGATTGACAGATGGCTTTTCTCCCATGGCTAACCTATAATCTACTGCAAAGTCACGGCCACTGCATGGTGGGAAAAGGCCAGATGTTCTTGGGTGGGAAAAAAAGCTATCACCATATCTTCCGTCTCCAACTCTTTCATACTTACGCTTTTAGTAACTGTGTTTGAGGGCAAAATTGTGGAAGAGCTGGATTTTAATTCAAGCGATTGCTTCTAAAGACAAGAATCCAATGCTTTTGAGTTAGGGTGATGGCAAGGCATAGTAAAAAAAGGGATCAGTTTAAATCAGTAATAGCTGGATTGAAATACTTGCTCTGCACTTACTAGCTGGCAGCTTAAACTCTCTCAGCCTGTTTTCTTAAAGCGAGGACAATCATCCCAGGATGACTGGGTGGCTGGGAGGATGAAATGAGCTGGTATGTGCAACACACCTGACCCACCGCACACAGAAGTGGGTGCAAAATTCTGGACTGGGAGGGATCCAGGGTGGGGGGGTAGTCTCAGGGGAAGGTAGGTATTATAGGTTGAATTGTGTCCCCTAAAAAGATAACGCTGAAGTCCTAAACCCCAATACTTGTGAATATGACCTTATTTGCAAATAGGGTCTTGGTAAATGTAAGCAAGTTAAGATTAGGTCATACTGGATTAGGTTGAGCCCTATTCCAGTGACTGGTACCCTTCTAAGAAGAGGAAATTTGGACCCAGAGAAACAGACACACACAGGGAGAATGCCATGTGACCAGGGAGGCAGAGACTGGAGTGACACGTCTATAAACCAAGGAACGCCAAAGATTGCCAACAGCAACCAGAAGCTAAGAGAGGGGCATGGAACAGATTCTCGCCTAGAACCTCCAGTAGGAACCAACCTTGATTTTGGACTCCTAGACTTCAGACTGTGAGCGAATACATTTCTGTTATTTTAAGCCACTCGGTGTGTGGTACTTTGTTACAGCAGCCCTGGGTAACTAATATAGCAGGATTACGGGATTTGTTCTTTAGCCAACTGCATGCTATTTGGGCTGACTTTAGCAAAGAGCACTAATGGAAATTAGCCACTCCTTTGGAGCCACCACGCTACCAAAACCCTGGACTTTACAACTTGCTTTTAATATTATTTTCAAAACAACCTGCAGAGTAAGTATCTTAATGAATTCTTGGCAGAGATGTCAAATGTCCAACTGAAAAATGTGTGCAAGAATATATGAACCTGGGCACCTGGGTGGCTCAGTCATTAAGTGTCTGCCTTCGGCTCAGGTCATGATTCCGGGACCCTGGGATTGAGCCCTGCATCAGGCTCCCTGCTCGGCGAGGAGTCCGCTTCTCCCTCTCCCACTCCCCCTGCTTGTGTTCCCTCTCTCGCTGTCTCTCTCTGTCAAATAAATAAATAAAATCTTAAAAAAAAAAAAAATATATATATATATATATATATGAACCTTTCCAACTTTGAAGAGCTTTCCCACTTAGCATACTGATAGAGATGTCATGTGCTTTCCACTAGCACAGCTGATGCTATCTGTCATCTAAAGTCCAGAACTGGTGTGATTCTATTTTATTAGGTTTAACACAATTTAGTGTTAAGGTGTCATTAGTGCTTATTTCCCAGGCATAAATGGAAAAAGAGGCTTAAATCTATTTTAAGTTGAATTATGGCAAAGACACTGCTTCTTAAATTCATCATATGTGATTAAGGAATTAAACTTATATGAATTAGAACTCGCAGACATGTGTTTTCATTTATTTCCTGGCCACCTCTTGAAATTGACTTTCTATTGCATTTTTGTATTACAGACAAAATTGCTCCGGTAACAGTTAATGCCTCTTCATTAATCTCAAAGGTTTCTGACCATGATAGAAAGGTTTCTGGTCCTGGGGCGCCTTAGTGGCTCAGTTGTTAAGCTTCTGCCTTCAGCTCAGGTCATGATCCCAGGGTCCTGGGATTGAGCCCCACATCGGGCTCCCTGCCCCGTGGGATGCCTGCTTCTCCCTCTCCCACTCCCCCTGCTTGCGTTCCCTCTCTCACCGTGTCTCTCTCTGTCAAATAAATAAATAAAATCTTAAACAAAAAAAAAAAAAAAAAAGAAAGAAAGGTTTCTGGTCCTGATAGAGAGTGGTCTTACTGGAAGCCCTAATCTCTGTATCAGTAGGAGAAGACCTCCATATTTAGCAAGGTTTGCCCTTTTCTAAAACATCCAAAGGCATTACGGTAAATCTGTGCAACATACATATTTCTTTCATGATGTAATCTGTCTAAAACCTGATAGTCCTGTCCCAGGCAGAATGACATTAAAATGTAATTAAAAGGAATTTGATTCTTTAGTGCTGACTCCATCCATTGAAGAATCTCAAATAGGAAATCCATTCATTACACAAAACAGCACTTTCTGAAAATATTTTGTTCATCCCTCTCACCTTCAGATTCTTCCAAATACCAAAGATATCTCAATGTCTCTCTCTTCTTATTAAAAAATCCTCTCACCAGAACTATCCACAAAACCCTGAACACTCTTCCATCTCTGCCTCTCTGGCCTCCCTGCTGAACTCAGATCTTTATCAGGAGCGGTACCTTGGGTTACATGCATTCTGAGACAAAGGAGGACCAGGGGCTGCCCTGGCTTGTACGGAGGGGTATGTAATAAAACACTTGTAATTTAACGTATTAATATTCTTTCATTCAGTAAATACATTTCTAGGGACTATAATTTGCATGGCACTTTTCCAAGTGCTGTAGGAAAATGAAAGACAAAACTACCTCCGCCCTTAAGAATTGTATAACCCATACAACTCCACTTTACCCAGTGTCCAATCTTCCAGGGCCCCAACCACCCCCTAAAGTTACCAAAACATGTGAACAGCTAGAGGTCACAGAGATGTCATAGGATGGGTCAGTTTGCCGATCAAAATGAGTAACTTCTTTTGTTATTGACTGGCAAAGTCTAAGCAGCAACAGCACCAACAAAGCGAAACCATACCCTTCTGGTGCTGAAGTCAAGGAATCCTAAGAGAAATAGCAGGAAATGGCAAGAAAAATTAAAATGAATTTCAGACAAAAGAGAGGAGAGCACAGAAGGAGAAGCGGATGTTAGGGGTAGGTAGAGATACTTGCCTTTGAAATCAAGATACTAGAGATAGATGCCTTTGAAATCAAGCAGTTAGAAGAGGACAGCAGAAATGGCCTTGAAGAAAGAAAAGAATTAGGGTGGAAGGAAGTTCAGTGTCAGGGGCCAGACCCGCATCAGAGGAGACACAGTCCAGGTGCAAGCGCGTATGTCTACACAGCGTGAGCAGCGGCCCATGTCACGCTGAACAGTGCTGGCCCAGCAAGGCACGTTGTCCTGCCAGAAAGCTAGCCCAATGTTGCCAGATCCTCCGGTTGTTTCAAGAGAAGCCAGCAATTCTGATTTCATGTGAAATTTCTCAGTTTTTAAATATTGGCCCAATTTTATACAATGCTGCGCAGAATCTGATACCATATACATAATGTGTAAAAACAAGAAAACACTAAGAAGAGTCTTCAACTAAGTACCTACTAAGTGAAACATGGATCAGAATGATAAACTCCAAATTCAGGGTAGTCATTATGTGGAGAGGATAGGCAGGGGAAAGGCACACAAAGGGCGTCCATGGCATCTGTAATGATTTATTGCTTTAATAAAAATCTGTAATAAATACAGCAAAATGATAAGATTTGTTAGACTGTTTGGCAGGTCCATGAGTTTTTATTACCTTTGTATCCCTACTGTGCTGTATGTTTGAAATATATCACAATTATAAAACAATAATACTGTGTAGGCCAAACATTTTTAGCCCACATCAGACCAGTGGAGCACCATTTTGCAGCCTTTGCAGAGCATGTCTCAAACAAACAAACAAACAGAGAGCCATGCTCGGGTTAGTCCAGGGAGTAAAGTACAGGTGGTCCAGGTGTCTTTCAGTCTGGCTGGGTGTCAGAATCTCCTGTGCATCTTGTTAAAACTCTTCAGGCCTGGGTGTTGCCTATATTCTACTAAACCATAGCCTGCTGGTGGAAACTGGGCATCTAGATGATTCTACTGGGCAGTCCAAGTTGCAAATAACTGTGATGGCCCTGAGAACATCACTGTCATACAGGAAAGCCACAACAACTAGAAAAGCACCAGGGCCAGGGGACTCCTGCTCGTGCACTCACTCTCTCAAATAAATAAAATCTTAAAAAAAAAAAAAGACGAAGTCTTTTTGAAATAAGAACTGTTGAAATAGTAACTATTTTTAAAAATATTTTCATTGACATGTTTAGAATAAAATAATATTTAGTGCATTATTTTAAAGAAACAAACTATGAACCCATCATGTGTGAGCTTTGGGCATAGGAATGTGGAATGATGGAAAGGTGAATGAGACATGTCCCTGCTCTCAAAACTTAATATCTAATGGGACACAGACAGACATGTAAATGAATAATATATCCCTTGGGGACAGGGAGATTGGTCACATGTACAAGACTAGTTTTGCCTCAAAAACTCCAAAACTAGACATTTAAGTTATTGGGCCACAGGGTCCTATTTTAACCATTCTCTGGTGGCCTGGGTTTGATGGAGCGACCCCTGAAGCTGGGAGAGAAGAGCAGAATGGAGAAGAAGAGCCATTCAAAACAATTTAGACTTCAGATGGTATTAATACATGAAGGGTTCAAAAATGAAAAGTCTTGAAAGAATGTTCTTGTCATAAATGAATCAGATTTACCCACAAAAATTAAGGTTGTACCTTTATTTATTTTTTAAAAGATTTTTATTTATTTGAGAAAGAGAGAGAGCACGAGGGAGGGGAGGGGCAGAGGGAGACGGAGAAGCAGACTCCCTGCTGAGCAGGGAGCCTGACACTGGGGCTCAGTCCCAGGACCCCAAGATCATGACCTGAGCCGAAGGCAGACACTGAATGACTGAGCCACCCAGGCGGCCCTTTTACCTTGATTTCAAGAGAGGTTTTTTTCTTTGATAGAAAGACTTTAGTGTGACTTTGTTTCAGAACCCCACACATGAATCAATCACTGAGTGAATGCATGAAATTTTAAACCTCATAACAAAGATAACTTTGGATCATAATATATTGCTTTATGGTAATTTTCAGTAATGTCTATAATTCCTCTCACAATAATAACAATGACTACAGTTTATGGAGACATTGTATCAAGCATTTTAGTTACATTCTATCAATTGACCTTCACCTGCAACTTGATGATGTAGGTCACATTTTGTGCATTTTTATAGATGGAGAAGCTGAAGGTCATAATGGTTAAGTAACTAAAACTGAACACTAATCCAGTTTATCTGTAGCAGAGCCAAGATTCAAATCTGCTCTGTCCAACTCCAAAGTCGGAAAGTTAAACTTTGCATTATATCCCTCTATCTCTTGACAAGGCATATTTGCTATTATTACATTAAAACTTTTAAACAAACTTTTATTAACTAAATTAAATTACAATTTAATTTTAAAATGACTATTGATGTGTGATGCAGTTAAATGACACTTAAAGCCAGAAGATAAGGTTGCCGATAGCCAAGAATGGAGTATTCCTTCTTAAAACAATAATTTTTGGCAATTTTGAGTTTGGAGACAAATATTCCATATGTGCCTCTATACCTCCATTCAAATATTATAAATATTACTTCTAAAACGACCTTTGTGCACCATCAATAATATTCTGTGAACAATGGCTATTGTTAATCTGTGTTTTTAAAATGATACAGTAAACATTAGTTTCAATAATCAATATAAATAATTTATTAGTTTGGTCTTCAAATCAAGTAAAAGCTATATGACAATATTTCATGGTCCATTAACTAATAAATGGGGGCAGTTAATTCAGTCAAGTAGTGAGTAATTTTCAAATCAACTGTTCCTCAAATACAAAGGATAGTGGTCTATATAAACAATTCAAGACACTAGAAAAGGCCAAGTAATATTATAGAACTTTGAAACATCTTTCAATAGATAACCCAATATTTTTTCACATTTATTAGTGTAAATCTTTTAAAAATTTCATTAAAACATAAAAGAAAATTTTGAAAAAAATCACATTTTCTTGTGTTACTAATCCACACATTATTTGAATATTGAGAATCATAGCAAGCTTACCATTTTGTCTTCCTGTGGCTGTAAGATAACATCCTGTGATGGAGGTAACATTACATCAATAAAATGCTATTTTATTGGCACAAACATTTTCTTAAAAGATAGCAAGAATGTTTATTGTGAAATGAAAAGCAGCAGTCCAGTAACCCAAAAGGCTCATATATCTGTTGACAGAATTAGAGCACTTGCTTTATCCAATAAGCAATTAATATTGGGAATAGTGGCTGATGACAAAATTACAAAAGAGTTCATTAAAAAAATTATTTTCCTTTTGAATATACATTCCATGTACAAGTTATAAAAATTTAGAGATAGAAAGGGTGTAGAGTGAACACTACATCTCCTTCCTGCCCTTATCTTCCACCCATGTGGCTTTCTTTTTTAGAAACAACTACTATTACTTTGTCGTTGCATCCTTCAAGAGATACTCCATGCATATGCAACTATGTGAATATATTATTTTCTCTACTAATGACAATACATACTGATCCATAGCTCCACTTTTTTCCACTTAACAAATATTTCAGAAAAGGTGTCATGGAGTCTTTTTTTTTTTTTAGACCTAACTCTCTGCCATCCATCTTTTCTTTTTTTTACTAAGGCATAATTTGCATTCACTAAGATGCAAGATTCCATTTGATACATTTTGAGACGTGAATGCAGGCGTATAACCACCTCCCAAAGCAAGATACAGAACATTTCATAATTATTCTTCTTAAAAGCTAATTAATATTCCATTGCATGGATGTGCCATGATT
Organism: Phoca vitulina; assembly: GCF_004348235.1. Classification (NCBI taxonomy): domain Eukaryota; kingdom Metazoa; phylum Chordata; class Mammalia; order Carnivora; family Phocidae; genus Phoca; species Phoca vitulina. Next base: position 62,772,285 of record NW_022589704.1, on the reverse strand, counting down.
GATTTAACCAGACCTCTATCGATGGACTCTTTTGCTGTTACAAACACAACTGCAGTGAATGATATGTACACATATGATATTGCATATGTCCAAGTGTACCTGTAGGGAAATTCCTAGAAGTAGGATGGCTGTATCAAAGGGTATGTGCATTTTTCATTTCAGAAGATATTAACAAGTTACTTACCATAGGAGTTGTACTGAATTACGCTCCTGCTAACAATGTGTAAGATTCCCTTTGCAGTATATTGTGGTTACGGAGCTGCCTGATCTCGGCCCATCTGGTGAGTGAAAAAAAAAGTGTGATTGTAGCTTTAATTTTGTTTCTCTCATTTGGAGGGATGATGAGCATCTTTTCCTGTGTTTAAGAGACAGGAAATAGCTTCATCCCCAAAGAGAATTTGAGTAAAAGCAAAGATGCTATAAAGACTAGGCCATGCAATTGAGGTAATGAACAGTAACAGAGAAGACCTGACATTTATTCTGATCTTTCAAGAGAAGCTGGACAAAGTAATGTTTTTTGGAGGACAAAAGAAACTTGATAAAACTTGATATTTTCAGTATGACCTAAAAAGAAGATGCCAAAACCTTAAATGGAAAACTCCAAGAAACCAAACATCTAAGAAAGTATGCCTGACCAAATCACAAATGAAGACAATGCTAATTTGTTTCTTCAACATGAATGGTATTGTCCATGCTGAATTAATCTTCAAGGTCAAACAGTCAGGCAGGCTTATTATGCAGAAAGTCTAAAACATTTGTGGGATTGTGTGCTACACAAATCATTGCTTGATCATCCATTTTATTCACTACACTTTGAACAACTTTTGGCCGGTTTTTAAAATCAGAGCAACTCTAAAAGGCAAAAAGCCCCTACAAAAAGAAAACAAAACTTGCCAGTGAGGATATTCAAAAGAGTGTGACTCCAGTTCTAATGGCAATTCCAAGAGAAAAGACTCAAAATACTTGGGGCAATACTTGAAATAACCACATAGCTCCCGATGTGATTTATTCGAAGGGAACAATACTCCCTTAGATTTAGAATTTCTTCTTTTAAATTGGTTCCGTTGCTGGATAATTACATCATTTTTGCCATCTTAATCTATCAGTCAGAGACTTAAAATCCTTCAACTACCCTCTCCCTCTCCAGTAAAGTACCTCATGGAACAACAGAGCAACAGAAAGAACATTATTGTTGGATTTATTAGACTCCCTTATTAGTTGCAAAATATTAAGTCATTTCTTTTTTTCTGGGCCTCAGTTTTCTGTGAAGTTCAGATAATAAATTTACTTGCCCAATTAACTAATAAAGTTCTCTTCCCCCTCCTCTGAATCTAATTATTGTTAGACCCAGAAATAGCGATTAAAAACAAAACTCTTGAGATTTCAAAAACTGGTTATGAAAAATTTAGGTTTCAAATTAGGAAGCATTTTCTTTTACCAACACCATGATCAAAAAGCAAAACCTTAAGCTGAACACTTAAGGAAAAATATGTATAAAGATATATTGTCAGAGTTCATTTGCAAAGAACAGAACACATTCTAGCTAGTTAAAAAGTAAGGTATTTATTGCAGGATATTAAAAGACTTTTAGATCTTGGGGAAGGAATAAAAGGACTGAGTTGTGTTGAACTTTCAGAAAAGATTCCCATAGTTACATTGCAGTATTGGGGCACTACCTTGGGTTGAATAGTTACCCCCAATTCATATCTACCTAAAGCCTGGAAATGTGGCCTTGTTTGGAAATGGGACCTTGCAGATACACTCAAGTTAAGATGAAGTTGTTCTGGATTAGGGTGAGCCTTAATGGGATGGTTGGTGTCCTTCAAAGAAGAGAAAACAGAAGAGACGCAGACACATGAGAGAAGGACATGTGAAACTAGAGGCAGAGATGGGCATGATGCATCTGTAAGCCAAGGAATGCCAAGAATTGCCAGCAACAACCAGAAACTAGAAGACGCAAGGAAAGGGTGCCCCTAGAGCCTTCAGAGAGAGCATGCATGGCCCTACTGACACCTTGGACTTCAGACTCCTAGCTTCCAGAACTGTAAAAGAATACATTTTTGTTGTTTAAAGTCACCCCAGTTTTGTGGTACTTTGTTACGGCAGCCCTAGCAAACTAGGACAGGCACCAAGGTAGCTCTGAATCTTCCACAGTCAGGGATTCTCTAGTTCCAGAACCACTCTTCCACTTCTAGGGCTAATAAGCCTTCAAGATGAGCAAACCAAAAGGATTGGAACCTGCTATGTTCAGGAAGTTGTCATCACTGCTGCTGGCTCCAGAATTGTGCCACCCCTGCTAAGAACAGTCTACATCTTTATTAAGACACCATGAAGGGGCGCCTGGGTGGCTCAGTCTGTTAGGTGCCTGACTCTTGATTTCCCTTCCAGTCATGATCTCAGGGTCATGGAAACGAGCCCTGCATGGGATTCTGTGCTCAGCGTGGAGTCTGCTTAAGATTCTCTCTCCCTCTGCCCCTCCCCCCTCAAAATAAATAAATAAAATCTTAAAAAAAAAGACATCATGGAATGGTCTTTGAATAGTAGAACCTTAGTTAAAACTCCCACAAAAAAAAAAAAAAAAAGCAAATGCATCTATCATTTTTTTTTGGCAATGACAGAGGGGGAAAAAATGTAGTAGAAGCACAGCCCACGCCTCACAGTGGCAGATGCATCTGATTGCCTGATCGTAAATCACATCCAGAACCTAGTTGCAAGGGAGTCTGGGAATTATAGTTAGTTTTTCAGCCTCCATAGTACAGGAAAATGGGATAGATGTTAAGCATCAATCCACCATATCTACTAGAGAGTTCATTAAATTCTTCATTGAATTCAGAAATTACCAGCATTAGAGTTACTAAATCAACTTCCCGGACCTAAGTTATTTCATCTATATAAAACTAAGATTGGAGGTAATCTTCAAGATACACTCCAGATTTTAAAATTCTGAATTTTTATACCACATATAAATCTGTACACACATACTTTTCTACATGTATACATTAACATAGTTTTCTAGACTTTCTTGAGAAAATAGAACTCTATAGCATTTCTATGCTAACATTATGTAAACTTTCAGTTGGCTGGAGTTCGAAGGGGTGCTTAGAGTAGATTTACTCTTTGGAGGAGAAGAATTTGTATAAAGATGTGTATGTGTGTGTGTTTATGCTTGTGCATACATGTGTGAATGTCCTGTTCATGTAAACTTAAGTCAACTAAATTTCCTCATGACTAAAATTTCTGGTAACAAGGTAAAAGCAAACTGGCAGAAATTCAATAAAATAGTTGAGATGGACAATAAATTGGACTCTGCTTGATATTTTTGTCTGGTTTTGAATGCTTATATTTGCTTCCTATTTTCTTTTTTTCTAAAATAAATCAAGCCCAGAAACTTGGCATGACTAAGGTTTTCCAGATCTTAAAAAAGAAATAACAAGTTGTGAATATGCCTTATCATGTTGAATAACTATCATAAAAGTAAAATTTTTATTGACTTTATAATTAATTAAATATGAATTGGTTGATTGTTTATAATTTTACCACTAATTTATTTTTACACTAAACAGAGATCTTTACATACTGTTCTTATCCTAACATTTAGTATATTATAGATTTGCAAAAATGACCACAAATTATTCCACTCCCTGTATCCAAACCCCTTCATGATGTGACTTTTCAGCTCCTTCCATTAACAGGTGGAGTCTCTTTTCCTACCTCAGGAATCTGGGCTGGTTTTGTGACTTGCTTTGGCCAATGGACTGCTATGGAAGCAATGTGCGACAGTTCCATCAAAACCTCTAGCGTCCTTGCACGCTTCCACTACGTCTGTTAGGAACTTACCAAATAACTATGTGAATAAGCCCAGGCTAGTCTGCTGGGGGGTAAGAAACAACATGGAGGAGTGCCAAGACACCCCTGCCAACCACCAGCTGCCCCCAACCAACCTGGAAGCTGATCACAGTCAAATGCATTAGCCCAGCCGAGATCAGAAGAGCCACCTAGCTGAGCCCAGGCTACATTGCTGACCCACAGAATCATTTATTAAATAAACTGTTATTGTTTTAAAGACTTTTGGGGAGATTTGTTATGCGGCTAAAGCTAACTATTATTCTCAGTTAACCTTATTTAAATCTCCTGACTTGGAATTTCCTTCCAAGAATAACACTTACTTTTTTCTTTCTATTCAAATTTAATATACGTTATTTGTAGAAAACTTGAAAAATACTGAAATGCAGGAGAAGAAATAAAAATAATACCTGTTATACACTACTGCAAGATAGCACCTGATAAAATTTTAGTGTGTGTTTCTGGTCCACCTTCTAAATATAGATGCAAAAGTTTATGTAATTTGATTTATTCTCTTTTTAAATAAAACTTATTTTAAAACATTTTATAAAAACTTTCCCATGCAACTGATATTTTTAATTTTTAAACACTTGTTTAGTATTCCATCTTACATATAATAATTAACTTTAAAATGTTGTCAATTTAAAATTTCAGTTCGAATTAATTAGACTTATAGACAATAACATGATAAACATTATTTACACATTAACATTCCTTTCAATTGGGTATAAAAGAGTCCATTTCACTGAACCCTGGTCAATACTGTATATTTACAATGAAAACAAACATAAACTTTGCTGCCTTGATAGGTAAAAATATATTTACTATTTATTATATTTAATATTTACTATATGTTAACTGTGCATGCATGTATAATTAACACAGTTCAATATTTATTTAAGATTTTTTTTAAAGTAAAATTTACATACATGAAATATCTAAATTTTTAGTGTACCATTGTATGCTTTGACCTGTGTAAACCAAAACCCCTATCAAGATATAGGATGTTACTTGGGATGTCTGGGTGGCTCAGTCAGTTAAGCATCCCACTTGATTTCAGCTCAGGTCATGATCTCAGGGTTATGCGATTGAGCCCCCTGTCGGCTCCGTGCTCAGCGGGGAGTCTGCTTGAGATTCTTTCTCCCTCCCCTTCTCCCCCTCCCTCCCACCCCACACGTGCACTGTCTCTTTCTCTCTCTCTCTCAAATAAATAAATAAATCTTAAAAAAAAAAAGATACAGGATGTTACCATCAACACTAGAAAGTTCTTTCATTTGCTTCTCAATAAATACCCTTACCCTTCAGAGGCAACCACTATTCTAATTTTTCTACCATAGATTTCTTGCCTGTTCTACAACTTTATATAAGTGGAATGATATCATATGTAGCCTTTTGTTCAAAACCTCTTTCACTCAGCATAATGCTTTTAAAATTTATCCGTACTGTTATATCTCTGAGTAGTATCTTAGTGCATTCAGGCTGCTATAACAAAAATACCATTGACTGAGAGGCTTATAAACAGCAGATACTTATTTTTCATAGTTCTGGAGACTGGGGAGTCCAAGATTAAGGGACTGGCATGTTTGCCTCATGGTTCCTATATGCCAGTCTTCTTACTGTATCCTCACATGGTAAAAGGGGAGAGGAAGCCCTCTGAAGTCTTATTCATAAAGGCACTAATCCCATTCATGAGGGTCCTGCCTTCTAATTGTCTCCCAAAGGCCCCATTTCCAAATACCATCACATTGGGGGACAGGTTTCAACATACGAATTTTGAGAGGACACAAACATTCAGTCTATAACACATCATTTCTCCCATTTTCTTGCTGACTAATATTCCATCATATGCCTACACCACAGCAGGTTTAGCCATTCTTATTGATGAACATCTGAGCTGTTTCTGGGTTTTAGCTATTAAGAATAAAGATGTTATGAACATTCTCCTACAATTGAATTTTTTGCAGACATAGGCTTCATTTCTCTTAGGTAAATATCCAGGAGTGAGATTATTAGACTACTTATATAACAAATTGCCAGAACTTTTCCCAAAGTGGTTTACCATTTTACATCCAACCAACAGTGTATAAGAATTATAGCTACTCCAAAAAAAAAAAAAAAAGAATTATGGCTACTCCATATCTTTGCCATTTGGTCTGTCAGTCTTCTTAAATTTAGCCATGGTGATGACGTATTACCAGTCTGTCTCTTAACTGTTTAATTTTGGGAATAATTAACATAGTCATATCTAATTCAAAATTCAAAAGATGCTAAAGACTACACTAGAAAAGGTAAGTCTCTCTCCTAGTCTTTACCCTACCTATGCAGTTTCTTCCAAAGATAGTCTTCCAGAGATAGTCTATGCATATTACAGTGCATTTGAACATGACTTCTTTTTAAAGATATTTTCACACAAAATGGAATCTTGTGTTTTTTTTTAAGTTAACAATATTTCAAATATTTCATCTCAGTAAATATATTTAACCAATCCTCTTTTTCTGTACATTTAAGTTGTTCTTAGTCTTTTGCTATTATAAAAAATGCTACAATGATTTTCTGTGCATGTATGAAATTTTACACGTGCAAGTATATATATTTTTTAAAGATTTTATTTTTAAGTAATCTCTACACGCAACGTGGAGCTCAAACTCACAACCCTGAGATCGAGAGTCACACGCTCTTCTGACTAAGCCAGCCAGGCGCCCCTATACAAGTATATTTTTAAAGTAAACTCTTTGTAGTGAAATTGGTGATGGTGATGGTTAGTTTTATGTATCACCTGGCTGAGCTATATACCCAGTCAAACACTAATCTAGGTGTTGCTGTGCAGGTACTTTGTAAAGGAGTTAACTTTAAGTAACTTTAAGTAACTATTACCTTCAATATTATGGATGAGTCTCAAAGGAAAAAATTGAGGTTTTCAGAAAAAGGAAGAATTCTGCCTCAAGACTGCAGCTTTAACTGCTGCCTGAGTTTCTAGCCTGCTAGCCTGCCCTACATATTTTGACTTGCCAGCCCCCACAATCATTGCACTAATTCTTAAAATAAATCTCTTTATATTTATCCTCCTGGTTCTGTTTCTCTGGAGAACACTGACTGATAAAGTGAGTCAAAGAGGGTATTTGTAATTTTCATGGACATTGTCAAATAGTCCTTTAAAGGGTTTATTCCATTTTATATACCCAGAAACAATATTGAAGAATGCCTCTTGCCTCTACACCTTCACCAACATAGTGTGATTTCAAACTTTCTATCCGGTAAGTATAAGAATGTATCTCATTTTAATCTGCATTTATATTTCTGTCCATTAAATATTTTCATGTTTTAATCTTTCCAGAATATACTATTTGTTTGACAGGAAGTAGGAACAGAATCTTTCCATATAATCAATTATCCTGGTGCCATGAATTCAACAAACTATGCCTTCTCTCACTATAAATTGCCACTGTTGTCATGTATTAAAAACATATTTAGGGGCACCTGGGTGGCTCAGTAGGTTAAGCATCTGCCTTCAGCTCAAGTCATGATCCCAGGGGCCTGGGATCGAGCCCCGCATCAGGCTCCCTGCTCTGCGGGGAGCCTGCTTCTCCCTCTCCCACTCCCCGTGCTTGTGTTCCTTCTCTCGCTGTGCCTCTCTCTGTCAAATAAATAAATAAAATCTTTAAAAAAAAATTTATAAATATTTGGGTTACCCATTCATACACATAACTTGAAGTCAAAAGCACATGAATAGTTTCAAGTATATGAACTTCATTTATTGACTAAGCCCTTCATTCCCTACTAGCTTAAAATGTCCTCTTTATCATATATTAAGTTATTTAATATGTATGTGTCTGATTTTCTACTTTTCATTTGGTTCCGCTGTTTTGTCTTCCTATTCTGGTGTGGCTACTACAATATTTTAATTTCTTTCTTTTCTTTGTGCATAGAAGGAAAACCAAGATCCCCCCCTTTTTTTCAGAATTTTCATAGCTATCTTTGCTCATAGATTAGGATAACTTTGGTTTATTTTTCCTAAAAATTGCTTTGAGATTTTACTTTAATATCATTAATTAACTAAATTAGACTGTGGAAAACTGGCCTATTTATAATTCTAGGTTTTTACATAATTCTTTCAAGCAAGCTTATTTCTCTAAAAAGTGAATTGTATTTATACATAATGATAAATTTGTACCATCCTTTCCAGTATTTATCAGTTTATTCTTATTTTGGGATTAATTTCATTGGTTAACTCTGAAAAAACAATAGTAAAGAATAGTAACAACCAATTCCACTGAAAATCTCTAATTTTTCCACATCAAGCGTAACACCAGTAAATAGTTATATATATATACACATACAGAAATACTACTATATATAGGGTGTGGGAGAATTTATTCTTATTTTTATAAATATATAAATATTCCATTTTTATTTTACTAAATTTACTAAATAAATAAATCTGTATCCAGTTCCAGCTAATATTTTATGCAAGGATAGTGACAAGATCAGGGAAGAAGTTGGATTTAAAAACAATTGGTTTAGTTACATTATTCAAGTCCATCTACTAATACAATGCTTCTTTTAGTACTTAAAAGTCACCTGTACGGCTCATTAAAACACCAATTCCTGTGTCCCACCCCCCTCCAGAAATTCTGATTCATCAGGTCTAGAGTGAGGCCCCAAGATTTGCATTTCTGCCAACTTTCGGGGGATGCTGCTGATATTGGTCTACAGACTACACTTCAAATAGCACTGCATTAATTAAAACAATCTACAGATTTAATGTAATCCCTTTCAAAATATCAACAGCATTTTTCATAGAACTAGAACAAACAATCCCAAAATTTGTATGGAATCACAAAACACCCTGAATAGCCAAAGCAATCTTGAAAAAGAAAAGCGGTAGGCATCACAATTCTGGCTTCAAGTTATATTACAAAGTTGTAGTAATCAAAACAGTATGGTACTGGGTGCCTGGGTGGCTCAGTCAGTTAAGTGTCTGTCTTTGGCTCAGGTCATGATCCCAGGGTCCTGGGATTGGGCTCCCTGATCAGTGGGGAGTCCACTTCTCCCTCTACCCCACCCCCCTGCTTGTGATCTCTCACTTTCTCTCTCAAATAAATAAATAAAATCTTTAAAAAAACAGTATGGTACTAGCACCAAAATAGATATGTAGATTAATGGAACAGAATAGAAAACCCAAATATAAACCCACAATTATATGGTCAATTAATCTTTGACAAAGCAGGAAAGAATATCCAATGGCAAAAAGATGGTCTCTTCAACAAATGGTGTTTGGAAGACAGGTCAGCTACATGCAAAAGAATGAAACTAGACCACTTCCTTACACCATACACAAAATAAACTTAAAATGGATTAAAGACCTAAATGTGAGACCTGAAACCATAAAAATTCTTGAAGAGAACACAGGCAGTGAAGTCTCTGACGTTGGCTGTAGCAACTTCTTTCTAGATATGTCTCCTGAAGAAGGGAAATAAAAGCAAAAATAAACAAACTATTGGAACTATATCAAAATAAAAAGCTTCTGCACAGTGAAGGAAACAATCAACAAAACTAAAAGGCAAGCTACTGAATGGGAGAAGATATTTTCAAATGACCTATCTAATAAAAGGTTAGTGTCCAAAATATATAAAGAACCTATACAACTCAACACTCACAACCAAATAACCCAATTAAGAAATGGGCAGAAGCCATGAACAGAAATTTCTCCAAAGAAGACATCCAGATGGCCACTAGACACATGAAAAGATTCTCATGATCACTTTTCATTAGGGAAATGCAAATCAAAACTACAATGGGATATCACCTCACACCTGTCAGAATGGCTAAAATCAAAAACACAAGAGACAACAGGTGTGGCGAGGATGTGGAGAAAAAGGAACCCTCTTATACTGTTCGTGGGAATGCCAACTAGTGCCACCACTGTGGAAACAGTATGGAGGTTCCTCAAAAAGTTAAAAATAGAACTACCCTACGATCAGACAATCACACCACTTGGTACTTACCCAAAGAGTACAAAAACACTAATTCAAGGAATACATGCACCCCTATGTTTATAACTACATTATTTACAATAGCCAAGATATGGAAGCAACTCAAGCGTCCATTGACAGATGAGTAGATTTAGAAAATGTGCTATATATACACAATGGAAAATTAGCCATACAAAGGAATGAAATCTTGCCATTTACAATGACATGGATGGAGCTAGAGAATATAATACTAAGCAAAATAAGTCAATCAGAGAAAGACAACTATGATATGATTCCACTCGTATATGGAATTTAAGAAACAAAATAAATGAGCAAAAGGAGAAAAAGAGAGAGAGAGAGAGAAACCAAGAAACAGACTCTTAGCTATAGAACAACTGATGGTTACCAGAGGGGAGGTGGGTAGGGGGGATGGGTGAAAGAGGTGATGGGGATTAAGGAGTGCACTTGTTATGATGAACACTGGGTGATGTATGGAATTGTTAAACCACTATATTGTATACCTGAAACTAATATAACACTGTATGTTAACTAAATGGAACTAAAATAAAAGATAAAAATAAAAATAAGTCAGGTAACTTGTCCAGGAAGTCTTGATCAAGCTGACCCAGAATGTTCCTTCACATCTCACCTCACTTGCTCCCACATTTCACCATTTTTTCATTTTAAAATGTAATGTGGAAGAAAGTCCCTTAATCTGCTGTAGTAGAATGTTCTTGGTAGTTTCAAAGGCAATATTCGTTGGTACCCCAGGTGTCCCTCAGTATGCCTTCTCCTCTTCCACAATAATAAAATATTTGGCTGAGTCCATGGCAGTCAGGAACAAAGAGAACATTTCTAAGCCTCCCTTTCTGCCAAATTTAGTCATGTGGGCAATGAGATTTAGAAGGAAATATAGTATGGCAACTTCCAGGAACCTTCCTTAAGAGATAGCTCCTAAACACCCTTTGTCTCTCTTTCATCCCTTCCTCCATTTGCTGGCTTGGACAAGTTACTACCACCTAGAACCATAAAGTTAAGGCCACACACAGAGGGATAAGTAGAAGGAGCCCAGGTCTCTGTCACAAAACAATGTCTTGCCCTGGATCACCTGTCCAGACTCTGTAAGAAAGAAGTATTCCTTTCAATTTTGTATAAATGACTGTTAGTTTGGGTTTTCAGTTAGACCTAACCTTAACTAAATCATTGGGGCGGTTAGAAATGGTGTCTAAATAGTTCATTCTTAGCTGTACCCTTTGTTTCAATGTGATGGAATACATACTGTGGTTGCAGGATTATAAACAAGCAGTTGCTTCTTCCTGGTCCTGCCAGTGTCTTCATACATCTAATTGACCAAGACATGTTCTCATAAATCCACTAATCTACTACATTCTGTTTCTATTGCCATGTAATACATAATAAGCCTGAGCATACATAATTTCATAATTATATGCTTATAAATCCTCTAAGCAAATACATTTGTGTACTTATCATTAGCCTAAAACATTTTTCTTCTGACCAGTATTTTTTTTAAAGATTTTATTTATTTATTTGACAGAGAGAGAGAGCGAGAGAGAGAGAGCACAAGTAGGCAGAGTGGCAGGCAGAGGGAGAGGGAGAAGCAGACTCCCCGCTGAGGAAAGAGCCGGATGTGGGGCTCAATCCCAGGACCCTAGGATCATGACCTGAGCCAAAGGCAGACGCTTAACCAACTGAGCCACCCAGGTGCCCTTCTTCTGACCAGTATTACCCATCATTTTCCAATCTATTGCGAGTCTAAATTTCCTCTCTTCCCATAAAGGCAGTCTGCTTCTGTCTCTCTCCTCTCCCCTTGGATCAATACTCCCCCACCACAAAACTAATGAGCAATAGTTTATAGATTTATAGGTACATCTCTCTATATTTTAAGTTCAAATCATCATGTCCTCTCTAAATTTTTTCACCATTCATGATTGTTAAACTGCAGGGGCGCCTGGGTGGCTCAGTCGGTTAAGCGGCTGCCTTCGGCTCAGGTCATGATCCCTGAGTCCTGGGATCGAGCCCCACGTCCGGCTCCCTGCTCAGTGGAGAGCCTGCTTCTCCCTCTCTCTCTGCCTGCCGCTCTGCCTACTTGTGCTTTCTCTCTCTGTGTCAAATAAATAAATAAAATCTTTAAAAAAAAAAGTGAAAAGAAACAGGTGAATTAATTTAAAAAAAAAAAAAAAATGATTGTTAAACTGCATATTGACCAATAATGAATATTCAAAGGAAATGTATACTCAGTAGGGTGTAAATCTTTACATGTGTGAGTACGTGTGTATAAATAAAAAAAAAAGATAGACTAAGTTTTATCTGATGAGAAGCTTTGTGAAGAGAATAATCTGTAGATATAGGTACTCAAGTACTAAGTTGACATTATTCTTTTTACATTTATTTATATCCTGGTGGCCACAAAGATAAAATAAACAAGGAACACCATTGGAGATTAGCCAGGAGGCGTAATAAGCTTGCATCTATATATGTTCTGTTCCCATTAGCATTATTATCAGTTCCTGTTTTTATGTTTGATGATACAAGCAAGTGGATTTTTGTGATACTCAGCTGTTTATTGTTAAAGTTTTAGTTATGTCTCCCAAGAATGCACAGTTTATCCATGAGGCTTGAGTGACCGGAAAGTTTGTTAACCTTGTTCATTAAATGAAATGTGCTTGTAATCTAAGTAATGAAATGCATTGGTCATATGCTGGAGCCAACTCATACTTGCTGTGAGAGTCGATGGTGTATGTCTTCCCAACTTTACCTTCAGCGACTTCAGCTTGAAATCAGCCATGATTGGGAGTATTTACATTGCAGAAATGGGCAAATCCTACAAATGAGAGCCCTTTCCCTCCCTTGGAGAGCTGGTGGCAAAACATTTACCAGCATACCACTGAAGGTATTTGTTGTAAGAAATTGAATTTTTTCACTTAAGTGTCCGTGAACTCATCAAACTTGTGTGAATTCATCCACCATTCTATCTGCTGTTTTTGCATTAGACATAGAGCATTTTGATTCACCCTCTCTTATACATGCAGATAAATCAAAGTGACCTCTGGCAGAGCTGACTCAAAAAAATTTTCTTTATATCTTTGTAATTATACTTGCTTTCCAATGTCTCTAATTTCCTTGATTATTTGTTGTCTAATTGATCTATAAAAATAGATGGAGATATTTAAAATATTCTCACTAGTGGTTTTAGTTGTATCTATCAATTGTTTATGTATTTTAAAGGTATGTCATTTGGCATATAGACATTATTAAATATTATATTTTTGTTGTGGACTTCACTTTTTTTTTTTTAAAAGATTTTATTTATTTATTTGAGACAGAATGAGAGAGAGAGAGAGCACATGAGAGGGGGGAGGGTCAGAGGGAGAAGCAGACTCCCTGCTGAGCAGGGAGCCCGATGCGGGACTCGATCCCGGGACTCCAGGATCATGACCTGAGCCGAAGGCAGTCGCTTAACCAACTGAGCCACCCAGGCGCCCCTGGACTTTACTTTTAATCAATATAAAATGATTCTTTGCTCCATTTATTTATTTAAAAAAAAATTAAAGTAAACTCTATCCATGACCCTGAGATCAAGAGTCACGTGCTCTATTGGTGGAGCCAGCCAGGTGCCCCGTCCATTTAATTATTTTCATTTGAGATCTCCTTTGATATGAATTGTGCCACTTCTTTCTTTGTTTTATCTCTTGCCCATAACTTTTATTTTACTTCTTTTTATTATTTTAATTGGGCCTTTCATTATTAGCTTATACTTGGAGGTGGTTATTTGATCCTATCCAAGGATCTTTTCATTTTATAGTAGAATTCAAGCTATTTACATATACTGTAAAAACAGATATATTTGGTTTTCCTTAACTTTTGATTTATTTTATACTTTCTGATACTTTTTCAAAATCATTTACTATGTTGGGTTAGTATCCTTGCTTTTTTTTTTTCTCCATTTGGTGATCTGAAATGTTCCTTTTGTTAACAGTTATGATGATAGGCAAAATAATGCTCCTGCCCCTGAAAAAATATCAGACCCTAAAATCCCTGGAAGCTATAAATGTTACCTTGTAAAGAAAAGGGGTACTTGCAGGTATAATGTTAAGGATCTGGAGATGGAGAGATTATCCTGTATTATCTGAGTTAGCCCCAAATATAATCAGAAGAGTCCTTACAAGAGAAAGACAGAGAAAGATTTCACAAGGGGGGGGGAGGGGAGAGTGCGCAAAGACAATGTAACCACTGAGGTAGCAAGTGGCCACAATTCAAGGAATGCTAGCTGCCACCAAAAGCAGGAAGACCCAAGAACCAGATTCTCCCCTAGAGCCTCTGGAGGGTGTGCAGCCCTGCCAATACCATGATTTCTGCCTAGTGAAAAGGGCCCCCAGAATGGTGAGAGACTAAATTCACAGTTGTTATAAACCATCACATTTGTGATAATTTCTTACAATAGTCATAGGAAACTAGTAGAGTTACCTCTAAATTTCACGAAAATAAATTTGAACATATATTTTGCTACCAATTTCAACATACATCCATATAAGTTTGATGACTTAGACATTTTATTTTTTCCTCCCATTTCTATTGCCTCTTTTTGGTGGCATTATTCAGGTCTTAAGTTCCAAGTGTTAATTTATTTTTTATGTGTGTATTCTTTTTTTTTTTTTTTCAAAAAATTTTAAAAGTAAGCTCTATGCTCAATGAGGGACTCAAATTCACAACCCTGAGATCAAGAGTCTCATGTTCCACCACTGACCCAGCCAGGCACCTTGTGTGTATTCTTATTAAATAATTATGTTCAAAATGTATATTAATTTTTATAACCATACTTTCATGTCCACAATTATTTGGATAACAACTACAGGTTTTATTAATTACTACTAATTATTTGAACTAATTATTTATACTTTGGGCCAATCTTTGATTGCCTGGAATAGTTTTAAGAAGTATACGTAATAAACTAGAAAAAATATTTGCATCTTATACTACAAAGTATGCTTATCTCCCCAATATTTAAAAGTTTCCAGCAGTTAAGAAGCAAAACATAGCCCAGGTAACAAACAGGCATAGGATAAGAACAGACAGTTCACAGAAAAAGAATTACATATGAAAAGATGCTTTACTTTTCTTATAATAAGAGAAATGTAAATTAAAACTAAACTGAGATGTAGTTTATTACCCGTCAGATTTACAAAATTGCAAATATTGCACAATTCTTGGTTGAAAATCATTTTCCTTTGAATTATCAAGATTGTCTTCTTGCATTTAATATTGTACAAATATTTGATATAAATCTTACTTTTGTTTTTTAATTAATAATCTTCCTCTAACCTGACTCAGTGTACTTTTAGGGTTTTTTCTCTTTAATTTTTTTTAAAGGAATTTCTATACCCAATGTAGGACTCAAGCTCACACCTGAGATCAAGAGTTGCACAATCCACCAACTGAGCCAGCCAGGCACCCCTCCCTTTAATTTTTACATCTAAGTTTCTTTATGATTTATCTAAGCATCTGTGGCCTTAATTAATTTTTGAATGGTACTTGCTGAGTTCTATTTCTAGATTTACACACTTTTTTTCCAGGTTACAAACATTTTTCCTTATTTTTTCTTTGTTGTTTTTCTTCTACCTGTTCTTTCTTTCTAGAATGCCTATTAAACAGATATTAAATCTTTGAATTCTATATCTAACCTTTTCTTTCAACATTTTGAATTTGTTTATCTTTTTCCTTTTAAGTTCCAGGAACTTTTCTTGAACATGTTTCCTAATTCCCTGAATCAATACTCTTCATATTCAATTTGCTTATTATCGCCTCTTATTGTTTATAATTCAGCAATTGTGATTTGCATTTCCACAAGCACTTTCCTACTCTCAATTATTTTCTTTTTCATGGTTAGCTGTTACAGTTTTCCCAGTGTACTGCCTCTATGAAACTTGTTGCAAGAATATATCACAGTTTTTCAGATGCTCTTCTTTCCTCAGGAACAGCTCAATGTGATGATTCAGATTGACTCCAGCTTTTGAAAATGTTACATCTTTTTCTATAGTTGATGATATTTTCTATATGATCATTCCAACTGAAGGGGTTCTAATCATACTGCTAATAATAATGGTTAATGTTTAGTGTGCACTTATTATGGGGCAGGATTTGCGCTAAATGATTTACACACACCATTTTGTTTAATCTTCACAACAACTGGGAGCTAAATATTATCATGTTCATAATCCATGGCCATTGCAAGTTCTCTATCTCTCCACACGAATAAGGCTGCTTCGCACAGAACTCTGCCTGCATGTCCATCTAGCTTCTTGCAAGGAATGAATACTTAAGTACAAGAAGAGTGGGTTTCCTTCACCTGTGTATGAGACTGAGTTTCCCAGCCACTGCCTATGAGTTGAAAGTTTTCTGTCATCCACAGCTGCATTCCAGTTTATTTTAGGTTCTCAGGTGATTAGCTCAGCAGTTCTGCTTTGATCTTCAGCCAATCCCAGTCCCAGTAGGTAAGCTTCTTCACATGTCCTTCAGACACTTCAGTAAAGTGACAATACTACATGTTTACCAAGCTTACAGAATCTCTATAAACGACTCATATTACTGAGGCATTGGAACCAATTCTGGCTCGTCAATCTGTGTAGGTTCCTGTTGCAAAGTCTCAGATCTAGCACAAGTCACATTACGGTATTTTGTTTGCCATTCGGCTTTGGAGTCCAGCGTTCTGGGGGAATGTAGGGTGATACAGGAGAAACTTCAGCAGATGCTCGCCTACCATGTCACCTGTAGCCGCGTGGACACACCGCGGGTCTGATCCCAGTTTGTTGCCTCACACAATTACCCTCATCCTCAGTAAGCCGTGGTCTGATCCCTGCTCTTTTCCTGACACTGCCATCCTTACCATATGAAGGCTGAATCCAAGCCAGATTAATGAGTGAACCAGCTGCGCAGGTGTTTGGCTGCCAGTATATAGGGGGCCATATTGGTCAGCTTCTGCTGCATAACAAACAATCTCAAAATTTCGTGGCTACAGATGACAATTATTTACTTTCGTGTATGTGTCTGCAGGCTGGTTGGGGGTTTGGCTTATCTATGCTAGCTTCTTTTAATGAATTCACTACTTTTGGCTGTGTTTGCTCTTAAGTCTGTGGGTCAACTGATAAGGCAGCTCTGCTCTACACATTTCTCATTCTCTTTGGGTCAGTGGGAGAGCAGGCTGAAGGCAAAGATGCAAGAAGAAATGCAGAAGTATGCACGGTCTCCTATGGCCTAGGCTCAGAACAAGTTCACTGTCATTTCTGCCCATAACAAATCATACAGTGAATTCAAAGTCAGGGGTGGGAAAGAAAGTCCACTGACGACGAGGTCATGGCACAGGTATAATTGCAGAAAGGGGTAAAGAATTGGGATCAATAGCAGAATCTAGCTCAGGGGCCAAGTCATCTGTAAATACAATGATATGGAGGAAATGCATATATCAGGACCTCCTCTTAAGGAGAGTATTGTATGTGTTTGTAAGGAATACTTTGTTAAGAAAGGGTAGGGCAGGAAAAAATCTTTCTCCTCTACCTGTCTTGCATTCTCTGGCTGGGACCCTATCAGCTAGACTAACAAAAGACAGATTAACAAGAGAAAAAACAAACAAAAGTTTATTAACACGTACAACATGCATACACATGGTAGCACTTAGTGACAAATAACTCAAATAGATGGTTAAAACTTGAGCTTACATAACATCTTCACCAAAGGAAGAGTAACTTTTTAGAGAATTGACAGAACAAAGGAAAAGGACTTTGAATCCTAGAGCTGCAAATTGTGAGAAGACAAATAAATGGGAAAACTAATGGAAGATGTGAACTAGTGAGCTGTCATTCCTGGTAGAGAGGGAAGGGGACACCTTTACAAATTTGTGTCCTGATTTTAGGTAAACAGGGAGAGAGAAGAGAGTTTTTCTTGTATCTAATTCTTCTCAATTGTCTTCAGCTCAAAAGAATCTTTGTGCCCAAGTGGCGTATTTTGGAGTGGCAGATTCTGCTACCCTTCAGAATGTAAGGTTTGATGTGAAACCCCCAAAGGACTTGTATGCATATAACTAGTTGATTACTAACCTACTTTCCAAAGAAGGATGTCAGGTTAACTGTAGGTATTTTGTTTTACAGAGTGGGATATGTGAGTCCCAGCCAGAACCAAATGCTTGGGAGGAGAGAAAGACTCAGTACTGCTACCATTCTCTTTTATTCATGGGATGGTTTATCCCACCTGTAAATAGATGCTGAACAATAAAAATTCAGTGTGTTGGAGCAAAATATGTCAGGGCAGCTGTGGGCCCCTGCATCCTCTGTTCCAGCCCTAATAGAGAAAGCCCACTGTAGAAACCCGGTCCCCAAGTGCCTGGTGTATTTCCCAGAGACACTGCTGGGCTCAGATGTGCCTCCCCCTGGCCCTGCAGCACCTGCAGTCGATGGTGTGGAATTTCCTCAAAGTCCATAAATAGCAGTTTTTTGTCTGGGTATGTCATCCACATGGTGTTTCAGAAACCATCTGAATATTTAGACAGAGTCTCTAGTGCAGAGAGAATTGGCTATCCACAGAAATAAAAAAGCTGGGAAGCCAAAATGGGGACCTTAGAGCAACCTAGAGATTAGCAACAGAAGGGAGTCTCTACCATGTGCAGGCTGGAAGGACAGAAGGAGGAGGTAATGTTACAAGGGCAGGGTGCAAGGTCACCTACAGGGAAACTGGGATCCTGCTCAGTCTGACTGCCTGGAATCCCCCCTACCCTCCGTGCAGCTGCTGGAAGAAAGCTGCCCAAGTTCGGGGCAGGGGGGGTGGTATGAAAGAGAGAGAGAGCCTGGTCTCTCCTTCTTTTGGTCCTCTGAGCCCCTCCAGGACCTCCTATCTGCTGAGCCCAGCTATTGGCTGCAGGAAATTGAGTTCACAGGAGCCTGGGAAATTGAGTTCACAGTCAGCCTCCCTCTGCACACAGAGAGCAAGGGCAGGGCAGGGAAGAATCTGTGGACAATGGGCCCAGGGCTGGCAGGCCCCCTCTCCCCCTTTCATGCACTCTAAAAATCCCAAGGTGTCTATGAATTCCCAGGAGACTTGTACGGCTCTGAACTCCCTCCACCGAATTTGTTAGGTTTAGGGATCATCTCAGCCTTCTAAATGTGCTGTTCTTGTTGACCCAGATAAAAATTCTCTTAATTTCCATGAAACAAAACGAAATGAAAAAGAAAACGTGCAAGGCATTTATGAGTGTGTCCAATTCCATGAAGATTCACAAGAACAAAGAATTGTACCTAAGACTAATGCAATTTTAAAGTGAATATTAGAAAAATCTTGTGTTAAAAAAATCCCATTTTTATTTCTGCAGATGTTGGGCTCCTATCGCCTTCTGTCTTATTCAACCTTTATCTCTCTATTCTTTTTCTGTTCATCTTCCCTTTGTCCCATTCCTCACAGTGTGAAAAAATAAAATAAACCACCCTGCCTCTGCCACCTCTCACCTGTGTGTGTGTGAGCGTGTGTATGTGCGTGTGTATGTGTGTGTGTTTATGTGTGTGTTTCAGCTCTTTTCAATTTCTCCGCCCCACTGGGTCCTGGGCCTATCTTAGCATATCCAAAGCCTGGGGCTGAGTTTTGAAAATGATATTGGAAGGCTGTCATAAGGGTAAAATAGTTAGAGACATCCTCTATCCTCATTTGCCCTTGAGAGCGACATTTTGAGCAGTTCAAAATTTATCTCTGATTTTTTTGTTTTCAATGAAGTGTTCCTACTAAAGTTGCATGACAACAAACTAAAATAGGGTTGGTAGACCCCCACCATGCACATCTGGCTTCTATACGTGAGACACACATACAGCAGGCAGACTTCTCACTTCATCATGCGGTTAAAGTTAGAGAGATGACCAACGATAACCTTCTAGATTCTTCCCTGAAGCAGTGTAACAACCATCCTCTTTAAACAGCACGTTGGGCCTTTGCTGAAATGAGGCTTACGTTGACAGGTATCTGCTCCTTGTCTCTAGTAGGGACAGGAGATCTACCCAAAGAGCAGCCTCTGTTGGTTGGTCACCTGGTATGCCAGCTAGTCGTGCTGGGTCTGTACCTTGACAGGTGCTTAAAGCCAGCAAGGGATCGCTTGATGGGGACAGGAGGAAATATGAGAAATTGTATATGGGAAATTGGGACTGAGCCTTCTATTGTAGAGCGTAGCAGGAAATCCGAACAGTTTTTCTCTAGTATTAATCTACAGCTAATTTTGTTTTATTGTTTCATAACCCTTTTTCTTTTTCTTTTTTTTAAATTTTATTTTATTGTTATGTTAATCACCATACATTACATCATTAGTTTTTGATGTAGTGTTCCATGATTCATTGTTTGCGTATAACACCCAGTGCTCCATGCAGTACGTGCCCTCTTTAATACCCATCACCAGGCTAACCCATCCCCCCCCCCCAGAACCCTCAGTTTGTTTCTCAGACTCCATAGTCTCTCGTGGTTCGTCTCCCCTTCCGATTTCCCCCCCTTCATTTTTCCCTTCCTACTATCTTCTTTTTTTTTTTAACTTTTCAATAAAACCTTTCAACAGCAATGACAGTTAAAAAATGAATATGCATCTTTTAAATAACTTTACTTAACATTCCCGTCTTTTTTTTCACAAATTACATTCCAAAATAATTCTAAAATAAAGAAAAACGTCTGGTCTCATTATGTTTTGGCCTTATTATTTACCAAGGGGCAGCAAGGATGTTAATGAACCAAAAAGCCTCCTCCCTTGAGTTTGCTTGGCAAATCTAGAGCCATACAGTATTAAGCAACTCCTGAAGCCAGAGAATTTCTGCCAGAAATTTTTATAAGAAATTGTAGATTTATAAAGACCTCTATTACTTGCTTTTCTATTCCAAGGCTGCAAAACCAAACCCATGGAACTTTCTCCAGTTACACTACCTAAAGTCGGGGTGAATTCCTCTTTGCTCAAGGCCCCCCACATTTGCCAACTTTCCTGGCCTGCTGAGAAGTGACTTTGCTTAGCACAGTGAGGCTGGGATCCTGATAACTGACAGCCACAGGATAAGACCAAGCCAGTCTTCCTGGACCAGACTTAAGGTCATTGATTGCAACAACCCTTGTCCCTTCATGGGAACGAGTTACACCTGACTGCCTGAGAACTTGTCTCAAGTATGACATCCCACGTATAGTCTTAGTGCCACAAATGATTTGTCCAATTTTATCTGATAAAAGGAAGAGAGATTCTTTTGAACTTATGTAAATAACTGTATCACCATGGACAATAAGAATACTTGATTCTTTTTTTTTTTTTTAAGATTTTATTTATTTGAGAGAGAGAGAGTGAGAGAGAGCATGAGAGGGGAGAGGATCAGAGGGAGAAGCAGATTCCCCACTGAGTGGGGAGCCCGATGTGGGACTCGATCCTGGGACTCCAGGATCACGACCTGAGCCGAAGGCAGTCGCTTAACCAACTGAGCCACCCAGGCGCCCGAGCACTTGATTCTTTTGAATATGCTTTCTGATTCGCTAAACTGAGGGTTAGAGATAAACCAAGAAGAAAAAGAAAAGAAAAATGTGTGTATATATATATATATATATACACACACACATATACATATACAAAAAATAGAAAAAAATAATACCAATGATATATTTTTTAAAAAACACAGTACATTAAGTGCCCTCATCAGTTCATTTCGTTCTATGTAATTAATTCTTATACCACTGGGTTTTGGATCACCAGTCTGTTTTCACAAAGTCATCTGCTTCTGGACAAAAAAAAAAGCCTTGGCTATCTCAGCCCGGTCCTCAGGTACAGTCTGAAAGTTGTCTAAGTGTTGTCCACTCAGAAGCCAGTACCCAGAGGTTTATCTTTGGATTGTACGGTCCTTCTCACGAGGCTCTGAGACTATGCTCTGTTGAAGACTCAATTTCCACCTTATAACTTATAGCAGAACTTTTGGGTTTGGGCAAGCATTAGAGGAAAGGACAAATACCCTGTAATGACACAACTAATTGGCTGTGGTTAATGTATTACAATAACTGATAAAATCAGAATGGAGGGTTAATACCCTTTATTGGGGTGTAATATGTTATTGTTTCTGAGAATGTGATCAATCTTTCTCCTGAGGATAAAAACATATCATGGTCAGTGGAGGGTCTTGATACATCTTCAAGGCTTTCTTTTTCATTTTGGAAAGTGTACACTCTCTGAAACATTTAGATTAAACACATTTTACCAATACAAAGTATTCTTTGATTTGGCAACTCTTCTCATGCAATGTTTACATTATTTTGAGTTATTTAAGAAATATGGACCACAAAACAAGCCTAAATATTGACAATATTCCTCTTTTTATAAGATGAATGAACAAATCTTTGTGATTTTCCAGTGTCCCTGGAAATCTCAAAGATAGTTTTAGATGAAAAAGACATTTTAAAAATATTTCTGTCTTCGGGGCCCCTTGGTGGCTCAGTCCATTAAGTGTCCGACTTGATTTCGGCCCAGGTCATGATCTTAGGGTCGTGAGATGGAACCCCGAATCGGGCTCCATGCGGGGCATGGAGCCTGCTTAAGATTCTCTCTCTCCCTCTCTCTCTCTGCTTGTGCTCTCTCTCTCTCAAAAACAAAAAAGTTCCTGTTTTTGATTTCTGAGTGTAGGATATGATCTTGGAAAGGCAAAATCAAAGTCAATTGGCCTTGTCCCTAAGCTAAGATCATGGGTGACTGAGAACAATAGCCTGAGCCTGTAGTCCACTCCAACATCTCCCTGCAGTAGTTTTAAAAATGAAAGTCGAGTTTTCATCACTAACTCACAAAATGCAGCTTTTTTTTTTTATTCATCAACACACCTGGGAACATTTGGGAGCCCACAAGTCACACTCTTCCTCTCATGTGGAGGAAGTCAGCCCTTGGTGTCAGACAATAAAGTCAAGTCTCTAGAAGCCCTAGTCGCTCGTTCATGATGCCCCGCTCCATCAATGAATGTCCCATGTTCGTGTTGATTCAACCCTCCCTTACGTTCCATCAGCCAGTAATTTCCTCTTTGAGCTTAAACAAGGCGTCCATCACTTGCAAGAAACTCCAAAGTGAACTGCCCATCTACGTAGGGATCACATTGTTTAGGAAGGGATGTATTCTGAGTTTCAATTATTATTATATCTCAGTCCAATTTAAGACATTCATATTTCTAAAAGTCCTATCTTTAAATTAAAATGCTATTTCTGTTAAACAAATGGCTACACGGCTCGTGAAAAGACCTAAAAAAAAATGCACTGGAAATTTAAAAACCAAATAGTAAAGTGGCTTAAGACATTCCAGTTTCCTACCCTAAGAGATTCAGAGAATGTGCGGCAACATACATTTACTGTGAAAAAATGGGTAAGATGGTTTATGAAACAGTGTTGCCAACACTTCACGTCAGGCTTTCATGTCAGAATGTCTTATCTATGAAGAGTAAATATTCACCATAGAGGACATCTATGATGAAACAAATTCCTATTTGTTTGCTTGTTTTTTTCTTTTAACATGGTGAGATTTGAGGTGAGATAATGTGACTTTGTGAAGATCTCCTGGCAGAATATCACTTTGGTTTATAGTGAAGTGTATACAAAATTTTGAGTGGGGTTGTCTGTGAAAAATAACAATGTTAGAATTTGGTTCATAGAGTTTAGGGAGACATATCCTTTGTATAAAACAAAGCTGGATTTCTGTATACTAACTTCTCTGTCTCAGGTACTAGAAAGCTAACTCATTATGAATGATGGATAGAGTTCCCTTTCTACATGTCTTCTTCATTGCAGTGACCAGAGAACATCATCAATGGTCAGAGTACTTCTAAATGAGGGGGTAGCACAGAAAAGGACAATTCCTCAGGCTGACTCTGGACCAACTCCAGTCAAGAATAAGGAAGATTCTTAGGGATTCTGTCATGGCCCTGGGCCAACCAGCTTTTGTCAGGACTTCTCTAAAGATGCTGGTAAGATCCAAATTTTTGACTCTGAGAAAGAATAAACTTAATAAAGACATAAGTTAAACTAATTAAATTTATTTAAATAAGAATAATTGCTAAGGAAGCATTCCTATTAGAGACTTAATGTTAAATCAGAATTGCAGAAAATCCTGTTGACAGGCAAAAAAAAATTTTTTTTAATTAAGAAATATTGGTCATGTCCATCCTGCATGGATTTAGTCTAAACATAAAATGTGGTAGGTATTAGTTTTCCTAACTTTTTAAAAAAGATTTTATTTTTAAGTAATCTCTACACCCAATATGGGGCTCGAACTCACGATCAAGAGTCGCATGCTCTACCAACTGAGTCAGCCAGTCGCCCCTTAACTAACTTTCAGTCAGTAAAATTTACTATTGTTTTGGAGGTGAGAAATATAGTATTGGTGTATTGGTCTCTCTCTTTTTCTCTCTCTCTCTTTTTTTTTAACAGAGAGAAAGAGAGAAAGCAGTGGGGAGGGGCAGAGGGAGAGAGAGAATCTTAAGCAGGCTCCATGCTCAGCATGGAGCCCGACTTGGGGCTCCATCTCACAACACTGAGATCAGGACCTGAGCCAAAATCAAGAGTTGGTCACCTAACCAACTGAGCCACCCAAGCGCCCCTCTATTGGTCTCTTTTCAATCAAGATATTAGTGCATGCAACTATTATTTTTAATCATCTCAATGCTACAATTATTCATAACATCTCTTCTACATGAAAGGCCGTTTGTTTTATAGTAGAATTGTTTTAATCCACAGTGTTACACTTAACCAAAACATAAGTGAATTCTGCGTGTGTTGTTTCCAATTTTCTGAATAACAAAAAATACAAATATTATCTTTTGGGTTTTTTCTTCTATGTGTTCCTGTGTTTAGTTAACTTGTTATGCTTTCATTGTAGGACATTAGAGAGTTTCACATGTGCGTTTATGAAAGTATTTCATTTCACATTAAGAAGCCAAGTTCAACAAATAAAAATTAGGTTTCAGTGGATTTGACGTAATATTCGAATTGAAAAATAAACAAACTGGTAGTCTGTGAGAAACAAGTAACTAAAGTTAAAAAAATTAGGAAAAATATGTTTTATGTTAAGAGAGATTTTGAGATTATTCTAATTATCTTTATTGGTTCCTTTTGACTTCCAGACTCTTATAGATCTTCAAGGACATAAACTTTTTTTGCTAACATGCAGTACTTAGAAGGTGCAAGGTACAGACATAATTTTAGGTTTTTGTTGTTTCTCCACTTATTCATAAATAAGTTTCTGGTATCTTTTGCCTAAAATGAGGCTTATAAAATACTGTGTCACAGTGATAAGGCCTGACGTTGCTTGATTTTTTCAATAAAATGATAATATCAGCTTGTTTACTTATTACTTGTCTCTTTTTCATAAAAAGGAAAAGAAACAAGACACAGAAAACTCACTATCTGCTGTTTGAACATTTTGATTACTTGATTTTTAGATATATATGTTTCATTTAATTGTGTGTTATACTAAGAAATTCTACTGCATTTCTCCTCTTATTTCCTTTTCGAATTACTCTTTTTATTGATTAAAGGCATCCCTTAGAGCCTCAAACATCCTGAGGACAAAGAAAGAGCACCCAATATTAGTTCATTGCTGTAATATGTTGCTGGACCATTTGTCCTTAATCATTACTAAGAAATATCTGTTACGTTCTCGTTTTTGGAAAAAAAGTAGTTAGGGGCACCTGGCTGGCTTGGTTGGAAGAGCATGCGAGTCTTGATCTCAGGGTCACGAGTTTGAGCCTGATATACTTTTTTATTTCATTTTTTTTTTTAGTAGTCTCTACATCCAAACACATAGAAGAAAAAACCCAAAAGATAATACTTGTATTTTTTGTTATTCAGAAAATTGAAAACAACACATGCAGAATTCACTTATGTTTTGGTTAAGTGTAACACTGTGGATTAAAACAATTCTACTATAAAACAAACGGCCTTTCATATAGAAGAGATGTTATGAATAATTGTAGCATTGAGATGATTAAAAATAATAGTTGCATGCACTAATATCTTGATTGAAAAGAGACCAACAGAGGGGCGCCTGGGTGGCTCAGTTGGTTAGGCGACCAACTCTTGATTCTGGCTCAGGTCCTGATCTCAGTGTTGTGAGATGGAGCCCCAAGTCGGGCTCCATGCTGAGCATAGAGCCTGCTTAAGATTCTTAAGATTAAGAATCTTAAGATTCTCTCTTTGAGAATATTCTCCTTTTATATTTTTAAGGAAACATAAAGGATATCACATTTGGGGCTTTTAAAGAAAACCTGTGTTTTATCATGGAAACACTTATCACTTATTCTAAAAGGGTTTCCTCTTTGCTCTTTTTTTTTTTCATAACAAATTACTCCAAAATTCTGAGGCTTAAAACAAAAACTGTTTAATATCATAATCTTGTCACAAATTAGGCGGGGTTTGGCTGGATGATTCTTCTGTTCCACATAGTGTCAGTGGAGGTCACACAGTGATCTGGAGGACCCAAGACTGCTTCACTTCCATAACTAATGCCTTTGTGGAGACAGCTGGAGGACTGGGCACAGCTGGGGCTATGGACTGGAATAGCTACAGTTGGCCTTGCCAGCATGATGGTCTCAGTGTGGTTGGTCTTCCTTCAGGGCTGCTCTCAGAGCTGGTGATCAAGGCAGAAGCTCCAAGGCTCTTATGACCTGGCCTTGAAAGTTACACAGCCTCACATCTGCCACCTCCTATTGGTTAGAGCAGTTCCAAGCTCACTCAAATTCCAGTAGAGGAAACATAGACTCTATAACCCCACATCACTCTATGCGAGGAGTGTTTAAGAAGTTGCTATCAGGTTTTGAAACTACCAAACCTTACTTTAGGAGGCTTTCCTCTATCCCTTCTTCAAACATCTACAATATTTTTGTTCTTTCCTTATTCGAGAAATGGTTCAGTTCTATGAAATCATTTGGCTTTAAATTCCCTGATGGTGGAGTTTACAATTCTATGATTTATGTTTTTCCTCTAGTATTTCTTGCCTGAAATAAGGGTGCTGATATCTGTGTTTACGACGTGTAAAGCTGACATTACTAAGAGCTCTCTTTAGGGGAAAGTTACTCATTTTGTGATGGACTTTAAATTTCCATGATAAAACACAGGTTTTCTTTAAAAGCCCCAAATGCGATATCCTTTATGTTTCCTTAAAAATATAAAAGGAGAATATTCTCAAAGTCCGGGTTTTTAATTTTATTACAAATATAAATATATTTTTCTACTTGAAAACCTTTCTCCCAACATTTCTCTACAAATAATCAAGCGAGCATTGATTGACAAATCAGGCTTCCTAATATTGCCTTCCCCTTTTCTAAGTGAGCTGTTCTACTGACATTTTTGACAGCTGAAAACGACTGCTTGCCAACATTGTCAGTGATATGTTGAGTAAGAAACTGTGTTCTTCTATGTAGTTCTTCAGTCTCCCATTTTTCTTACTCTTTTTTTCCTTTTCTCTTCATAGTCATTGTTCTTATTCAGATGAAACAATTGCAAATGACTAGGAATTGTCTGTCGTCCCTCTATTAAGTTCACTTATGCTTTGCTTAGTTTTATAAATTCAATTTTTACAAAGTGATGTAAGAGATGCAACTACTCTGCTTCCTGGTCCTCAAAATGATGACACCATCTTATCTAATTGGCTCTACCACTGGTAACCCTGATCCCCAGGGCCCGAGCCCTGCCGCCCCAACTCTATTCGGAAGAAGGGCCATAGAGCATCGTCATCACATCTTGGCTAAAAATGACCACATGGCCCCCTGGGATACATGCATTGTCTCAAGTGCTGAATTACAGTATTTGGTCTAATGAATGCTGGACTTGAATCTGGGAGGCTTTGCTTGTCAAACTGGAAACCGTTACTCCTTTCTCCCAGTCCGAGTGCATTCGTTGAGGCTGGAATCATCCCCTAGATCCAGAGATAAGCACTTGGCCCTGGCTGGGCAAAGCAGCACATCTCATGTCCTTGGCCACAGTTCAGGGATAAGCATATTCTCCAGGTAAATACAATAAGAATTAGACTTTTGTAGCAATTACCAAAAAAGAAGGAAGTATTTCTGCTGAGGTTGTGAAACAGAACATAGTACTGGAGGGGCTCCTGGGTGGCTCAGTCGGTTAAGCACCTGCCTTCGGCTCAGGTCATGATCTCAGGGTCCTGGGATTGAGCCCCAGGTGGGGCTCCCTGCTCAGCAGAGATTCTGCTTCTCCCTCTCACTCTCCCTCTGTGCGCACTCTCTCTCACACACACATAAATAAATAAAATCTTAAAAAAAGAAAGAACATAGTACTGGAGTTTCTGATGGCCGTATTTGTCACCACTTAAAGAAAATATGCTGTGAATGAAGTCAATTAGAAGAAGATGGAGCCAAGGAATAGATTAATGCCTGATCAAATTACTTGAACACTGCCCGAATTCGTAACTATTCCCTTGACTTTTCAGTTATAAAATCCTTGTGCTTTGATTCCACTTACAAGCAGTTCTAAAACAGGCAGATCTCATTCTTAGTGATAGGAATTAGATCAGTGGTTGCCAGAAGCAGCGAGAAGTCATTGCCAGGGAAGGTGTACAATGCAATCTTGTCAAAAATCATTTGACGTGTATGTGTGTGCCGAATTCTGGACTCTATTCTGTCCAAATGATCTTATATCTATTCTTACACCGATACCACACTTTGATTACTGCAGCTTTCCAGTAAGTCTTAAAATCAGGTATCGAAAGTTCTCTGTCAGTTCTTCTTAAAATATATGTTGACTATTATAGGTGCTTTTAATTTCCAAATAGATTTTAGCATCAGCTTGTTAATTGGAGAGAATTGACATCTTAACAACATTGAGCCCTCCAATCCATACACATGGTATGTTTCTATTTATTTAGTCTTCCTTAATTTCTCTCGTCAATATCTTAGAGTTTTTAGTACACAGACACTGCACATGTTCCTATTAAGTGTATTCCAAGTATTTCAAGTTTTTGATCCTATTGTAAATGGTATTTTTTTAAATTTCAATTTTTAACTTCTTGTTGCTAGTACACAGAATGCATACATTGATCTTTGTCCTGCAACAATGCTAAATTCATTTTTTGGCTCTAGCAGTTTATTGGCAGATCATTTAGGGTTTTTGTATACATGATCATGTTGTCTGTGATAAAGACAGCCTTGCTTCTTCCTTTTAATCTGTATGCCCTTTATTTTTCTCTTGTCTCCAGTACAATGTTGACTAGAAATGAGAGGACTGATATCTTAGCCTTGTTATTAATCCTAGGGGGGAAATATTTTGTATTTCACCAATAAATATGGTGTTAACTATAGAGTTTTCATAGATACATTTAATCAGATTGAGGAAGAAGTTTTATCCTGGTTTGCCAAGAGTTTGGGGGTTTTGTTGTTGCTTTATCATACTTTGTTTTGTTTTATCATAAGTGGGTACTTAATTTTATCAAATACTTTGCCTTCATACATTAAGATAAACATATAATTTTTCTGCTTTAGTCTGTTAATGTGGTGGCCTATATTGATTGGGTTTTCAAGACCTCTAAATACTAAAGTATGTATTTCCTTAAAACAAGGACATTCTCTTATATAACTATGTACTACAGTTACCAAAACTAGGAAATCAGTATTGATACCATGATATCTAATTTACAGACCTTATTACAATTCTCTCATTGTTCTACTATTGTCATTTTTGGGGTCCAGGATTAGATATATGATCATATTTTGCATAAACTGTTGTATCTCTTCAGCCTCCTTTAGCCTCTAACCGTTCTGTAGTCTCCCTTTTCCATTGTCTGACATTTTTGGAGAGTATTGATGAGTTATTTTTAAAAATGTCTTGCAATTTGGTTTGTCTGATGTTCCTTCATGATTTGATCAAGGTATACATTGAATGATGCATTGAAGAATGCGAAGGAAGGAATATTATGCCTCAATCCGCACTGCATCAGGAACCTGTTGTTAATTTGTCCTGTTACTGGTGATGCTTTCTCCACTGTAAAGTTGCTATTTTCTCCTTGGTAATTAATTTGCATCTTATAGGGGAGATACTTAGAGACTTCATAAATAACCTGTTTTTCACCATACTTTTGCCCACTAATTTCATCATCCATTGATGATGCTTGCCTGAAACAATTATATCTGTGATGGTTGGTTACCAAATAGTGATTTTCTTTCTTTCTTTTTTTTAGATTTTACTTATTTACTTATTTGAGAGAAAGAGAGAGAGAGACCGCAAGAGCAGTGAGCACGTGAGTGGCTGGGGGCAGGGTGGGAGCAGAGGGAGAGGGATAAGCAGACTCCACGCTGAACGCAGAGCCTGACATGGGGGTCGATCCCATGACCCTGAGATCATGACCTGAGCCAAAATCAAGAGTCATTGCTCAATAGACTGAGCCACCCAGGCGTCCCCCAAACAGTGATTTTCTAATTCCATTATTCCTTCTATATTTATCACAGTGTCTTGGATTCTGCCATATGAAAAAGCTTTCCCTTGTTACCCATTTATTTATTTGCTTATATACACCTAATGCTATATATATATATTTTTGCCACCCCCAAAAAAACTCTGTACCCACTAGCAATCACTCCCCCTTCCACCTAGCCCTTGGCAACCACTAATTTACTTTTCTGTCTTTATAGATTTGTCTATTCTGGACATTTCCTATAAATGGAATCATACAAAATGTGGCCTAGTTTGACTGGTTCTATCATTTAGCATGTTTTTCAAGGTTTGTTCATGTTATAACATGTATTGGTACTTTATTCCTTTTAATAGCTGGGTAATATTAGGTTTATGATAAATTTTAAGTTATATTTTATGGCTGGTATGAGGTTGGAGTCCAACTTCGTTGTTTTACATCTGAATATCCATTTATCCCAGCACCTCCTGTTGAAAAGATTATTTTTCCTTAATAAATCACCATAATATCTTTGTCAAAATCACTTGACTGCAAATGTAGTTTTGTTTATTATTTTTAATTTAATAATTTATGAAAATTATTTATTTTAATTCTATTCCATTGACTTGTTTATCCTTATGCCAGTATCATACTATCTTGGTTATTGTTTTGTCATAAGTTTTGAAATCAGGAAATGTGAGTCCTCCAACTTTGTTATTTTTAAAGATGGTTTTGCCTAATCTGGATCCTTGCATTTACATATGAATTTTGGATAATTGTAAATTTCTGCCAAAAAAAAAAAAGACAATTGGGATTTTGATAGGAATTGCACTGAATCTGTAGTTGGGAAATACTATAATCTTAACAATGTTGTCTTCTGATATATGAACATGAACTACCTTTCCATATATTTTGGTCTTTTGTAATTTAATAATATTTTATAGTTGGGGCACCTGGATGGCAAAGTCAGTTAAGCATCTGACTCTTGATTTCACCTCAGGTCGTGAACTCAGGGTCATGAGATCAAGCCCCATGTGGGGCTCTGCACTCAGCGTGGAGTCTGCTTGAATTTTTCTCTCCCTCTGCCCTTCCCCCTTCTCAAATAAATAAATAAATCTTTAACAAATAATAATATTAATTGTTTTCAGTGTGCAAATCTTAAACTTCTTCTGTTAAAATATTCCTAAGTATTTTTATTTTTTAATGCTATTATAAATAGAATTGTTTTCTTAATATGATTTTTGGATTGTTCACTGATAATGTATAGAAATAAACAATAGAAATAAATTTTGTATATTGCTTTGTATCCTCCAACCTAGCTATATGTATTAGTTCTAATAGTGTTTTCATGGATTTCTTTTTTTTCCCAAATTTTTATTTAAATTCTAGTTAGTTAACATATAGTGTAATATTGGTTTCAGGAGTAGAATTTAGTGATTCATCATTTACATATAACACCCAGTGCTTATCATAACAAGTGCTCTCCATTTTAATACCCATCACCCATTTAGCCCATCCCCCACCCATGTTTTCATGGATTTCTTAGGTTTTCTATATAAAAACCATAACCTCTGTGAATAGAGGTAGCTTTATTTTTTTCCTTTTCAATGTAGATGCTTTTTATTTCTTTTTCTTGTCTAACTGTCTTGGCTAGAGTCTCCAGAAAAAATATTGAAAAAAATCCTCTTTTTTTTTAAACTATAACCTATCTCTTTCTTTATCTTTAAACTGTGTTTAGTGTAAATAGCATCATAGGTGAATATTATGTTATATTAATATGCCATTCTTGGCCTTTTAAATAGAGTGTTTATTCCTTTTACATTTTATGCAATTCTTTGGTTGCAGTCAGTGGTATGATGGTAAATAGACTTTTCTAAGTAAGAAATCACAACTTTCAGCATCTGCTGATTTCCATTATGTAAATACTCCCACCAGTGCTGGTTTCAAACTACCAACATGTTATCACTAGATGGAAAATTGGGAAAGGTATACATCACTCACTTTCATGAAGTGGGAACTATCAGCTCCTGCACACCACTGGTTTAACACTACCATGTTTCTTGTTTTGTCTCTCTCCCATTTTTATTTGTTTCTTTTCCCCCCTAATTCTATGCCTCGTTACAGGTTGAGTTGCCTTAGAATTCTATTCAGTCTTTTCTACTGGACTATTATCTCTACCTCCACATTCTATTTTTTTCCAGTGATTGCTCTAAGGTTTACACTATCCATATTTAAATTATCATAGCCTATCATCACATACTATTATTTCATGCATAATATAGGAACCCAATTTACAAAAGCATATTTCGCATTTCCCCTCCCTTTTTTCTTATTAATTTCTTGTTAATTTTATTTCTAAAAATGGGATTAATCACAAAAATTGTCATTGTTTTGGTTCAGAAAATCAATCATTTTTTATACGACTTAAAAATAGTAAAATGTATTTTATATTGTCCCACATATTAACCATTTATGACATTTTTTATTATTTTGTGTGTATTTGAATTCTTATTTAGTATTATTTTTCTTTAGCCTGAAGAACTTCTTTTAACATTTTTTGTAGTATGAGTTTGTTGACCAAAAATTCTTTCAGGTTTGTTTGTCTGAGGATATCTTTATTTTACTTTCATTTGAGTGATCTTTTGACTGGATATAAATTTCTAGTTTGACAGAATTAGTTTCTTTGGGCATTTTAAAAATGGTTTTCCAAGGGCACCTGGGTGGCTCAGTCAGTTGGGTCTCTGCCTTCGGCTCAGGTCATGGATCCTGGCGTCCCACGATCGAGCCCTGAGTCATGCTCCCTGCTTGGCAGGGAATCTGCTTCTCCTTCTCCCTCTGCTGTTCCCCCTGCTCCTTCTCTCTCTCTCTCTCTCACTCTCTTTCAAAATAAATAAATAAAATCTTTTAAAAAATGGTTTTCTATTGTCTTCTGTCTTGCATTCTTTCTTATGAAAAGTCAGTTATATCTCTAACTTCATACCCCTGTATGTAATGTGTCTTTTATTCATCTCGCTAATTTTAAGAATTTTTCTTAATAATAATTTTTTTTAAACCCATTTCATCATGATATGCCTTCATCTTGGTTTTCCGTCTTGGAGTATGTTGAGCTCTTTAGATTGCTGGGTTAATATTTTTAATTAAATCTAAAAATTTTCAGTTATGTTTAAAAAGACTTTTTTTTCTCTTGGAAGTGATAGATATGTTTATAGCATAGATTATGGGGATGGTTTCATGAATGTAAATTATCTCCAAAATCATCAAGTTGTGTACATTAAATATGTACAGTTTTTTATAAGTCACTCATACCTCAATAAAGTGTTAAAAAAATTCTTCTGATTCTTCCCTTTTCTGAGTAATTACACATATGTTAAACCACTAGATATTGTTCCTTGGGCAATTTATGTTTTGTTGTTGATTTTTAAAAAATAGCTTGTGTTATAATTTATATATCATAAAATTCACTCATTTTAAGTATATAATCAATCACATGATTTTGTAGATTTACAGAGATGTGCACCATTGCCATGATTTAATTTTAGAACCTTACCAACATCCCAAAAAACAATCCTGTACTTGTTTACAGTCACTCCTCGTTCCTACCCTTAGCGCTAAGCAACCACTAATCTACTCTCTATCTATATGATTTGTCTTTTCTTGACATTTAAAATAAATGGAATTATACAACATGTATTCTTTTGTGTCTGGCTTTTTTCACTGAGCCTAATATATTTGAGATTTGTTTATTTTTCTATGTTTTTTCTATCTCTACCTCAATTTTGATAGTTTCCACTGCACAGTCTTCAAGTTCACTTATTCTCTTTTTCCATTCAGTGTCTGATACATTAAGTCCAGTGAATTTTTCAGTTCAAATATTTTAATTTTCAGCTCTAGAAGTTTGACTTGGGTCTTTTTTATAGTGTCCATTTCTTTCTTCATTGTATACATGTTTTCCTTAAACTCTTAATTACATTTATTAGAGCTGATTCACAATTCTTATCTGTTGATTTAATTGTCTCTGTCATTTCTGGTTCTGCTCCTATTGACTGATTTTCTCCTGGATATGGGTCACATTGTCCTGCTTCCTTGCCGTTCCAGTAAATTTTTATTATATGCTTTCTATTGCGAATGTTGCCTTATTGAGTGTATGGATTTTGTTATCTTTCTCTGAAAAAGTTTGAGTTTTATTCTTGTGAGCAGTTAATCTGTTGAAGTCCCTTGACCTTTTTGAGGCTTGTTTTAAAGCTTTGATAGGGCATTTGTAGCATAACCTATATTGTAGTGGTAATTTAGCTCTAATCTTAAAGCAGAACCTTTCTAGAGCCTTTACTAAATGCTCAGTTGTTCAAGAATGTCTCTCTACTCTGGCTCAAGCACAGAAGTTCAATGTCTTCTAGTTCTGTGGAAGCTGTAGTGGTTTTTCAGTTTATAGTTCTCTGGTAGTTGTCTTTGCCTGCCCTCATTGAGTGTCGCCCTATTCATATATAGATTATTATTTAGTCAAAGACTTAAGGGACCCCGATGAAGACTTCTGGATTTCTTATTCTGTGTAATTTCCATTCTTTCACTTTCTGTGCCACAAATTCTAGCTGCCTCAACCTCCCTAATCTCTGATCTGTCTTCTTAGCCAGAGAGACCATTGTAAACAATCTCCAAGGTATTTATGCGGGTCAATGAAAAACAAAACATTAAGTCCCAAGTGATAATTATGAGTTCATGTCAAGATTTGTCAGTGTTGGGTCAGTGTTAAGCATCTGCCTTCAGCTCAGGTCATGATCCCAGGGTCCTGGGATCGAGCCCCACATTGGGCTCCCTGCTCCATGGGAAGCCTGCTTCTCCCTCTCCCACTCCCCCTGCTTGTGTTCCCTCTCTCGCTGTGTCTCTCTCTGTCAAATAAATAAAATCTTTAAAAAAAAAGTGTACATACCTCTCATTTATATTTTCTCCTTCATTTTCCAAATATAAGCCATTCATTGGCAAGTTATTTTTCTTCTGAAAATAAATTATTTGCAGAAGGGGTTCATATTTGATTTAAGACAATTATTTGGAAAATATTTAAGTACACAAAATATGTCTTAAAATACTCTCTAAAGGGAAATTGTATTAGCTAGATAATTACATAGGTTCAGAATAAAGTCTTTGCAACTTCCCTCTATCAATCCAGTAATAATGTTAATACTAATAATAGCTAATACTTATATAGATTAATGATGTGTCAGGTAATCCAAGTGCTTTATGTATGTTAACTTGTTTAAGAAACCTATGAGGTAAATGCTATAATTACTCATCCTACAGATGAAGAAACAGAGCTACAGAGAGATTAAGTAATTTTTCCATGGTCACACAGCTAGAATGATTCAAATGTATTCTGAATAAGTTTTGGAGATGGTGCCTCTGTCCTGGCCAAAAAGCAGACTTCACTAGATGATGTAATCATTTAAATTTACAATCCCTTTTGATTGCTGGCTAAAAGCCCAAACTCATACTCATACCTAAAGAAGCTCTTGTCAGATTAAATCAACTGGAGTTTTGCCTGCATTCATTGTATAAGAATCTATCATCATAAACATCCTGTAACTGAGGCCAGAATTTAGGAGAAAAGTGGTCATTTACATCAACAGTGTTACTTGGATTGAAATAGTTGGAGTTTTTTATTAGCATTACAATAATTTTATTTAGGACATTGTTCATGTCTATTCAAATGGAAATAACATTCTGGGTTGGTTCACTGAAAGAAATTTTATCTTTTCTTATGGGGTTAGAGGTTCAGAGACTTGGAAAGTAGTTCCTTTCTGAACTCTTGGCAGGAGACAAATCTTTCTTTCAGCACATAAAATCTTAATGATTGAATTGTGTGTGTGTTAAAAGCCCCCAGAAGAGACTTGCTCATCTTATTTGGTAGAGAATCTACTGATACAGGCAGAAAGTAGTAGCAGAAAGAAGAGAAAAGGAAGGTGCCCCTGACAAAGATAGAGATTCGAGTTTGGGAAAAAGGTGACCTGGAGATATTCATACCTTCTTTCGAAAAGAAGAAAGTATTTTCTGGGGCCCTGGCCCACCTAGTGCATGTTAGGTTCATGCACAACCAAACCAGAAAGAAATGCCATTTTGGTGGGTGAAATCTCCTAAGAGCCAGGTTATGGTAGATTGGAAAAATGTATGAATTCTCCTAGCAATAGCAGAGACACTATAGACCTGGATTTGTCAGGAATACCCAAAGCATCTCTACAGGGGCCTGAAACCCAGCGTATTAATTAAAAACTTTCATATGATACTGGGTAGGGAAATGTCTAATAGCTACAGGCAATCAATAGGTTACAGAGAATTGGAAAACGTAGTGGAAGAGTGAGAAAGCATGGAGCCATGATGCATCTTAATGTCAACCTGATGATGCATTTGTAAATTTGTGACATTAATAATCTATGTACAAAAGTAAATATAATTGTATAATTATAAAATAAAGAAGTTAAATTTCTAAGAAAGGCCTGTGAATTAAAATGAGTCAAATATTTTGTTTTTTTTTTAAAGGTTTAATTTATTTATTTGAGAGAGAGTGCACAAGCAAGTGGGGGGAGGGGTGAAGGGAGAGGGAGAGAGAGAATCCCGAGCAGACTGTGCTCTGAGCATGGAGCCTAATGTGGGACTTGATCCCACAACCCTGAGATCACGACCCAAGCAGAAAACAAGAGTCCAACTCTTAACTGACTGAGCCACCCAGGCACCCCATAGTCTATGTACAAAAGTATAATTATATAATTATAAAATAAAGGAGTTAAATTTCTAAGAAAGACGTGAATTAAAATGAGTCCAATATTTTAGATCACTATAATTTAAAAATTTATGACAATCATAAAAATATTTTATGACAAACATAAAAATATTTTAAATTAATAGAGCTATTTTCCAAAATCTAAGTCAATTAAAAACTCCCCATTGCAATTTTGAAGATGGATTCTCTCATCTGAAAATAGGGCAATTATTCTTGAATTTTAATACATATACAAAGTCTGTTACATATAGAACCATGTACAGAAACCAATTATTTGTGACATAGATCAAATCTGCCCAAATGAACTGAAAAACCTCATTTAGAACTTAGTCAACAAAGAAGTCAATATTTGCAAGTATGCTATTTGTTGAGATATTATGAGTTTGAAAATTGTTAATAAAAATTATAGCTTACTTGAATTCAAATATATCTTTAAATTTTTAATTATTTACTTAAAAAGTGTTTTAAAATTAACTTTTATTGTTTAAATCCTTGAATTAACTTTTCTCAGCATGTAGGCATGCTCCATCTTCTAATTTACTGGTTACTTGGGTCTCCTGCCAATTGGAGTATTTCTAAATGTGGAATATTTATACAAACTATTCAGGGGTGAGCTGTTAGACTACAGCTGCCCATGTCTTCATGAAATAAGTATCAACTGCTCTGCCACACTGAGGATACAAGTAATATGAAGTCTGTTTTCTCTTTCCCAGGTTAAATTAAAATTGCTTAAGCCCCTCCATGCCAGATGAGAAGGAAATCCTACCATACATTCCTGGGGCCCCCTCAATCTCTTTGCTCATCCAAAAATTGTGGTAGCTTTTCATCCAACAAAGAGGTCCATCTACTTTCACTTCTACCTAGGGAAGAACTTTGTGTCTTAAGATCTGCTGTTGCCTTGTGGTCATTGTTCCTTACTGCCACCCACTGTCCCTTTTAAGGGTCCACTTGACTGTCCAGAGCTGCAGGGAAGTTACCATCAATGAACTTCTGCCAAGCTTCTAGTCGGCCTAAGCTTTCAAAGGAGGCCACATCTGCAGGTATCTCCACTTGACCCAAGGTGTCTTCTTTGGGATCCCTGGACATCATCTAAGTGCCCATGCAACTAAGTCTTCTGCCTAGAGGTGCTATGCTTGAGCTGATTAGAGGGTCAGCCCAGACCCTCTAATGTGCAGCAGCTGTCCCCTTCACCAGTTGCAGAACCTCAGTGAGGCGGGGGGAGGAGTTGGCTAGCCTCCATTCTTTCCTAACAAGGCACAGAGAGCTCACTCCATACCCTTCTTCAGAAAACAGAGCTTGCTTGTCTTTGAGAAGGGCCCAGATTATTTTTAATGGGAAATACTTTCTCTGCTGCCCTGATCAGTAATCCTACCCAGGATAATCCAAAGGAACTTCTGGCATCTATCTCGCTGAAGCAACAAAGAAATAACTGCCACTACTACCAACAACAACACAATTCAAAACAGAAGTTCTATCTTCAGTGGGTCGCCCCACCACTTTCATAACATTATGTAGTATAAGAATCTTTAGGTGCCTCTCTATTTTTTAAAATCTCTGCTGTTTATAATAAACTACCTATATCTTCTCTTAGGTAATGAATTTAGGTAACAGTTTTAGATGTGACCTATTGTTGGCTATTCTCCAGGTAGGGTATAGAGCTGTGCCGTTTGGTAGAATTTTCTGGGATGATGGAACTGCTCTATATATGTGCTGTTTGATATGGTAGCCACTGGTTACACTAGGCACTTGAAAAGTGGCACATGCAACTGAGAAACTGAAATTTTAAGTTTATTTTAAATTTTACCTAATTTAAGTGTAGATGGCACATGTGCCCAACAGCTAATGCGTTGGACAGAAAGAGTATTGATTTGCCTTAATTACTCTTTATGAAAGAAATTAATCAAAATTCATTTCCAGAGTGAGTTTTTTCTGTCAATTCTGAGTTTAAACAGATTCCTCTTTAAACAAAACAAAACACTTCATCTGGCATTTTTTTTAAATGTTGAAAATATGTATTTTTGTTCTTTTATCAAAACCAAAGCTTATTATAAACTTTAGAACCAGATATTTTTGCTGGGTAAGCCTTACCCACCAGCCTTTCCCTCCTTCCGCAGCATGGCTTTTATAAGTTAAACATTTGCAGTGGTAACATAAATAATTTCCCTCCAAAATTAACACACACTGAATTTTAAGTGCAGAGAGACATTCTCCACCCTCCTCAGCCCATCTTTCTGTCAACATAACCTGTCTCACAGAGCTGGTCTATGAATTGATTCATTTATGAAATGTGATTTTTTGCCTCTTAAGAATAAGACCCTACTGTGTAGAGAAATTGAAAATTAAAAATAAATGTGAACTTATGTTATTTCTTTGGACTCACTATCTCTTTGACAACTTGCCTTCAACTAAAACAGGACTGAGCTTGGCTAATAGTCTCATCCAACAGACTCAGATTTCTGTCCCACCCAAAAAGCTAAATATATATGAAGCTTGATTGTCTCAGTAGAAGGTATTTTAATTTACCACAAGGCCACAGTTTCACCCAACGTTATTTTTACAAGCATGTTCATATGGGACAATTTTAACCTCTGCCACAAGGCCTAAAGTTAGTTGCCAAAGATCCATTTATCTTCTCTCATACTCACTGGCACCCAAGTCTCTAAAATTATTTTTTTAAATGTCTGACCACTCAGGAATAATTCAAATATTATACATTTTTGGGTAGCTGAAAAATGAATCTGCAAAGAAAATGATTTACTTTTGCCTCTGTGACAAAAAGGCTAAGGAATCTCATTTGGAAAAGCTATCTATATTTAGGGAGTCTGATTTATGCAACCTGTAGTCAGTAGGTCTTTTAAGAAACAGCTGGTATACCTGAGTCTTCGGTAAACTTGCTTTAAAACCTGGCTCTGGAAGAACCTGTTTGCATAGAGTTACAAATTATTTTCTACTGGAATGAAAAATTACAGCTGATTTAAAGAATATGTTTTCTCCTTGACTGTCTAATATAGTGACCTGAGAAATGTGCCATGACTATAATTATTTATTCAAGACTTCAAAGCCACTGTATAGTCTATGCAAATATCATGTAAGATGATGCTTAATTTAAAATGCCTGCTACTGAAGTAGAGTCATACATCAGAGTTGGCATCAAAAATGTGCCAACAGGGATATGTGAGCAAATAAATGCCAGGAAATTCAGGTTGATGCCTTAGAAGTTTTCTCCTGTGGGTCTGAGCATTAAAGAGAATTACATACTGGAGGAAGTATACTTATACCAAAGGCAATAACACTGCATCACTGGGCTGGTCTTTGAGTACAAATTGGGATTGATTAAATCTCTCATCCACACAATACGGCTGGGTATGAGCACATAAGAAACACATAGATATACATTATTTATTTCTGTTATGCTTAGCACAGTGGGATCTGTGCCCTTTAAAAATTAACTACTTAGTCGCTGAGCTGGGTAATCTAGAGTCAGTGTAGGGTTTGTTATACTGAGCATGCTCTCTGTCTTCACCAAAGAAGGGATAGGAATAAAGGGACTCAGATCATGGCATGAACTTTGCCTAAGGAAGGTGATAAACTTCCTCAATGAAGTAATAAGATACGAGAACAACTCTCAGAGAATTGGTACAATCTCTGTCCCTAAAA
The DNA here is from genome assembly GCF_004348235.1 of Phoca vitulina. Classification (NCBI taxonomy): domain Eukaryota; kingdom Metazoa; phylum Chordata; class Mammalia; order Carnivora; family Phocidae; genus Phoca; species Phoca vitulina. The sequence goes on along the minus strand of NW_022589704.1, from coordinate 62,731,625 downwards.
TATTTCAAAAAGTAGGACACTCCCCCTTTGGTAGGGGTGCCTTATTAAATGCAACTTCTTTGGAAAGAGAGGCTGTTCTGTAATTCAAGTTGGGAGTTGCCCATGTGTGGCCGTAAGTCTTGAGACGTCGCTGTTTTCTTCTATCCCTGATGCTTGTACTGTGTTCCCTGTCACAGACTGCTTGGCAACTGAGCCAACTGAGCTCAATAATTTTTGTTGGATCAAATGGATAAATATAGAAAGAAACGAAGTTATCTACTGCCACATATCAAAAGTATCCTGTATTTGGCAGCTTAAAACACAAACATTTATTATCTCAGAGTTTGTGTGGATCAAGAATTCAGGAGTGGTTTAGCTAGGTGGTCCTACTCAAGGTCTCTCATGACGGTGTAGTAAAGAGGTTGACTGGCTGTGGAAGCAGAGATTAAGGTTCTCTCTGTTGTAAGGGTTTGGAAGTCAGGGGTGCCTGGGTCGCTCAGCTGGTTAAGTGGTTAAGTGTATGTTTTGGCTCAGGTCCTGATCCCAGGGTCCTGAAATTGAGCCCCCCGTTAGGCTCCTTGATTAGCGGGAGCCTCCCTCTCCTTCTGCCCTTTTTCCTCACTGGTGCTCTCTCTCTTTCTCTCTCAAATAAATAAATAAATAAATAAAACCTTAAAAAAAAGAGTTTGGAAGCCAAAGATGCAATTGTTAAGGAACATGAGGTAAGCACAATGAAGCAATGGGTAGAGATCCCAAATTTAGAGGTACTTGGAGTTAGGCCAGAGGAAATGGAACCATGTAAAGAAGAGCAAGGAGGAGTCAGAACGTCCAAGTAGAATGAGGAAGACCAAGAGGTGAGCCAAGCAGCAAACAGATAGTATATGACTTGGAACAAAGAAGGCAGGAAGGTAGATCAGCTGGTAATAAAGGAAACTAGGCTGGGAAGTACCAGCCAGAGCATCCTGATTTAGATCTTCACTGCCCCATGCCTGTGTTTTCTTCACCCAGGTAATAGGGAGGGGCTAATGGGACAGGGTAAGTGGAGAAGGAGTTTTTAGGAGGTTTAGAAGAGGATTGTTTTTACCTTGAAATCCTCCCTGCGTAAGCAGTTGCTTATTCCCCTTGGGGTAGTTCTGCCCTGTTTCTCCCTTGTATTTCCATTGATACAAACTGGGTCCAGCTCCTGACCTTGCTGGAGTTTTGATATGACATCATGCTACTGTTTCTGTCACCATGGGGTTCTGAAAATATTTATTTGCAACTCCCACAGATGGAACATAAAATCAATAAACATTAGGCTCCATCACAGTCTTTGAAAATATGTCACCATAAGAAATGTGTAAGGGAGCCTGGGTGGCTCAGTTGTTAAGTGTCTGACTCCTGGTTTCAGCTCAGGTCATGATCTCATGGTCCTGGGCTTGAGCCCTGTGTCAGGCTCGGTGCTCAGTAGAGTCGGCTTCAGATTCTCTCTCCCCACCCTCTGCTTCTCCCCCTGCTCAAGCTCTCTCTCTCTCTCTCTCTCAAATAAAAATAAATAAAATCTTTAAAAAAAGAAATGTGTAAAGATTTTCTCTTTTACTATTTTAAAAACAATTGAGAAAATTACAAAGTGGAGTGGGTACTAGATAATGTTAAGTAATCACTGTTTTTGTTTATTTTTTTAGGTGTGACAATGTATTGTGGTTATCTAGGAAAATACCATTGGTGTTTCAAGTTCTAGAGCCATATATTAGTATCTGGATGCAATCTCACTAGAAGATCCCTATTTTTTAAAGATCTTGATCTGAAAATTCTTTCCACGTTGTGACATCATGTATTTGACAACTTCAGACTGGCTACAGCCTTCATCCTGATCCACTCTCCGTGCTCTGCCTCACCCTCTGAATCCGGAGCTGCAGTCAACCTTCTAACCCCACATGTGGATAATCGTTTCTAAATGATGGCCTTGCTTCACTCCTTAGACCTGATATTTGGTATTTGGCTCTCTATTCCTGGCTTTGATGTTTTGCTTCCCTCGTCAACTATAATATAAGCTTTTCTACTGGCTATATGACATGAGTTTGCCTAATATATATCTTTGGACTTCACCTCTTAGTTCGGGTGTGTGTGTGTGTTGTCCTTGCTGGACTTGCCATGAATGAGATGAGATCTTCACACAGATGACCATGTTGCCTTCTCTGAAGTCTGTCTGAAATATGCTGGCTCTTCTTTGTGTTTTAAAGTCCTTGTCTCTCCTTGGACCACCCACTAGTTTTGTTTCCTATCTGAAGAATGCTTCTTATACTTAACTTATTGGTTCAGCCAAAATGACTGACACACACTGAATCTAATGAATGACCAAACTTAACCTTGCTTGTAAGATCAGCTCCACTTGTTTCTTCAGCAACTTATTAATCATGTTACCCCAGATACCAACTTCTGCATTCTATCCTTGTATATTATCAACTTATGCCATAACTTCTACCAAATGTGTGTTTACTGACTGACAGAGAGAGCTTCATGGACTACCTGGCTTGGCAAACTTTTGATCCTCGCAGATCCAGAACTTATACCTCCAAACACCAACATACAAATTCATAGAAAGAATGATCCAGATCAATTACAAATTCTTCACCTAACCATTAAATAGTAAACTCAGAAAACATGAGAGCATTGTGGAGTAAGCTGTGACATCTTTAGCATCTGTTTTAGCAACTTGCATTTGTTTTTTCTTGGCCAGAGAGAATTTCAAGCAGCCCCTGTGGGCTCACCCAATTTTAGGCTCACCCTTACATTGTATTTGGGACCCCCCCCAACTCCAGTAAATACTGCTGCTTGGAACAGCAAAAACTGAGGCCCAAGCAAAGAGGAAATCTCTCATCCATTTTTTAGGAATCCAGGAAATGGTTTGTATTTACTTGATGCTAATTAATTCAGTTACAGATATTTACAAAGTTTATTTGGTCTATAGCTCATTTTACTAGATGTTGAATGCTGGAAAGAATTTGTAAAATTTAAAAAAAAATTTTAAAAAGAAATAGTCCCTCATTCTCAAGGTGCTTCCAGCTTAAAAAAATTTACACACATAATTATTATATAACAGAGAAAGATAAGAGCTCTGAGAGAACCCAAAAACACCCCAAGAGAGTTCATAGAAGGAGACATTTGGGCAGTAGGGCAGAAAGGGGTTGTGAGAGGCTTCATTAGCACAGGCATGCAGTGATAAATGAGATTGTAATGGCAACAACAAGAGAGAGAAGGATGTTCTCTAGGCCAGGGGTTGGCAAACTTGTTCTGTAAAGGGCCAGGTAATAAATATTTTAAGGTTTGCAGGTCACATCCTGTCTCTATTGTATATTCTTACCCTCTTCCTCCTCTGCCTTTTAAACATGTAAAAACCATTCTTAGCTTACGGGGCTGTACAAAAACAGCCTGTAGACCAAATCCCACAGGGCATAGCTTGCCAAGCCCTGTTGTAGGCAGCATGAGCAAAGGTGTGGACGTGGGAAGCAATCGTGTGTTTCCTACAGCTGAAGGTTATGGAAGCTTGGGATGTAGGGTAGACTGGAAGATAGGAGTGGAAACAGTTAATCTGCAGAGCCTTGGAGGCCAGTATAAGTTCATCAAGCAATAAAGAAAAACTTAAGGTTTGCAAGCAAGGAAAAAAAATATGACAGAGCTTCAGTTTTGGAAGATTAATTTGATGAGAGCATGTAGAACGGAATATTGTGGGGAGACGGGGACAACACATAGGAAAAAAAGGAACGAGGTGTGAATTAGTATGAGAGTGATTGAAAGGTGGAGACAGATAGGAGGGACCAGGTGCCTTTTTACGAAGGAAAGAAATAAGTGTATTGTTCTGGAAAGTATATTTGCATAAATAAAGCATGGAATTATGAATGCAAGGCTTGGTGGAACCAAATGAATCATGAATACAATCATTAGTAATATAAGATTTCGCAATGTCACTGTCAAGTTTTACCCCACAAACCGGAATTTTGATTCTCAGGCTGCTGAGTGCAGCAAAGTAATTTCCCATCAAACTGACACCTGGCCTAGTGAGATTCTTTTGGAGATCTATCTGATTGTCGTCCAAGGACTTATTAAAAACCATCTGTCATTGAAGATGGCCACGTCTCAGGAGAAAAGCAGACAAGAGCAATGTAGGAAAAAAGTTCGGGAGAAAAAGAAATTCAAATGCATTTCTGAAATATGAAGAAGAAAACAAATGAAGCAGCGTGACTAGAATTAATTCACAAAGCAAACAATTTAACTTCTCTTTTGCAAAACTGCAGAAAGTATGAATAAAAACTGAGACCTGACAAGGTCTGCTATCTCCAAAAGCCAATCTAGCATTCCAAGCTTTCTCATAGCCTTCAAAGGATTTTCCCCTCTAGAAGGAATAGAAACTATGTGCCAGGGCCTTTCTGTCTTCACCTGCAATGCACAGCCACGGACATGCCTCTCTAGAACTCCACACCCAGCCTGGCATCGCACAGCTCCCTGAGAAGAGTGCTCTCCATTAAAAGCAGAAAGAACTTTAAGGGAATATTGGAGGAGCTGAAGGAAGAGCCCCAAAGCTGTATATGTAAGAGTGAAACGTGATAGTGAAAATAGTTACATTGAAGAGATAAACAGAAACTAGTAAGTGCTAGTTTCTATTCTCATGGGTACTTGAAACCTTTTCCTTGGACCTAGAAATTATTGAGTCTTCAGAGAAACAAGTCAGAGCAGTCTCCTAGAAGGTTTTAAATGGTTATTGGCAATTGTGATCGCAATCTATAAATATTGGGAGATCATTCTCTTCAGGAGCTTCTTGGGCAAAGGATTTAAAAAAACAAACAAACAAACAAACAAAAAACATTCTTAGAGAGACTTGGGAACTTCCTGCCCCCCACAGGCACTGAGTAGTTTGGAATTTCATTTAGTGAAAATGGCTTCCTTTCACATATCAAGAAATTTTGTGGCATATTTTAATGAAGATTGCTTTTTTTATTTAGCCTATATAGCTAAAAACGTCCAGCTTAAAAAAAACAAACTTGTTTTTTCCTGTTGCTCTATGCAGCTTGCAAGTTTGAAGCAACAGTATGAACTCATTCCAAATGCAGAACTCTCAAAGAGTTATGCCTTTTTAAAGAAATAATAACACCTTCACTGTTAAAAATATTGCAAATTGTGGGTAATGACGGATGGGGGAGAATTTGTGCTCGTAGCCCAAAGCGTAAACTCCTCTAGAATCTTTGAAAGTCTATTCTTTCCTTTCAAAGAAGTTCATCTCAAACGAGTACATTCATTATTCTCTATTGAGTACACCTAGCCACCAATTACATGAAAATGTATTATAAAAATAATTGCTTTTCATCCTCATTAACAAGCTATTAGGAAGGAAAATGATGGAAAAATCATTCAACATTGTATTAATTCTACAACAGTATTCCTAATGAATCCTCTTATCAAGTTACGTGTAGAAAAGCATTTCCCTCACCATTTTCTAGTGAATTAGGCAGCACTTGAACAAAAAGATAGATACCCCCGTCACGAACACATCACAGCATTCCCTATGGACTACGGAAGACTCTTCAGTATCTGGGGGGTAAATTAAATCTCGCCTTCCCACTGTTCCTTCTCACAGGCTCTGTAGAAGATTTAATTGAACCTAGCACACCCTCCTAGATTTTCTACACAAAACTCACTATTTATTCCTTTTTGAGTAATTACAAGAAAGCTAATGCATCCTGTAGATTGCATGTGCCACACAGCTGGAAAGAAAAGGGAAGTGCTCTCACACAGCTCCATAAACCCAAAGGGGCAGGCTAGGGAACAGAAGCCTTGCACCTGTGCTTTGCTCCAGCCCTTTCCCTCTGATGGATCTGATTCCCCACCCCCACTGCCCATCTGTTGCTACAGCTGAGGCCCAGTCATTTCCTGAAAGAAATGTTTATCAGGGTGCCACCTGATTGACTTCCACACCAGTTCACACTATCCATCTTTGGTTCGGGGCCAGTACGTCACGGTTGGATTTCCGTCTGAGGTGTCAGCTTATCCTCATCAATAATTTGGTACTAACAACAGGGTGTCCTCGCTGGTCGATAGTCTGAGAAGCTCCTCAGCTACCTTTGAAGTTCCCAGGTAATGCTGATGCTGGTGGTCTAGGGATCGTACTCTGAGAACCCCTCAGCAAGAATGGAGCCTCAGCAAGAAAGGAGCCTGACTGTGAATGGCTCAACAGTCAGGCTAAGTAAGGAGTTTGGATCTTATTGTGTAGACCATGGGAAGTGCTGAAAGGTTTTGGAAGAAGTTGAGATGAATGTGAGAAACAGGAGAGGTGTTCTAGGAGAACACCTGACCACTCTGCTGAGAATACCTCAGAAAAGGAAAGGACTTGTCACAGGAGATCCTTCCGGTAGGTGAGGCCCAGGGTTTTAGGACCCTAACAAGGATGTGGAAGAGGGAATAGCAAAAGAAAAGAGATGGCGCAAAAGCCTACTTGTTCATCCACCCTTCCACGAAACCGAATTTCAGGAGACGTGTGCATAAGATTTGACAAAGTCATTTCCTGGTAAATCCTCTAAGCTAGTGGTTATCAAAATTTAGGGCAAGAGGCTCACCAGAGAAGTTCGTTAAAAACGCAAATCCCTTTTCTAGTGAACTCAAAAGAACTCAAAGGGGCTCTAAGAGATACCTGCATACCCATAGTCACAGCAGCTTCATCCACAATAACCAAAAATGGAAATAACCCAAATGTCTACCAATGAGTGAGTGAAAAATCACCATGTGGCATACATTCAATGGAATATTTTTTGTCCTTAACAAGGAAACAATTTTGACACATGCTGCCGCATGGATGAACTCTGAAAACATTATGCTAAGTGAAAGGAGTCAGACACAAAAAGACAGGTATTGTACGCTTCCGCTTATGTGAGGTATCCAGAATAGTCAAATTCGTAGAGGCAGAAGGTAGCAGATGGGCTGCTAGGGGCTGGGGAATGGGGGAAAGGGGATGTTACTGTTCAATGGGCAAGGTGTTTTAGTTTGAGATGACAAAAAAGTTCTGGAAATGGATGGTGGTGATGGCTGCACATCAGTGTGAATGTATTTAGTGCCACTGAACTGTGTACTTGAAAACTGTTAAAATGGAAAATCTTATGTATAAATACATATATGTGTGTGTATGTATGTAATCACAGTCTCCAGCTCTAGTATACATATATATGTACATATATATATACACACACACACACATTTTACACACACAACTCAAGTGCCTGAGGCAGCCCTACAGTGGGAGATTGTGACTCAGTTGGTCTGGGTGGGGCCCAGGATTCTGCACTTGAACACCTAGCCCACGGTATCCCAAAGCAGGTGTTGGAAGATAACCCCCATCTCAACTCCAGGGAAAAACAGCTCCTTGAAATAAAAGTTTTTTGTGATTAAGGGGGTAGGGTTCTGTTTTAATGGGAGAATTCTCCAGGTACCACTTAGACCAGAAGATTCTTTTTCCTGCCTAAGACGACAGATGTCCATAACATTTCTCTGACTATCAGGAATCTGAATAGAAGGCTTCATCCAATGCTCTGCTCCCCATTAGAAGGCAGCCACATGGGAGAGTCACCCCTCCCGTAATTCTTGCATTGCATGTTTTCTGTAATAACTACTAGAAACAGAAATAGAAAGAGCAACATAAACACAGATGATGAATTTTGTGTAGTTGCGGCAGAATGCCTGAATTTTACGGCTTGAACTTTGTACGATTATTGACTGTCTGAAAGCTCTCTACAATGAGTATTAATTAATGGGAGGCAGGAAACAGTCTAGCAGGAAACAGAATGGAATATAGATGAGGATAATGGAGGTTAGAGATGCAGAAACAGGATAATAAATGTGAACTGGGATCTGCATTAGGACCAAAATGGAGATACCACCTCAGCTACTCTCTGATGATTTAAACCTGGAAACACAGAGGTTATTCCTGCCCAGCCTGAACTTGCGCATTACATAATTCTAGTGTAATGCAGATTTCTCCTGCAAGTCTCTTTATGAACTGAGAATTATTGGATCAAATGTATGTGAGTCTCCAATCATTCCAATTAGTGATTTAGGGAGAGTAACTCTGAGCTCTGATGGAAGCAGAAAGGCAGGAAACAAAAAAGAAGAAAGATGCTTAGTATGTAAATGATCTGGCAATAAAGCAAAAGGAATTTTTAAGTATTTTTTCATAACTAAGTATGTGATAGATGGGTGATATGGGGGTTAATGCTATGTGTCAAGTTGGCTGGGCTACAGGATGCCCAAATATTTGGTCAACAGTCTGGGTGTTTCTATGAGAATGTAAGAGGAAGTTAACATTTAAATCAGTGATTTTGAATAAAGTAGTTTGTCCTCCATAATGTGGGTGGACCTCATCATGTGAAGGCCTGATCAGAACAAAGACAGACTTCTCTCCAACAAGAGAGGATCCTCCCACAGATTACATTTGGACTTCACTTGCAATGTCAGTTTTTCCTGGTTCTACAGCACTCCGCCAGCCTTTGGACTAACACTTCTGGGTCTCTGGCCTGCCAACCCATCCTGCAGGAATAGGAATTTTGGAACTGTGAGCCCCCATAATTGTGTGAGCCAATTCCTTGCAATTAATCTACATATATACATACATATATCCATACATTCATACATAGATATACAGATGCTATTGGTCTGTTTCTCTGGAGAACCCTGACTAATATAGGTGGTAGGTAAGATCCATAAATGTTTCTAGTAAGTTGGGAGATGTAAAATGTATGATTGTGCTGGTTTTTAAACAGTCACAAATTCTTTGACATTCTTCCCATCAAGAGGTGAGGTACCTGTCCCTTTGAATCTGGGTGGGCTTGTGACTGCTTTGACCAGAAATTATAGCAGAAGTGTACTATGCAACGTCTGATCATCAAAGCCATGCAGCTTTCTCCTTGTTCACTGAACACATGCTCTTGGAGCCTGACAGGGCCATGTAAGAATTCTCAACATCCTGAGGCTGCCATGATATGAGTTAGCCCAAACCATGACAAGAGGCCCTGCCTGCGCTTTCTGGTGACTGCCTCAACTGAGCCCACTTTCAAGTCATCTTGGCCCAGGTGCCAGATATGAGACTAAAGAAGCTTCCAGATGATTCTAGCTCCCACTTATTAAAGTCTTCCCAGTTGAGGCCTCAGACACTGTGTTGCGAGCCAAGTCATCCTGCTGAACTCTGAATTCTTGGTCTGCAGAATCCATGAACTTAATAAAATGGTTTATGCCATTGGGTTTTGGCGTGGCTTGTTAGGTAGCAAGAGATCATTGGAACAATGACACCTACTATTTTAAGATGTATAAATGTCACTGATTTCTCCTTTACATAGCTATAGAATCTATTGCTTTATTTTAGTTAACGTTAAGGAGTTTATAAAGATTTTCTAGGTACACTCCTGACCTTGGCACCCTAATTAAATTCTTACTTAAACTCAGTCACATTTTCTACCTTAGGAATCTTTAAGGATATGATCTTGGCAGAAGAAGAGTGAAACTTAATTTAAACTAATACATATTTGTTAGTTGTTAGCAAACCGTAAATAGTCAATCCCTATTTTCCGTTTTTTTTTTCGACTTTTCTTTTTATCGTATTTATAAAACATGGAATTTTAAAAATTCATGTGATTACTACCAAGGGGAGCTAGCTGATCTGGTGTGGACTCTACTTGCATTTGAAAATACCGTCTTGCTGCCTATTTATCTGGAAGAGGGGAGCATAGATTTTTAGTGGGTTTTATAAGCCCAACTGATCTTAGCATTTCATCTACAAAGATCATCAATCTTGTTCAGTGCAAGAAATATTAAGCCCTGTAATATGCAAATTTGGGCTTAAAATAATTAAGAGCAAAATGTCTTTAAAAGCACATATTAACCAGCAATGTCCACAATAGCCAAACTATGGAAAGAGCCAAGATGTCCATCAACAGATGAATGGATAAAGAAGATGTGCTATATATATATATATATATATATACAATGGAATATTATGCAGCCATCAAAAGGAATGAAATCCTGCCATTTGCAACGACATGGATAGAACTGGAGGGTATTATGCTGAGCGAAATAAGTCAATCAGAGAAAGACATGTATCATATGATTTCACTGGTATGAGGAATTCTTTTTTTTTTTTTTTTAAAGATTTTATTTATTTATTTGAGACAGAATGAGAGAGAGAGAGAGCACATGAGAGGGGGGAGGGTCAGAGGGAGAAGCAGGCTCCCTGCCGAGCAGGGAGCCCGATGCGGGACTTGATCCAGGGACTCCAGGATCATGACCTGAGCCGAAGGCAGTCGCTTAACCAACTGAGCCACCCAGGCGCCCCGGTATGAGGAATTCTTAATCTCAGGAAACAAACTGAGGGTTGCTGGAGTGGTGGGGGTGGGAGGGATTGGGTGGCTGGGTGATGGACATTGGGGAGGGTATGTGCTGTGGTGAGCGCTGTGAATTGTGTAAGACTGATGAATCACAGACCTGTACCTCTGAAACAAATAATACATTATATGTTAAAAAAAAAAAAAAAAAAAGGAGATAGCAGGAAGGGAAAAATGAAGGGGGGAGAAATCGGAGGGAGAGACAAACCATGAGAGACTATGGACTCTGAGAAACAAACTGAGGTTTCTAGAGGGGAGGGGGGTTGGGGGGGATGGGTTAGCCCGGTGATGGGTATTAAAGAGGGCACAGTACTAAATGGAGCACTGGGTGTTATGTGCAAACAATGAATCATGGAACACTACATCAAAAACTAATGATGTAATGTATGGTGATTAACATAACATAATAAAAAAAAGCACATATTAACTACTATGATAAAGTAAATATTTTATTATCCTTAAAAATGTAGTTACATAACAATCATCAGTGGTTTATAAGAGTTCCTTTAAGTTAATTCAACCACATTCATAACGTTTTTATTGTGTGTCTGATACTTTACTGGATCAAGTGATGAACATTTAAAAGTGCATATACAGGGGCACCTGAGTGGCTCAGTCGTTAAGCGTCTGCCTTCGGCTCAGGTCATGGTCCCAGGGTCCTGGGATCGAGCCCATCATCGGGCTCCCTGCTCAGCAGGGAGTCTGCTTCTCCCTCTCCCTCTGTGCTTTCTCTCTGTTGCTCTCAAATACATAAATAAAAAATCTTAAAAAAATAAAATACAAGTTAATATATAGAAACTGACCTTGTGAATCTTCTACTCTAATGAGCACAGTTAGATTTGCTCACTTGAAACAACCACTCAGTAGTGCTTGGTGGAGAAGTACATTCATGTGAAAATCTAGGAGAATGACCTCTGAGTCTACAGAGCCTTTATGTCAGACATAAAGGAAATACTTCCCTAAGTGATGGGAAATGCATGCTCTCATTTCTTTTTCTAAGGCGTTCTAATAGTTTAAACTTAACAGGGTCCTTTCTGTGTTTTCAGCTTGGTTGGTCACAAAACAAGGAAAAGCAATTCAAAACAAAAATAAACTCTCCACAGAACCGGCATATTCTGGATCTGGAACTTAGACTGGATAATTTTGTATTATTTTAAAATGTTATTAAATTTGTCTCTTGCTATAATTTAAAAATTTTATGAAAATGACTGCAGTAGTTTAGTAAGCAAAATAGTTCAGGCTACACAAAAACTTCTTTTGTTTTTTTCTTCCTCAATTCCGTTTAATACTGTGAAGTAAACTAGCCTTTCTTTCTGCCTACTCTTCATATAAATAACTTGGTCCTGGGAATTTCACCTCCCTTAGGATCTCAGTAGTCTGCAATTCTCTGTTTCATGTCTCACTGCTGTGATTTCCAGAAGCAGAGCGGTGCCCAAAGAAGGCAAAAGAAAGTGGGATTTTGGCAACAAAAATCACATGAGGCCCAGTAACCCATGTACTCTGCATTGTGAAAGACATTTTAAAAAGAGGGATAGAGCAGAAACTTGTTGCTTTCAATAAGCTTATAATTTAAAAGAATAAGTAGTAGTAGTATATAAATATTCCAAGTCTTATAAAGATGGATAATGTATTTCAATACACTTATTGGAACCCACAACTCTTGCATTGTTTCACATTATCTTTACTCTCTACAACCCTCCGTGCTTCGCTCTCTCTGTCTTTCTCCTCCTGGCACCCTGATGGGTCCTACCTTCAGCTCAGTCCCTGACAGTTTCTCATCCAGTCACCTTTAGGGCCAGGAAGTGTGGTAACTGGCTTAGCCCTATCTTCTGGTGGGCTTGTGTTAACTGTGTCCGGTGTCTTAGGACATGCTGAGTGCCAGGCAAATGTCAGCCATCTCCCTAACTCTCTCCTCCTTAGGATTCAGTCCGATGAGTTACCTAATAGTCCAGTTTCCCTCTAGGACTACAGCACTTCCCTGACCTCAGCTGCTGCCGGAGCTTGGAGTTGTTGTCTCCCGCCAGTAGGTCCCCTTTCTGTTATCTATTGTTGCGTAATCAACTTTCTCAAAATGCAATGGTTTCAGATAATCACGGTTTCTTCATGGTGAGATGCCTCCCTGCTTCTTGTCCTCCCCACCAACCCATCTCTTTCTCTCTCTGTCTCCCCCTGCCTCCCCGCCCTTCTCCCCCTCCCTCACCTGTGCTCATCCTTTGCGGCTAGCCACAACATGGTGGCTTGGGCTTCTCATGCAAGAAGTTTCAGAGTAGGTGGGTTTCTTACATGGCCTCTGGCTTGCTCAGAGAGAGTGTCCCAAGGGACAGGACTTGGATGCTGCTAATCGTGTAAGGACTGGGCTCAGAAACTTGCACAGCATCACTTCTGGCAAATTCTATTGTCCAAAGCAGTCACAGAGTCTGCCCAGATTCATGGGATAGGATATAGACTCCATCTGTCAGATTGTCAAAAAGGTTGAGGCCATCTTTAATCTGCCATGACTCCCATTTCCCTGAAGTCCCGGCGGCTTCAACCACTGGTAGGAGACCTGCTGTGGTTGACTAGAACATTGTGAGCAACGTGATACAGCTGTACTTGACCCCGTCTGTGTCCATGCTTCATGCAACAGATCATGCACCAGTGCTGAGGACTGCCCAAACCTTTCTCACGAGCTTGCGGCGCCGTTTTGGGCACAGTGCCCCAGCTGCCTAAATGCTCTTGCGGGAGCAGCCACTGTGGACCGTGTCCCCAGTCACGCACAGTCTCCACCCTCTCTGCCCTTGCCTCACTCTCCGTGACAAAGCCCGCTCCATAATAACAAGCATCTCTGTGTCTGAGTTTTAAGAGAAACATTTCCTTAAAATGCATCCCTTAATGGTGCCATTGCAATGCTTGTGATTTGTGTGTGAGGACAATTCCTTAAGGGTCAGACCAGGTACATACCGCGTTGCTGAGGCACAGCTGTGTCTGTGTGTCCCTACGCATTAGATGGCCGTGCTGGGCATTACTGCGGTGTTTGCAGGCAAAACAACCTAAGGGACATCAATGATCACATAACGCTACTATTTGTCTAGCGCTTTACAGTTTACTAACAACTTTTATGTACTACCCCATGCAGTTCTTGTGATTTTGACAGTTGGTATTACTGTTAAAAAAAAAAAAAAAACAAAAAAAAAACCTCTTTTGGGGGCGCCTGAGTGGCCCAGTCCGTTGGGCATCCGACTCTTGATTTCGGCTTAGGTTATGATCTCAGGGTTGTGGGATCGAGCCCCGTGTCGGGCTCTGTGCTCACTGGGGAGTCTGCTTCTTTCCCTCTCTCTCTCTCTCCCTCTGCCCCTCTCCCTGCTGGCGTGCTCTGTCTCTACAATAAATTTAAAAAATCTTTAAAAGACCCCACTTCCTTTAGAGAAGATATAATTAATAATAACAGCATAGTAGTAAGTGGTTCACATGCAATGGTCTCCTTTATCTTCACAGCTATTACTCATTCATTCATATTCATTCATTTATTCCATAAATATTTGTTGAGGATTAGGCACTGGAGATTAAATGGTGAGAGAAAACAGATGTGTCTTTTCTCAGGGAGCCTACAGTCTATTAGACTGATGTTAATTAAACAATCTCACAAATTAGAATGAATTTAGAACTGTGATCCCTGCCCTGAAGGTGAAGTCTATGGTGGTTTGAAAGCAGCATGTGGCCTAGTCCCTGAGGGTATAACCACTGACCTGATACCTGAGGAAAGAACAGGCATTTACCAGGGAGAAGGGTGGGGAGGAGCCCATGTTCCAGGTGGACGGAATAGCTTTTGCAAAAGCGCTATGGTTGGGGGTGGGGAGGGGATGGTTCCTTCCAAGCACTGAAAGAAAGCTACTGTGCCTAGAGCACAAGCCCTATGGGGTAGGATTAATACTAATCCCATTTTACAGAGAAGGAAAATGAAGACCAGGCTGATAATACAGCCAGGAAGTGGCAAAGCCAGACCTGGAGCAGAGCTCTTCTCATTCCTCAGCTCCTATTCCTCCCTGTATGGCTTGCTATTTGAGGCAGATGGATTTCAGCCTGTGTTCAAGAGGGATGAAAATGCAGCACAGCCAGGGTGGGAAACCTCCATCCTAGGCAAGAAAGCCTGGAGTTGCAGAAAGCATGAGCTGAGAATTTTGAGTAAGGCAGCTGAGCTCCTGTGGAGAGCTTGGACAAGGAGTGCAGTTGAAGAAGAAGAGGGGGAGGAGGAGGGGGAGGGGAAGGAAGAGGAGGAGGAGGAAGAGGAGGAGGGGAAGGAGAAGAGGGAGAGGAAGGAGGAGAAGAAAAGGAAAAAAAAAGGAGGAGGAGGAGGATGATAAAGGGAAGGGGAAGAAGAAGAAGGAGGAAGAGGGGGAGGGAGAGGAGGGGAGAGGGGGAGGAGGAGGAGGGGGAGGGAGGGGGGAGGAGAAACAGCAGCAGCAAGAAAAAAGAGAAGAAAAAGTTGAGGGGGTGCTTGTTCTGTGATTAGGATTGTGAATTTGAAACAAATATAGGTCAATCAGTCCATTAATCCAGTCACAACTGACTATAATTCTAGTGTTTGAGCAGTCTCATTTGTCACACTCTTCCTCCTCAGTGGTCTTTACAAATAGGACCCATGTTCCTCTGAATAAAGCAGTTTCACTTTTATCTCCTCTGGAAGCTAGGGCTGAAAGAACTCAGGGATGCCTCTAGTTCCTAGTGATTCATAAGATGACAGGTCTTCCAAGTATGTGGTGAAATCCAGAGTTGGGTAAAGCAAAGCCCATCAGGTCCACAGAGAGACTGACCTCTATTCTCTAATCAGTTAGGGACTTGGGAAATGGGAAGACCTAACAAGGGGAAGAGAGCTCCTTAAACAGTGACAGTGGTTAAAATGCAAATCTCCAAGCTC
Organism: Phoca vitulina; assembly: GCF_004348235.1. Taxonomy (NCBI): domain Eukaryota; kingdom Metazoa; phylum Chordata; class Mammalia; order Carnivora; family Phocidae; genus Phoca; species Phoca vitulina. Next base: position 62,716,358 of record NW_022589704.1, on the reverse strand, counting down.
TATTCCAGTCCTACTGAATCAGAGTCCCTGGAAACAGGGTCTGGGAAATTGAATTCTTAACATACTTCCTAGGAACTAGTAAAGGATCTATAACAGTGAATGAGTTCGAATTAAAAGAAAGATGCCCCCATCTGATGTCAACCATATGAGATACCCCAATGAGCTCAGTCAATCCATAAAACTGATACATTGTAACAAAATGTTGTTTTAATCCACTAAATTTGGGAGTGGTTTTCTATGTAGCCATAGATAACTGAAACACAACCTCAGTTTCCAATTGGCAGGCAGTTCTCTTAAATCTCCAAGGACTCAGATGCCTTCCGTATGTGGCTCTATCATTTTCATTACACTGTTTCCAGGATCATTGTGGAGAAGGAAGCAGCATAAAGAATAAGTCAGGAGAGATCTTTATGGACCAGTCCTGGAAATGGGGTGTATTGCCTCCACCCACATTTTTGGGCCAGAACTCACTTACATGGGGTTACACCCAATTGCAAGGAATTGGGGAAAGATAGTCCCTGAAGAAAGGAAATGGGTTTAATGAACAGCTAGTCAGTCTCTCTCTCATGAACTGTTCCTTGTGAATCTCTTTCTCATTGGGTGTGGGGGTAGGAATAACTAAAGTAGACAAATATTCAATACATTAGTGTCTTCTGGTTCAAACAGGCCTATTACATTGTATTTATTCTCCCTTCCCCTGATCCTCACCAAAATGGTATCTGGGTGTTTGGGGCTGGGAAATGGGCAACCTATATAAGCTTGTGACTTGGGAACAAGGAATCCTCAGATCAGCACAGGTGGCTTCTAGAGAGAATTCCGGTTTTGCATCTAGAACCTGATCCCCCCCCCAACACACACACACAGAGTCTGGTCCTGTTTGGCATTTATGGATGTTCTGCTCTTTACTTCAGAGCTGAAGTTAATGATTTAGCCCATCTCTGCCTTTGGCAACCTCTTGGATAAAACCCATGATTGCCTGCAGTTCAGGGACCCTCTTAGAATTTCCATGTCCCCTTGGTAGGGACACAATGGAACTTCTGCCTTTCCCAGACCTGCCCGCCCCCCCCCCCCCCCGGCCCTTCACGCTTCTTATAGGATTAGGAGAACAGGGAGCCCTTTGGCTTGGATCCATTTGTTTGGACATAATCTACAAAGAACTGTGGGAGCCCAGTGTGGCCTAGAAGGAAACTGAAAAGAAATACAAAGATAACCCCCTCCTCTGAGCTGCCAGCATGCTTAAGTCACAGACAACCATACCTCCTTCTCTGTGGATCCTATCTTACTTACCTCTTGGCACTACAATATGTAACATTTACATAATCAGAATGCTTTACGTTTTTGTTGAGATGGGCTTTATCGTTTTTAAAATCTCTAATAAAGCACCAAAGACATACTCTGAAAAAAATATATAAAGGTAAATTAAATTGAATAGCTTAAAAAGAGCATATAGCTAACAATTTAAAGAGGGAGGCAGAGAGAGCAAAAATATCACTGAGGCCAGACAACAGCATGTTCTCAAACAGAAAAATCAAGGATGCTAAGGATCTGTATTTGATTGGGTTATAACGTTAAATACCAGAAAAACAAACACAAAAGCAGAGTAGCAACAAACTCTGGGGACCAGGGATGGGGATGCAGGCTGAGGGGAAAAAAAGAGTCTTTCCATTGCAGAATTCCTCTGCACGGCTTAAGTTTGAAAACCCACATGCAGATAATACTTGAATGAGAAAACACTAATTACGAATTTCAAAATAAAACAGAGGCACCCTCATCACTAAGGAAATGCTTAAATAAGATATAATCATTAACTCGAATATCCATCTTCAAGATAAAGATGAAGTAAATGTGTAGATTCTGACAAGGAGGGGTATCCATGATGTGGTATTAGGTGACGGAGGTGAGTCATAGAAAAACAGAGTTAGGATGCCCATTTATTTAAAAATTATACATGTTCACACATACAGTTAGAGGTCATGTGTGTAAAGACACCTTCGTGCATTTAAGATGCAAAGTCTACCTCAAACAATTTGGGATGTAGAGAAGGCAAGACTTCTCTTTTTTATATTTCACACTTTTAAAAGGCAACATATAGGTCTTAGTTATAATTTTTAAATGCGAGTTTGCATTCTGGCATTGTCTCTTACAAACAGTGTAATACAGAGAAGTCAGGCCACCTCTTTGCACCTCAGTTTGCCCATCTTTACACGGAACTTGCACCCATTGACCAGCAGTATGAGCAGATGAAAGGCCCCAGTATATCCCAGCAGCTCGTAGGGCTTCTCTTCAGAATGCATCCTTTCTCCTTTTCTCCTTTCCGAGTGAGAAATGGCAATCTGGGCGACTCGGGAAGGGAGGTAAGTTAGGGGGTGGAAAGTGGGGGGTGGGGGGTGGAGGGATGATTCAGACAGTGTTTAAAAACAGCCCTCAGATGCATATGTACGCCGTCATCAGCTCCCAGATAACAACCTTCCCCTTTCCTGCAATTTTCTTCCCACTCCCCCCACCACCCATTCTCTCCTAGCCTCCTCTTCGTATTTATTTTAACCCAACTTTATCTGTATAAAATGTACAGACGTTATCAAAACGTTCCAAGATGGAATGGCCCCTTTTTCATGCTCCCTTATGTCATCCCATTAGTTAGTGGTGACTGCTTGACCCATGAAGCTTCTGGAGTACAGACTGGACTTTGTAACTTTTTCTCTAGTGCCTCTACCATGCCTAACACATGATAGTTATTCAATAATATATACTGAATGACTCTCAGAAAAACCTTTCTTGGTCCTTTCCATAATATTCCTATTGCTCCTATGCCAGGACCATAGCTAATTATGACAAAAAACATTTTCAAGAAAGTAATACATCTAAAATATCTGAGACGTATTTGCTTATTAATACAAATGTGCCTCTAATTGGTCCAAGTTCAGACTGGGGTTTAGCCATGTGTGGAAGGAAGAAAATGAAATATTTCCAAGTCATTGCATTTTTCTTCCTGTAAGTACTGGTTACTTTAAGCCAAACCAGTCCCAGGATTCTATGATTCTGACTTTTGGTAACTGTTTTGAGTGTTCCTTGTTAATCTTACCTCTGCGGAAAAGAGACTAAGAGGATGATATTTGGTTGGGACCCAGCAATCTCAACAACCAAAATCCAATCCTACCTCAATCATGTGTCATATTGCCCACCCCAGGTACGTGAGGAAGATATCTATCTGCACAGAGAGCAAAGTCAGACAGTTTCACACTTGTCACTGCCATGAGGATTTTAACCCCATCCCCAATACAGAACCCAGGTGAGCTAGACAGGACAGCATTGATGATGCTCTGTGCCCATGGTAGATGCAGACCTTTGGACAGTGGGCTGACAGCTTCTTCCTAAGACTTGACCTCCTGATTTTTATTTTATTTTATTTATTTTATTAATTCATTTATTTGAAAGAGACAGAGACAGAGCATGAGCAGAGGGAGGGGCAGAGGGACAAGCAGACTCCCCACTGAGCGGGGAGCAGGGAGCCAGATGCAGGGCTCGATCCCAGGACCCCGAGTTCATGACCTGAGCCGAAGTCACATGCTTAGCCAACTGAGCCACCCAGGCATCCCTGACCTCCTGGTTTTTAAATCCAGGGTCCTTGAGAGGAGCTATAGAACAACTTCCTGCTGTCTCTAAATTTTCTTCCCTACAGCTGACTCTGGAATTGCTTGGTTTGGCTTTGTTAACATGACAATAATTACAGTCATTTTCATTAATTGCTCCCTATTTGAGCCTAATTGCCATGAAGTACAATAAAAATTATGCACATCATTCAATGTGTCATATTAACTTCAGACTTTATTTCATTACAACATTAGATTTGGTTCACTTTTACATATTACTGCTCACATGGTTTGGTTATATACACATTTTTAAAATAAAGAATAAAACATATACCAACAAGCCAAATCAATGAAACCAGCAGGGGGCCTCATGAGGGACTGGGACCAAGAATAGAATGTTGTCCTCTGTTTCTCCCTCTGCAACCCCTTTATTCTTTCCCCTTTTTTTCTGATCATTTTCTTCTGTTTCTCCATGCATGTGGTGGAAGATCCTTTTTCACAGGGGGTTCCTGAGTTTGTATGACCTCCATTCAACTGACCAGCCTCCACTGACGGCTCTCTTTTGAAGTCCAATTCTAAATTCCCAGGAGAAGTACCCTGGGTAATCAAGCCTGGTTGACTATTTCTAGTCCAATCAACTGTGGCCAAATGACAGGGTAAAATAGTTCAAGAAGAGCTTCAGAGGCACCCAACCTGTGGCTGGGTGGGTAAGTGTGGGGATGGAGGAGCTCTCGACTTCCCTGAGCCTTTCTGAAAATTGGGAATGTGGGTGATAATGAATAGAACCTGTCTCTTAGAGTGTTGGTGAGTGTTGCAAGAAGCAATGGTCATAGAGTACCTTGCACATTTCTGGCATATAGAAAACACTGAATATAATATTAACCATTATTGTTGTTATTATCTCTTTGGGTTCTTAAACCATTTATTTTGAGATATAGATATAGATATATAGATATAGATATATATTTAAATCCATAAACTCCACCCCAAAATTTATACAAATAATACAGGAACCTCTGGAAATCATCTCAAAAAGCTGTGTTTATTTTTTCCGGAAAAAACTCTGAACAGCACTTTAGGAATCTTCACAAATTAGATCCAATTTTGGAGAGCTTTGAAAACATAGCATGTAATATTTCTCTAATCCAGCAGAGGGCAGGCTTCCCAAAGGTAAAGGCTGTTGCAGAACCATTGCTCCTTTCAAAAAACAAAGGTGATTTCAATGAGAGCTGACTGTTGGCTTTCAGAAATTCAATATTACTATTACCTTCAAGAAATATAAGAAATAAAAAGCATCAAAATATTTTTAAGACCCAGCAGAATTCCTGGCTGTGACCACAATGGCTTCTCGTCACACAAGCTTGGGAAATAAATAAAAGACATTACTAATGTCCCCAACCACTCTTATCTTTGTCTCTGCTCCCTTTCTCCCTGTGTCTTACTCTTCTTGTCACCCTGTCATGTGAAAACATCTTCAGGAAAGGTACCTGTTATTAAATTTTAAAGAAATTTAAAATCCTAGGAATTTTAGTTCACTGCAAACACAAGGGGCGCCTAGGTAGCTCAGTCGGTTAAGCATCTGCCTTTGGCTCCGGTCATGATCCCAGGGTCCTGGGCTGGAGCCCCATATCGGGCTCCCTGCTCAGTGGGGAGCCTGCTTCTCCCTCTCCCTCTACCCCACCCTCCGCTTGTGCATGCACTTGTTCTCTCTCTTTCTGTGTCAAATAAAGAAGTAAAATCTTAAAAAAACACAATAAAAAATATGACTGTTACTGGGGCAACCAGGTGGCTCAGTTGGTTAAGTGTTCGACTCTTGTTTTCCACTCAGGTCATGATCTCAGGGTTGTGAAATGGAGCCCTGCATCCTGCACTCAGAGTGGAGCCTACTTGAGATTCTCTCCCTCTCCCTCTGCCCTTCTCCCTGCTCATGCTATAAATAAATAAATAAATAAACAACTTTTAAAAAATCTGGGGTGCCTGGGCAGCTCAGTCGGTTGGGCGGGCGTCAGACTCTTGATTTCCGCTCAGGTCATGATCTCAGGGTGGTGAGACTGAGCCCCACATTGGGCTCCACACACAGCAGGGAGTCTGCTTCAGATTCTCTCTCTCCCTCTGACCTCCCCCGTGCTCTCTCTCTCAAAAAAAAAAAAAAAAAAGGTGACTGTTACTGAATATGGCATTTAAATTTTCAGATGCCCTACCAGGACTCATATTTTAAAAGGTGGAGTATTAGTGGTTTGAAACAAGGATATTGAAGACAGATAGGTCTAGGTTTAAATCCTGGCTTTGGTTATATACACATTACTATCTCTGTGGCCAGTTACTAGCTCTGTAACCTTGGGCAAGTTTTCTAAGCTTTCTCCTCATGTGTAAAATGGGGATGATAATAGAACCTATCTTAAGGTTAGGTGAGGATTTAAAAAGGATAATTCATGTAAAGCACAGAGTGTTTAGCATGTAAAACACATTTAATAGTAGTTGCTATTATAATAAAGTATTTTTCTTTTTAAATTTTTTTAAGTTTATTTATTTTTCTCTACACCCAGCATGTGGCTTGAACTCACAACCTGGATATCAAGAAGCCCACTCTCTTCCAATTAAGCCAACTGGGCACCGTTTTCAAATTTAAAAATTTTTTATTCCAGTATAATTAACATACAGTGTTATAGTAGTTTCAGATGTACAATATAGTGATTCAACAATTACATATATCCCCTGGTGCTCATCACAAGTGCCCTCCTTGGGGCGCCTGGGTGCCTCAGTTGTTAAGCATCTGTCTTTGGCTCAGGTCATGATCCCAGGTTCCTGGGATCGAGCCCCACATCGGGCTCCCTGCTTGGCGGGAAGCCTGCTTCTCCCTCTCCTACTCCCCCTGCTTGTGTTCCCTCTCTTGCTGTGTCTCTCTGTCAAATAAATAAATAAAATCTTAAAAACAACAACAACAACAACAAGTGCCCTCCTTAATCCTCACACCCATCTCACACATTCTTCCACTCACTGCCCCTCTGGTAACCATCAGTTTGTTCTCTATGGTTAAGAGTCTGTTTTCTGGCTTGTTTCTCTTTTATTTTTTCCCCTTTACTCATTTGTTTTGTTTCTTAAATTCCAAATATGGTGAAAACATATGGTATTTGTCTTTCTCTGACTTATTTCACTTAGCATTATACATTCTTGCTCCACCCATGATGTTGTAAATGGCAAGATTTCATTCTTTTTTTTAATGCTGAATAAAATTCCATCCTGTATATATATATACCACATCTTCTTTATTCATCTATCAGTGAACATGTGGGCTGCTTCCATATCCTGGCTATTGTAAATAATGCTGCTATTTATGGGGGTGCATGTATCCCTTTGAATTACTATTTTTGTGTTTTGGAACTAAATACCCAGTAATGTGATTGTTGGATCGTAGGGTAGTTCTATTTTTAACTTTTTGAGGACCTCCATACTGTTTTCCAGAGTGGCCGCACCAGTTGGGATTCCCACCAACAGGGCAAGAGGGTTCCTTTTTCTCCACATCCTCGCCAACACCTCTTGTTTCTTGTGTTTTTGATTTTACCCATTCTGACAGGTGTGAGGCAAGATCTCACTCTAGTTTTGATTTGCATTTCTATGATGATACGTGATGATGAACATCTTTTCATGTGTCTATTCTTTTTCAAGATTGCTTTGGCTATTCAGAGTCTCTTGTGGTTCCATATAAATTTTAGGATTGTTTGTTCTACTCCTGTGGAAAATACTGTTGGTATTTTGAAAGGGATTGCATTAGGCCAGTAGATTGCTTTAGGTAGTGTAAACATTTTAACAATATTTTTTCCTCCAATCCATGAGCATGGAATGCCTATTTCTTTGTGTCATCCTCAATTTTTTTAATAAAGTATTTTTTAAAAGATTTTATTTATTTATTTGTCAGAGAGAGAGGGTGAGAGAGAGAGAGCACAAGCTAGGGGAGGGGCAGAGGCAGAGGGAGAAGCAGGCTTCCCACTGAGCAGGGAGCCAGACATGGGATTCCATCCCAGGGCCCTGGGATCATGACCTGAGCCGAAGGCAGATGCTTAACCAACTGAGCCACCCAGGCATCTCTTTAAAAAACTATTTTTTAAGATTTTATTTTTAAGTAATCTCTACACCCAACCTGGGGCCCAAATTTACAACCCCAAGATCAAGAATTGCACGCTCTACTGACTGAGCCAGCCAGATGCTCTACCTTGTCTTCAGTTTTTTAAATTAACGTTTTATAGTTTTCAGAGTACAGGTCTTTCACCTCTTTAGTTAAGTTGATTCTGAGTTATCTTACTATTTTTGGTGCAGTTGTAAATGGGATTGTTTTCTTAATTTCTCTTTCTGCTGCTTCATTGTTAGTGTATAGAAATGCAATAGATTTCTGCACATTGATTTTGTATCCTGTGACCTTACTGAATTCATTTATCAGTTATAGCAGTTTTTTGGTGGAGTCTTTGGGTTTTCTATATATAGTATCATGTCATCTGCAAAGAGTGAAAGTTTTTCTTCCTTACCAATTTGGATGCCTTTTATTTCTTTTTGTTGTCTGATTGCCGTGGCTAGGACTTCCAATACCAGGTTGAGTAGAAGTGATGAGAGTGGACATCCTTGTCTTGTTCCTGACCTTAGGGGAAACGCTCTCAGTTTTTCCCCAATGAGTATCATGTTAGCTGTGGGTTTTTCATAGATGGCCTTTATTATGTTGAGGTATGTTCCCGCCAAACCTACTTTATTAAGGGCTTTTATTGTGAATAAATATACTTTGTCAAATGCTTTTTCTGCATCTACTGAGCTGGTCATATGTTTTTTATCCTTTCTCTTATTGATGTGAGGCATCATGTTGTTTGATTTGTGAATACTGAACCACCTCTGCATCCCAGGAATAAATCCCACTTGATTGTTGTGAATGATTTTTTTAATGTGTTGTTGATTTCAGTTTGCTAATATTTTGTTGAGGAATTTTTGCATCTATGTTTACCGGAGAAATTGACCTGTAACTCTCTTTTTTTGTGTGGTGTCTTTATCTGGTTTGGTAGCAGGGTGATACTGGCTTCACAGAATGAATTTGGAAGTTTTCCGATTTTGGGGAATAATTTGAGAAGAATAGGTATTGACTCTTCTTTAAATGTTTAGTAGAATTCACCTGTGAAGCTGTCTTGTCCTGGACTTCAGTTTGTTGGGAGTTTTTTGATTACTGATTCAATCTCTTTGTTAGTAATTGGTCTGTTCAGATTTTCTGTCTCCTCCTGCTTCAGTTTTGGTAGGTTATACATTTCTAGGAATGTACCCATTTCTTCTAGGCTGTTCAATTTGTTGGCATATAGTTTTTCATAATGTTCTCTTACAATTGTTTTTATTTCTGTGTTTGTTATTTCTCTTCTTTCATTTGTGATTTTATTTGAGTCCTTCCCTCCCCCCCCCTTTCTTCGATGAGTCTGGGTAGTGGTTAATCACTTTTGTTGATCTTTTCAAAGAACCAGCTCCTGGTTTCATTGATCTCTTCTATTGTTTTGTTAGTTTTTATATCGTTTATTTGGTGCTCTAATCTTTATTATCTCCTTCCTTCTGTTGGTTTTAGGTTTTGCTTGTTCTTTTTCTAGCTCCTTATGTGTAAGTTTAGGTTGGGCTTTTTTTTTTTTTTTTTTTGGCAATTTTTCTTGCTTCCTGAGGTATTGCTATAAACGTCCCTTAGAACCACTTTTGCTGCATCTCAAAGATTTTGGACCTTTGTGTTTTCATTTTTGTTTGTTTCCATGTACTTTTGATTTCTTCTATGATTTCTTGGTTGACTCATTCATTATTTAGTAGCATGTTATTTAACCTCCATTTATTTGAGGTCTTTCTAGGTTGCTTCTTGTGGTTGATTTCTAGTTTCATAGCATTGTGATCAGAAAAGATACATGGTATGACTTTGATATTTTTGAACTTGTGGAGACTTGTTTTATGGCCTAATATGTGATCTATTCTGGAGAATGTTCCATGTGCACTTGAAAAGATGTGTATTCTGCTGTTTAAGATGGAATATTCTGAATATATCTGTTGGATCTATCTGGTCCAGTGTGTCATTCAAAGCCACTGTTTCCCTGTTGATTTTCTCTTTGGATGATCTGTCCATTGATGTAAGTGCAGTGTTAACATCCCCTACTATTACTGTGTTACTATTGATTAGTTCCTTTATGTTTGTCATTAACTGTTTTATGTATCTGAGTGCTCCCAAAATAGAAGTTTTATCACAGTGCCATTATTTTAATAAATTGTTATGATGCTATATTACCTTCTTACCATATTTTCATAATGGTCCCATTTTATCTCACATATGTTAGACAATTTCTGGAGTGTTGCCTTTATGTCTGAACTGGAGGAAGGGGGCACATTTTAGAAGGAACACTGACATAATAGAGAGAACACAGAAGAGAATGGATGGGGACATTTCTGGAAATTATCTTAGGAAAGTTAGTTGAAAGAGCTGGGGCTATTTAAACTTGAGAGTCTAAGATTTATGTGGGACATAAGAACTATCTTCAAATACAGAACGGCTGAAGGAAATCCTGACTGAGAGGCCTGGATAAGAGCCTAATCTTCCAGAACAAGTGGGTTTTGCATTTGTTTCTGTTAGCTGCCAGAGGGTACTTACCACCCCCACCTTGGTTTATGTTTATTTCTCAGCTTGGGTGTTCTCGGAACAAATGTAATGACAGACCCATGGTTCAAATTCTCAAGGGAAATGTCTTTCCCCAGAGCCCAGACCAAGACAGAGAAGCATCCTTATTTTCTCCTGGAGCCAGTGGGTGAATTTTTCCTGATTCACCCTTTCACTGTGAGTACAGTCCTTGCTTCAAACTCTGATCATGATGCTTATGACAGCCTTTCTATAGCTCTAATATTTTACAGTTTGAAGAGTTTTTCTTATGTGAGCATTTTCTTTGATTGTCACCAGAGCTCTGTGAAATACACAGAGATTATCATCCCCATAGCAGTTTGTCTAAGGCATAGGTAGACAAGACAGGAATGGAAATAATGTCTTAGGCTGGATCATATGATGCCAATTCTTTAATGTGAATTACACTCCTTCTCAAGTGCTTGCCACACTGCCTTCAATGTCAGAAGGGCTAAATTCTTCGGTTGTCCCTTTTGGACCCTATGGATCTCGAATACAGAATCTCTGTTCTTACTTGGTGTGTCTAATACTCCTTAGAGAAGAGTGTTAGTGTAAAGTAGTCTGGTAGCTCTTTATTCCACTCCATGGCTCAAATACTATGCCTTTGGTATTTTGGTGCTAGATTTTAACCACAATCAGTTACATCTGAATCATTGGACTAACTCAGAACAAGCATATTGCGGAAAATAGTAGCCGCAAGAGAGACAAGTTGGGGATTGGGCCCGTTCTTATTTTATTTTATTTTATTATTATTTTTTTAAGTTCTTTTCTTTTCTTTTATTTCATTTTTTATTTTTTTTTTTTTAAGATTTATTTATTTATTTGACAGAGAAAGACACAGTGAGAGAGGGAACACCAGCAGGGGGAGTGGGAGAGGGAGAAGCAGGCTTCCTGCCAATCAGGGAGCCCGATGCGGGGCTCGATCCCAGGATCCCGGGATCATGACCTGAGCTGAAGGCAGATGCTTAACGACTGAGCCACCCAGGCGGCCCAAGGCCTGTTCTTTTAAATGTTGTTACAAACGTAAGAAGAGTAGGGAGCAAATTTTAATGATCAACCAATTAGACTAGAGCAGCAATAATCACAGGGGGCCAAAAGTCTTGAGGTCTTACAAATGCAGGTTCATAAAGCAGCATTCAATGAAAGTATATAAATTCCTTTCCACACTCTTTTTCTGTGTGTGTTTTTTTTAAAGGTTTTATTGATTTATTAGTCAAAGAGGGAGAGATAGGGAGAGAGAGCACAAGCAGGGGGAGCAGCAGACAGTGGGAGAAGCAGGCTCCCCACTGAGCAAGGAGCCTGATACAGGACTCCTTCCCAGGACCCTGGGATCATGACCTGAGCCAAAGGCAGATGCTTAACCAACTGAGCCACCCAGGCACCCCAATTCACTTCTTTAATAACAAGAAATCAAACTGATTCAAGGGTTGACTGAGACTTCCCTCTATGTGAGGACATAAGGGCTGCCCTAATCATCTGCCAGTCTCTTTTTTTCTGAGTCTACTTCTCTCTGCAGGATAGAAAGTGCTGGCCCAGCACTGAAAGACAATGTCTTAAATTCATTTCTTCCCTATTGATTTCATGTGAAGGCTCTATATCCTCTGAGATTACTAACCTTAACCTCAGCTTGGCTAATGGAAACATTCATTGTAAATAGTGTATCAGTCTAACTTTACCAGTTGATCACATTTGTTCTTTTCATAAACACCATTGCATAGCTTCCCCTAGAATTTACAGAAAAACATAACAATAGCCAGAAAAAATGAGAGGTTGCACAGAATAAAAGAGACCATTCTGGTTAACAACAACAGCCAACAAATCATGCCAAAAGCCTTTTAATCTCTCTGGCCTTCATCATGCAAATATGATTGTGTTAGAAAGTGCTAATAATTACTAATGATATCATCTATTAAGGTGAACAAAAGATGGGATGTACCATTGTAGGAAGTAAAGAGGTATAAAATCTCATGACTTTGGAAGCAGTCATGTGATTAGGATGTGATTTCCAAGATCTCAGTCATTTCGTCTCAGTGGAAAGTTATAAGAAACAGAATACTGATAAAAGATTTAGGTCTCATACAGTATACATGCGTAAATGTTGTAAAAATGACTGTCACAAGGATGATATGCACAGCCCTACTACATTGAACTCAGCTGAAAAATCCAACTAAAACATTAAAACACCAATTACTCCCTCTGATGGCCAGAATTTTTATAACAGGGAGGGAGGATGACTTCAACAAAAATAGCTGGATTTATATGGTAGAAGCTCGGCCAGCACTTGAGCATGCCTCCATACAAACTCAACACCTCAGTGTTTGCCACAGCCTGGGTTTTCACTGCTTTGATCCCAGGTGAATTTGTGAAGTTTGTGTAGGAAGTTCCCAGAGTCCTGGTTTCACCCCTATTTTTAATGTAACCTTCCAGCCCTACTCAGACACTTCTCATCTCTCAAGAAAACTAATTTCTACCAGAGTTTGATGTTGGTAATAGTTTAAGTACCTGTCCTAGGGGAGTTGCAATTTAACAGGAATAAAAATTCTAAGCTAAACATGGAGCAGAACAGTGTCTAGTGTGTGCTACATTTTGTGTAAGAAAATATATAATAATCTACTTTTATTTTTAAAAATAAGCAATGAAAGGATGAGACAAAAATCTAATAAAAATGCTTACCCATACAGCAGAGGAAGAAACTGGGTAGAAAGAATAGGTATGAGGGCAAAACTTTTCTGAATCCTTTGTTATGTGGGTTTTTTTCTTATTTAAAAGATTTTATTTATTTATTTGATAGAGCGAGAGAGAAAGAGAGAGAGAGAGAAGCATGAGCAGGGGGAGGGGCAGAGGGAGAAGCTCCCTCCCCAATGCAGGGCTCAATCCCAGGACCCTGTGATCATGACCTGAGCCAAAGGTAGATGCCCAACCAACTGAGCCACCTAGGCGCCCTGTGTTATGTGGTTTTGACTTTGGAACAGAGGTGTGCTAGAGCAAGGTCACACCAACTAGCAAGAGCCAATTATTAAGTTTGCAAGAATTCTATCAAACAGCCATCATTAAAAATTAAATGATCTGAACTTAATATTAAATAAATTATATTAAAATAAAAACAGTAAACACTAAAAACTCATCAATCTCTAATTATTTTACTATATTTATGCTACTGAGATTACTGTATCTGTATGGTAGAAATACATGGTGTGCTACCGTGTACCTCCCAAACTCTGTATTCAGTGATGTAACCCTGGTAGCTTGAAATCAGTCATGGTGGTAACATTTACACCATAGAAATCAGCAAACTCAGGGCTTTTATTCCAGGGATCCAGTTGTTAAATATTTATCAGCACACTGTTGCTTTGGAACCATTTAACATTTTACAAAATTTAAATGTAAAAGTAAATTTTAAAAAAGAGTAATCAATGAAAATAAAAAACAAACAAATTTATCAAATATATATTATTTAGCTGCCATAACAATTGAAAGAAAAGTTATTTCAAGTGACTTTAAATCTTTTTCTTTAAAGATTTATTTATTTGTTTTAGAGACAAAGAGAGAGAGAGCGCATGTGAGCCGGGGGGGGGGGCAGGGGCAGAGAGAGAGAGGGAGAGAATATCAGTTGGACTCCCCACCAAGAGCAGAGCCCAACACAGGAATTTTTAAAAAATGAACATCAGTGAGCTGTGCACAATTTCAAGTGGCCTAATTCAGGTATAATTGGACTCCTTGAAGGAAAGAAGAGAGAGGTATGGGAAAGAAGAAATATTTGAAGAACTCATGGCCAAAATTTTTCCAAATTTGATGAAAACTATAAACCATAGTTCTAAAAAGTTCAATGAACTGCAAGCACAAGAAAAAAAAACCACACCATGGCATATAGTCAAATTGCCCAAAGCCAGTGATAAAGGGGAAAACTTTTAAAACAGTCAGGGGTGGGGTGCCTGGGTGGCTCAGTCGTTAAGCGTCTGCCTTCAGCTCAGGTCATGATCCCAGGGTCCTGGGATCGAGCCCTGCATCAGGCTCCCTGACTGGCGGGAAGTCTGCTTCTCCCTCTCCCACTCCCCCTGCTTGTGTTTCCTCTTTTGATGTGTCTTTTTCTGTCAAATAAATAAAATCTTTAAAAACAAACAAACAAAAAACAGTCAGAGGTTGAGGGAAAAGAAAGGCATGTTATGTACTGAGGAAAAAGATATATGTTTCATATACCCCTAGTCTATGCAATTTTCTCATTGGAAATAAGGTGAGCAAGAAAGACAGTGGAGAAATATCTTTAAAATACTGAAAGAAAAAAAATGTCAACTTAAAATTCTATATTGCAGCAAAAATATAGTGAACGTATCTATCATTCCCAAAAGTTTACTCATGCACGAGTCCTAACAAATCCTACTTCCTGCCAATCCCTGCCACTCTTTCTCCCTGGGTCCCCAGGCAATCATTGATCCTTTCTCTGTCACTATAGATTAGTTTGTACTTTCTAGAATTTTATATAAATGTAATCATATAGTATGTATGCTTTTTGTCTGACTTATTTCACTGGGCATAATTTTTTCAGATTTTTCCATGTGGTTGCATGTGTGACTAGTTCACTCGTTTTCATTGCTGGGTAGTATTCCATTTTATGAATTTACAACAATTTCTTTATCCATTTGTCTGTTCATGGACACTTTGAGTTGTTTCACTTTTTGGCTATTACCAGTAAAGCTTCTGTGAACATTCCTATATGACACATGCCTTCCTTTATGCTGAGTAAGTACCTGGGAGTAGAATGGTAGCATCGTATGGTAGGTATATATTTAATATTTTATGAAACTAGCATAAAAGCTGTTTTTGGAAAATTTCTTAATGAACTAGTGAGGTAAAAATAATTACTCCTCTCTTTGAGATGAGGAAATTGAGTCTCATAGATATCATGTTGGTTTTTTCAATGTTACTCAGCCAGTGAGCAGTAAAATCAAAAATAAACCTTGTTCTCCCAACTCTACACTTAGAGAGGCTTCCACCAGCCCATACACATTCCTAAAAACCTAAAATCTCACCACTCATCTTACCAGGATTGATACATTGTTATAAGAGAAATAAGAGCTTGGAGACCTGCTGTTAGGACCATGCTTCAAAAATTTATCCCATGAAACTTTAGTCTACAAGACAATGTGTGACACAAGGGTTCCATGGTCAAGGAAGTTTGGGAAGGTTGAACCCATTAGCCATCCCCTCAGGTAATTCATCATTCACATTAGAATATGAAGGATATGAGAAATTCTGTACTAACAAAAACCATTTATATTTGTTTAATCAGGTATTTTCTAACCATTTTTGAACATAGAACTTTTTTTTTTGCCATGACTTTTAACAGCTAGAGCTTTTAACTTTTAACAGGATATTTTAAACCTTGTAATAATAAAACTGTGTTAAGGATGTAATAAACTTTAACAAAATTAGAGTTAGGACTTGCCAGTAAGAATAACAGTATAGTCTCTTTTACCTGGCTTTTCAGGCATCATGAAAGAAATAAGTAGAGCCACAAGTCTTGCAGAAGTAATACTCTTACACCCAGGCATCAAAGTGAGGTTCTTGTAGTGATTGCTTAGACACCAGAATTTTAAAAATTTATTTCATTTATTTTAAAAATTTATTTTTATTTATTTATTTTAAAATTTATTTACTTATACTGAATCGAAATCTACTGGGGCTCTTTAATTTCAAGCTGAGTTATTCTTTGACATTTTGAACTTCCCTAAACAAAGACAATTTTTACATCCAAGCCACTTCAGAGTTGATGAACAAACTGTCCAAACCATAAGGACATGTCTTTTCTTGGGTCCTGCAGATTATGGGGCCTCATGCAATTAAGCAAAGTGGAAAGTTAAGAACAATTTGTTGACCTCAACAGCCTTTTCTCTGCAGGAATGAAATTCTATTAAAAACTATATTCCAGGCGTATTTGTGCTTTAGGAACAAGGCACCAAATTTTGATCTAGACTGCCCAGATTGCCCCCTTGAAACTGTCATTGTCCTTGTTTTGACTGTGACTCCTTTCTTTGTTAAAAGAAATCGGAGGGGGAGACGAACCATGAGAGACAATGGACTCTGAAAAACAAACTGAGGGTTCCAGAGGGGAGGGGGGGCGGAGGGATGGGTTAGCCTGGTGATGGGTATTAAAGAGGGCATGTTCTGCATGGAGCACTGGGTGTTATACACAAACAATGAATCATGGAACACTACATCAAAAACTAATGATGTAATGTATGGTGATATATATAACAATAAAAAAAAAAAAGAATTTGCCCCAAATCAAAATAGAGAGCATTGCAAAATCTAGAAAGAATTTGTTTACCAATTCTCCCTGTCCACACTGTCAGTGACTTTACGGAGTGATGGCCAGCAGGCAGCAGGATGGCAGAAGGCTGTGTAGAAAGAAACTCTCTGTGCAGGTTATTCTCCATTTGCCCCTGTGGACCCGTTCTCTCTGATCTCCAGCCTGCCCCGTGCCCATGGAGCCCGCCTTTCATGGACTGCATCACTCCTGTTTCCTCTCGCTCTGGCGTCTGATGGGATCAGCCAATGGGAAGCACCGACAGACCGCTTCTGCCATCCCCGCGCACCCTCTTTCCTAGCTGTGCTCCCGCTGGGGCTGCCCCCTCCCCCCTCACCATGCTCCTGTCAGGTGACCACTCTCCTGCAGCTCTGCAGCTCTGTTCAGTTCCCCTCCCCTGACCCCTCCAGGCTGAGGGATGGCAGTGGCTTCCCAGTGTTGCTCATCCTAGGGTGCCTCAGCGTCCCTTATTTTTTCTCTTGACCCTAATCCTACTTCTGTCAACAGTCCCTTTATTAAGGTTTACCAGTTATACCTTTGAATGTGTCAACTGTTTCCTGCCTGAATTCGCCTGCTCTGATGTTAAAATTCCTACCAAATTTTTTTATATCATGCTATGCCTGGGTGGCTTAGTTGGTTAAGCGGCGGACTCTTGATTTTGACTTAGGTCATGATCTCAGGGTGGTGAGATCAAGCCTTGCCTGGAGCCCAGTGATGGGCTCCACAATGGGCAAGGAGCCTACTTGGGATTCTCTCTCTCCCTCTCCCTCAGCCCCTCTCACCCCCCTTCGTGTGAGGATGCTCTCTTTCTCTCTCTCTAAAAAAAATCATGTTATGCTTAAAAGTTGTGATACGAAAGTCTTTCAAATTAGATGTCCTGCTTTGAAAGGGGAATTTTTTAAGAACGTAAACATTTAACATGAGTGAAGTTATTTCATACTAAAATGGTGAATCCTAACTTTTTCTCAGTGGTTTTTGGGACTTTGATTTTGACTGGCTGTCAACTGTATCTTGTCTCCTGACTTTACAAAGTGTGCTCAGGACATGCTGGCTCCAATCTTCTCACCCCTACCCAGGCTTGCAACTCTTCTGGATAAAGGACAGTCAGTTTGCTTCACTGTTTCTGAACCACAGCTCCTAAATTGGGGCAAGTCAGAGGAGCTGGTGCTCTTAGACTCCACAACTCCTTCCAATTCTTTTTTTCCATTTCACCCCCTCTTCTCTTGCCTACTCATATCCATTTCCTATCAGAATGACTTGTTGTCTTTTCCCTTCCCCCTCCCCTCTTGTCACTCGATAACTGAAATCCCAAGGCTCTAAGTCTCATCCACGTGGATTCCGGTGGATAACAGTAATGTGTAACTAATGGGAGCTAAAGTCCTCAAGTTTGCAAATATTTTAATTAAAAAAAATACGTTTGAGTGACTTCAAGTTTACTCCCTCAAATAACATAACTCTCAATCATCTAAAATCCATAATGCTTCCTTGAGTGGGAGGAAAAGTTGTGGAATTACCACTAATATATCAGGAATTAAGCGTCATGGGCAGTCTTGCCTATCCATTACTGATCTACATTTAATAGCCCCCAGCCATTACAAATAATTGTAGTGCTTTATTTCGGCACACATAAAAATTGTTTTTGATTCATTAAAATCTGGGCATGCCTGTGGGAGTGTCACATATTTAAATGTCATCCATCAAGTGAGTGGTAGTACAAAAAAGGTTAAGCACAGCTCCTCCAGGGAACAACTAAGACAAATCCCATTACTGTAGGAAATCCCCGGTGAAAGCCTTGGTACAATTTGAGAGAGAAATTCTCTATTGTAATAATTATATTACTATATGCATGACCTTGAATGGATCCTGTCTAACCTGCTAAAGATCATTTCCCCTCCTTCCCCCCCTTCAACATCTGCTTATTGAAGCCATTTTTTTCCCTCTAGCATCTGAAAAAATTCCATACAGGCTAAAGTTGTTAACTTGCCCCATTTTGCTTCATCTCTTACTTTCTCTCAAGTGAAACAAAGTAAATCACCCTATTTAAAAGTAATTTCTACTCCCAACCTGGGGCTCGAACTCAGGACCCTGAGATCAAGAGGCATAATGCTCTACTGACTGAGCCAGCCAGGTGCCCCACCCTATTTTCAGTCTTTTGAATTCATCAGTCCAGACTTTCTGATGTTGACACACAATTGTCTGAACATAATGTACATATTTACATTAATTTTTTTCGAGCAAAAAGTAAAATGCAATTTACTGGGACCCAGTATTAAAATGCTAAGCGGTGTCTGCCCCCACGGTGCAGAGGAATGTGCTAACCAAGACTGGAGATACGCTTCTTCTCTCGTGGACTGGGGAACTGAGCCTTTTGTGGTTGTTATTTGAGCTCTTACATTGTTTTCTAAAGATTTTATTTACTTATATGAGAGAGAGAGAAAGAGAGAGAGCACGAGAAGGGGGAGGGGCAGAAGAAGAAGGAGCAGCAGACTCCCTGCTGAGTGCAGAGCCTGATGCTGGACACAATCCCAGGACCCCGGGATCATGACCTGAGGCAAGTCAGACGCTTAACGGACTGAGCCACCGAGGCACCCTTTGAGCTCTTAGATTAATGTTTCTCTCTCCACCCTTGATTTTAATGGCTTTGACATCTCAAAAGAACAGGTGGAGGTGAGGGAATGAATGGGTGAAGGAAAAGTTACAAATAAGCAAGTGGAAAATGTCTTCAGCCTTATTTTGTATAATCTTCTACATACATGTCAACTCACTACCTATAATTAATTTGGTCTTTTTAAAAAAGATTTTATTTATTTATTTGACAGAGAGAGACACAGCGAGAGCAGGAACACAAGCAGGGGGAGTGGGAGAGGGAGAAGCAGGCTTCCCGCCGAGCAGGGAGCCTGATGTGGGGCTCGATCCCAGGACCCCGGGATTATGACCTGAGCCGAAGGCAGACACTCAACCGACTGAGCCACCCAGGCGCCCCCTAATTTGTTTTTAAATGATAAATTTAGAGGCTATTAAATGCTTCATTTTCACAGGTAGAGCTATTCTTCTCCTTGGTATTCAAGAGGAACCTCCTGGTCTTAAGTTGGAAAGCATTCATGCTTTTCGTGGTTTCCAAACTTGAGTGTGTGGTTTTGTTTTCTCCACAAGAGGACATGAGGCACAACAGTTCTGAGAAGGACTTGGTAGGACCTGGCTTGACTGGCTGTAGCAGAGGCCTGGGAGGAGCCCACTCTGGAAGGAAGGCCCTGGCCGGGGAAAGCCAGCTAGATGGGCACCATTGAACAGCAAACTCTGGGAAGGGTCTAGTGTAGCCGCAGAACACAGAGCACTGCATGCAGTGGGTCACACTACAGACTGGAGGTGGTCATTGCACATAGCTGTTCACATCAGAGAGGGCCAGCAGAGCATGTCCCCACAAGAACACAGCTATGGGAAATCAGGAAGGAGCAAGTTTCACCATCTTACCTACAGGCTGGGAGCACAGGGGATACTAGGCCCTGGAGCGTCTGGTAAGAAAAAGACAGGGCCAGTCCTAAAGCTACTGACACCGGGTGCAAGAACCAGAAGAGACCTATTCGCAGAACCGGGTAAAAAATGGGAATTAGGGCTCAGAAATGGATCTTGTTATCAAAGTGGGACATGAGGGCAGAGTAAGAAAAGCAAGAAACCTAGCAAGGCAAAATCCAGAGTTTCACACCAGGACTCATTATTTCCTTCGACTTAAAGTCTGATTTGATCCTAAAAGAGAAGGTGATATCTTCAGACCTTCAGAAACTTCTTCCTTGGGGCTTAAAAAAACCCACAAAACTCTGTTCCCTGACCTTGTCTAGGACACTTAATATTAGTCAGGATTCTTGAAGGGAAGTGACAGAAATCCAATTAAAATTAGCTTGAAGCAACCACAATAAAAGGAATTTATTGGTTCATGTAACTAGAAAGCACAAGGGTAGATAAAGCTGCAGTCATAAACACTGCTGGATCCAGGGGCTTCAGTACTCCCTCAGATTCTTCTACCCGTCTCTACCTCGTGGTGGGTGGATAGAGGTTTTAGCAACTAAGTCTTGGAAGAAAAACAAAATTATGTATGTACATACATACATAAGCTTATTGTAAATTTTATTAATACAAAGGACTTACCAATAACAATAAAAGATATAATACTCTTTTTTTTTTAAAAGATTTTATTTATTTATTTGACAGAGAGAGACACAGCGAGAGAGGGAACACAAGCAGGGGGAGTGGGAGAGGGAGAAGCAGGCTTCCCACAGAGCAGGGAGCCCGACGTGGGGCTCGATCCCAGGACCCCGGGATCGTGACCTGAGCCGAAGGCAGACGCTTAACGACTGAGCCACCCAGGCGCCCAAAGATATAATACTCTTTACGTAAATTTGATATAGCTAATTTTTTCTCATGGCACGCTTTTGTTGATTCTTGCCAAACTTTTGCACCTATAGCCAAATGTGGTTGTTTTTAAGAAGGAGTATACTTCTGATCTGAATGTTAGTTGATATTCTCAATTACAGGAAAGATAATGCTGTAAACTACATTGTGTCCCCCTCAAATTCATGTGTCGAAGCCTGTTATGGACCGACTGTTTGTGAGGACACAATGGGAAGGCAGTCATCTGCAAGCCAGGAAGGGGGTCTGGCACTTTGATCTCAGACTTCCAGCTTCCAGAACTCTGAGAAAAAAAAAAAAGAAGAATGCCTGTTGCCGAAGTCACCAGTCTAAGGTATTTTGTTTTAGCAGCCTGAACAGACTAAGACAAACCCCTAACCACTAATGGGACTGTATTTGGAGATTGAGTCTATAAGGAGGTAATGAAGGCTAAAAGAGGTCATAGGAGTGCGCGCTAATCCTATAGGATTGGTGGCTTTGTGAGAAAAATGAGAGAGAGATCTCTTTTTCCGCGTGTGAACAAAGAAGGTATTGTGTGAGCACAGAGCGAGATGGGGGCTGCCTAGAACCCAAGAGAAGAGGCCTCAGAGTAACACCTGTGTTACCAGTGCATTCACCTGGGACTGCCCAGCCTCCAGAACCAGGAAAAATAAAGTTCTGTTGTTTAAGCCACCCAGTCTATGGTATTTTGTTTGGCAGCTCAAACCAACTCATCCAGACAAGAAAGATGAAAGTGAAACAATAAATACCTATGTGGGAACTTCACTCTTTTTGCAATGAGTGACTTCTTTGCTGAATCAGATTATAGTTACTGAATACTAGAATAATATTTCCTCATTTCTTTGTGCTATTTGTAACATCTTTAGGCATGACACACTTTCATGTTTAATCAGCGTAACATTTTCTCTGTAACTTTGTTAAATCTAGAGACAGAATTAGCAAACAATACCCTGTGGTCCTAATCTGGCCTGCTGCTTGTTTGTTTATTATTTATTTATTTATATTTATTACTATTATTTTTTTAAGATTTTGTTCATTTATTTGAGAGAGAGAGAGAGCGCAAGAGAGAGAACATGAGCAAGGAGAGGAGCAGAAGGAGAGGGGGAAGCAGAAGCAGACTCCCTGCTGAGCAGGGAGCCCAATGTGGGACTCCATCCTAAGACCCTGGAATCATGACCTGAGCCAAAGGCAGCCACTTAACAGACTGAGCCACCCAGGTGTCCCACTGCTTGTTTTTTTAAATAAAGTTCTATTGGAGCACAGCCACATTTGTTTATGTGTTGTCTATAACTGCTTTTGCACTGAATTGGCTTAAGTAAGTAGTTCTGATAGATGATATGGTCTGCAAATGTTTACCATTTTCCCCTTTACAGAAAATGTTTGCTAACCTCTGGTCTAGCAAATCAACAAAATAATAAATTAAGCCTTAATCTGTAGTGTTTGTCAATTTCTGTGGTGTAAATATTCCCACCATGGCTGATTTCAACCTACTGATGTAAATGTGATTGACCACAGAACTGGGAGGAAATGTGCAGTAACACACCATTATGTAGTATTTCCATCATTTAGGAAACAATAGCCATAAATAACCCTGAGAGCATAGATAATCATAAAAGGTAGTAAAACAATTAGGAAATGATGAGTTTTAGATATGTATTCCCTTTGTATACAATACTATGTATTGTTTTTACTTAATGGTAAGTTCATATCATTTATTTTTAAATAATGGCTATCTTTATTGACTGACTCACAAATTGCATGAAAACTTAACAGTTGGCTCTCACAAGCCAGTTTGAGCTGGCTCTAGCACACCATTATCTGCTTCTCTTGGCATATTGACCTCCCTCTCTTCTTCTGGCAACAGACTCCTTATGGCTAGAAAGTTGGCAGCTGGCTGCCCCAAACCCACATCTTACAGCCTATCATAACAAAGATGTAAAACTCTTGACCCTCAAACACATAAATCATATTAGTCCCTGGACCAATCACTCTAGATAGAAGACTAGGGAGGGTACAATGACAGGTAATCTCACTAGGATCAGCTAGAATGAGGGAGGGATTGGTTCTTTTTTTTGTAAAATGTGGTTCTAGGCATAGAAAAAGAAACTAAAATTAGTTCCTTGCAATCCTACTTGCTTAACTCCAAATGCTTGTCAATGTTGAAACATGGTACCAGGAATTAAATACAATACCTGCTTGAGTTATATTCAGGACAAAGCACAAGTGAGAGAAGTACTGCCCTAGATGTGTTCATCATTATTCTACCAATGCAGCTTTAAAATGCACCACCTGTCTCAAAATTTATTAACCCCTTTAATCTGGTTCATCGTGACACTTTAGTCAATGTAAACACCCAACATGTTTCTTAAGATCTGCTCTTAAGGTATTTTCCCCATGATCTGGATTTGAAAAAAACTGACCTTTTTTTAGTCCCAATGTGGGAATTTACATTTATTTTCTCAGTTGTTATTTATTTCAACCCACTTTATCAATCACTTGAGACATTATAATATTTTGATTCTGTTATCTGGTATGTCATCTATTCCCACCAGCTTTATTTTGCTTGTATTTTATAATTATTTATGATTTCCATGTCTTCATTTTAGTCATTGTTAAACAATTCTTTAATAGGAGAGATTTCCTCTCCTTGACCAGTCTTCCACCAGTCACTACTGGAAGCTTCTTTTTACATTGCCATCTATCCATTAAACAATTCTCTTTTATAATGAGTATTTAAATACAAATCCAATCCATGCACCATTATTGTGTATAAGTTCTCTCTTGTGCATGAAGACATCAGGAGGGACCAATGTCATAAGACAATTATATTTAATTCTTTGAACAATAGTCTAGAGGAATTATTATGCAAATAATATGATTATGATTTTGTTTCTTGTGAAAAACAAATAGGACTGGCAATTGATGATGTTGACTATGGTTCTAAAGTAGGTCATGGTAAGATCTGTAAGCCCCTTTCTGGAAGATAAAAATCTAGATGTTGCAAAAATGAGAGAGACCATATAATGATTTTGCCAAATTTCTATAAGGCATTCTTTAATAAAACATATGAGGGACTTGCCCACTGAAACTGCCTAAGATGAGTTGACAATAGGTGGTGATATCTCCACAGCTCACTATTTCTGCCCTAGGGCTCTTAATAAAGGGGCTCAAATATCTCCCTTCCTTGTGGCACTCGCTTGACTGTGCCCATGGAGTTCCTGTATGTTTGTGTGTGGTAAGGATTATTGTTGGCAATGGGTAGGGAGTGGTCTCCCTGACTGCAGGTATATTCCAATGAAGAAATTCATCCATAGTAAAACATCTTAAAATAGTTTGAGTAAAATCTGTTATTATTAACATTGTCTTAGAGAAAAACACGGATAGTAGAAAAATTATTTATTTCTTTAAGAAAATAAAAGGGCAACTTTTTTTGGCGGGGGGGGGGGGGTGCAGAAAATCTTAAGCAGGCTCTATGCTCAGCACAGAGCCCAACATGGGGCTTGATCTCATGACCCTTAGATCATGACCTGAGCCGAAATCAAGAATTGGAAACTTAATCATACTGACCACCCAGGCACCTACGGGGGCAACTTTGATTTCTAAAATTATCTCAATGATTTTAAGAAGAATCAAACTTGGCATAGCCAAGGGGCAGAGTGGGTTGGTGTGGGGTTTGGGGGTCACTCTCATTTGACAAAGTTCTACAACAAAGCAGACCCCAGAACTGGACTAAATTTCCTCCTGGTTGTGTGCAGTGACACCCCTCCTTTGAGACAACAGGTGTCTGTGTCTAGCTTGCTGATGAGGGAAGGTCACAAGGTAACAAGAACTTTATAGGGAAAATGCCACAATTATTGTGTCAAACCAGCGTCATGCCTCATCGGGTGGTACAGACTTATTCTTGCTAGTCTTTCCAGATTGAGTCACTTGTTTAGGTACCCTTTGCTTTGTGTCCCAGCTTGCAACTTTTTCACATGACCTTTCCATATCAGATATTCTCAGAGTACTTATGTACCTGCATTGGTCTCTAAAGCTGCTTCCCATTTTCTTTCTTTCTTTTTTCTTCAAATATTTTATTTATTCATTTATTTGAGAGAGAGGGCGAGGAAGAGAGAGAGAGAAAGAGAGAGAGAGAGAGAGAGAAAGTGGAGGGAGGGGCAGATGGAGAAGCAGAGAAACTCAAGCAGACTCTGAACTGAGTGGGGAGCTTGATGCTGGTTCGATCTCATGACCCTGAGACTGTGACCTGAGTTGAAAACTAGAGTGGGACACTTAACTGACTGAGCCACCCAGGCGCCCCTGCTTCTCCATTTTCTTTCTACTTGAGATAATTTCTGATTACTTTGTCAGCATTCTGCCTTGTACAGCGTCCCCTCTCTCTTCAGTCATATTCCTTCTTAGTCTCAGACAATGGATCATGCATACATTTCCCTTGAACGTTCTACAGGCTACTTTCTCAAAGTCCAGGGGAATGCTTAGCCACTCACAAGCTCTCCCCCTTCCTTACCACTATGTGATTGGGTCACTTTCCCTCATGACTCCTGTCACGTTCCTATCCTTGACCAGTCTTCCCTGTTGGCTAAAAGTACAGCCATTGTAACCGTTTTCCCTTCCCTTCCAGAGGAGATATTGTGAGCAAGCTAGCCAAGGATTTATTAGATGCTCCTCTTTAGGTAGAATAGCATGTCTAGAAGAAGTACGATACTTTCCAGCCTTCCATTACTAAATACAGCCACTATGTCCTTCTGAATTTCATACAGGGTTATATACTTTCTTTTTTTTTTTTTTTTAAATTTTTTTTTTTTTTTTTTTTTTTTAAGATTTTATTTATTTGCGAGAGAGACAATGAGAGACAGACAGCATGAGAGGGAGGAGGGTCAGAGGGAGAAGCAGACTCCCTGCTGAGCAGGGAGCCTGATGTGGGACTCGATCCCGGGACTCCAGGATCATGTCCTGAGCCGAAGGCAGTCGCTTAACCAACTGAGCCACCCAGGCGCCCCACAGGGTTATATACTTTCTTGACATATCTCTTTCATTGGATGTTTTTTTGAACTAGAAAAAAAAAAATCCCTTCCAATACCTTGACAGTTCTATTCCTTTGGGACTTTGTAACAGCAATGAGATTATATTTACTTTTCTCTGTGAAAGATCATATTCATTTTATCTACTGCCTATGTTCTGTGAAACTTACTTACCTTTATATTACCAGCATTAATCAGAGTGCTTGACACATGATAAATTGTCAATAAAGGCAAGTTGAATAGAAACAAAAATATGAAGCCTTAAATAATTTTTAAGACTCTTTCCCCAGATGTATTTTCTGGACAATAATTGGGCTCTTTCTTTATGTTATTCTTTTCTCTCTATGTCATGGGCTTACATTTTATGAGTTTATCAGTTCTGGAGTTTAAGTTTGCAGTCCTAATATGTGCTCATGGGGTTACTAGAATTACCTTCTTGCTCCCCCTTAAAGAGCAATATAGCAATGACTTCAGAGAGCACTAAAGAGAAAACAATGGTGAAATTTCATTATAAAACAAAGAACCAGATTCCCATGATTCTTTTAAGACAAAGATCATACTTTGCTTTATCACATGAGAAATGTGCCTGTTTTTCAGGAGGCTGTCTTGCATATTTGGGCCTGAAAGAAACAGGAAGGAAGAGAAGAAAGAAACATATGGAGACTCAGAGGTTTTATTCTAAGTTACTGTTGACCATGTTCCTAAGAGAAAGCTACAAAAAACTTTTATAGGAAAATCAACAAAAACCTAATTGAAGATTCAGGAAGAGTTGATTATTCTCACCTAGTTAAAGAAAAATGACATTACAATGCAGAATAGAACAGCTATCATTTTAGGTTTAGAAAAGAATAAGAGAGGAAACATGATATTTTAAGATAAATTGAAGAAGGGAAGAAGGACTGAAAGGAATAGTGGAAATATAGCAAATATTTGGTCAGAGGATCATGTTAAGAATACTGTTTGTGGCCAGGACACAGTTTTTTTTTCTTGTTCCTTATCAGTGAACAGTATCTTTTAGCGTTACATATTTTTACAGACCAATTTTCTAGGAAAGCATTTGGTTTCAGAGCAAATAAATTAGCAGAAATACTTATGATTCAGGATGAACTTCCAAGTTCTTAAATGAAGAAATGTCATCATTGTGCCCATGAGTAAATGTCATATATTAATGACGATACAGTCTGATTATTTCTGCCTTCAACAATTTTCCTTTCCCATCATGATGTCCATGGGCATTGGCAGAGCTCAGTCCTTGGCTTTGGCTCTTCCTTCCTGCTGCACTTTCTTGGAGGTCTCCTCGTTGCCCACAAACTTCATCACTGACCCCCCCCCCACAGTGACACCCAAGTCTTTATCTCTAGTCCAGACTCATACCCACTACTTCCACACCCATAACTGTGTTATTAGATATTTCCCACTTCTGCATCATGCTGTGACCTCAAACTCCTCGATCAAACTCACATCACATCTCTCCATCCTGCTACATGAGCTTTTCCTTTGGCAGGTAGGGAAGTCACTGTGAAGTTAATTGGTAAATAAGGGGCAGATAGCAGATACTGCCACATTTAGACGGGGGACTTAAATGACAGATGCAAGAATGTTCCTCTCTGCTGGAGGACTACCTGTTCTGGCCTCTGAT
This sequence comes from Phoca vitulina, assembly GCF_004348235.1. Lineage (NCBI taxonomy): Eukaryota > Metazoa > Chordata > Mammalia > Carnivora > Phocidae > Phoca > Phoca vitulina. The sequence continues at coordinate 62,688,736 of NW_022589704.1, read as the reverse complement.
CCTGAGGCTTGGTGCTATTTCTTCCTCATAACTCTGACCTGGTGGGTTGCCTTTTTTACTTTGAGATCTTAAAACTCCCCAGAACCAACCGATTAGTCTGATCCTGCCTGCTAATTCCTCACTTTGCTCATAAGTCAGTATGCTACCATTACATAAAAAGAGAATATATTATATATGTTTGTACATTCACAGAATATTTCTAGTGTACCATACAAGAGATTAGTAAAAGTTGTTGCATCTAAGTAGAGAAATTAGGTAGTTGGGGCAAGGAAAGAGAGACTTACTTGTCAATTAAAACTTATTATGGATTTTAAGTTTTTATTCTCCTCCTCCTCTCCCTCCTCCCATTTCTTCATTTTCTTCCTCTTCTTCTTCTTCTTCTTCTTCTATCACTTACATGTATTATGTACTTTTAAAATTAAATGAAAAACTATGTGCCCAATTGTCAAATGGTCATTCTTTGTTCAGTCAAAAAATAATTGAGCACCTACTATATGTAAGACACTATTGAATAAGTAGAATTACCATATGATCCAGCAGTTCCACTTCTGGGTATATAACCAAAACAATTGAAGGCAAGGACTCTAAGAGACATTTATACACTCTGTTCCTAGGCAGCAGTTGAGTAATAATAGCCAGAAGGTGAAAGCCACTCAAGTGTCAATCAGTAGATGAATGGATAAACAAAATGTGGTACATACATACAATGAAATATTATTCAGCCTTAAAAAGGAAGGAAATTCCGACACATGCTATAACATGGATGAACCCTGAGAACATTATGTTACATGAAATAAGCCAGACACAAAAAGAAAAAACACTGTATGATTGCACTTATGTGAGGTACACGAGCAGTCAAATTTATAGAGACAGAAAGTAGAACAGTGGTTGCCATGGGCTGGGAGGGTGGGGGAATGGGGAGTTATCCCTTACTTGGTGCAGAGTTTCAGTTTTGTAAGATGAAAGGGTTGTGGACATGGATGGTGGTGATGGTTGCACAATAGTACTTAATGCGACGGAACTGCATGCTTAAAATTGGTTAAGACAGTAAATTTCATACTCTGTGTGTTTTACCCCAATTTCTACAAAAGTAACAAGCTAATTTCAGAGAGTACAAGTAGTGTGAGGAAAATAAGGCAACAGGAGAAGAAGCAATGGGGTTGCTTATGCAGAAAAGACCTCCCCAAGGAGATGGTGTCTGAATGAGACAGGAGCCATGGCAATGAGCTGGCCAGGAGAAGGTCTTGGGCAGCAGAGAAGCAGCAGTATGAAGACGACCAGGTGGGAAAGAGCTTTGTGTGCTTCAGGGGCAGAAAGAAGGCAAGAGGAAGGCAGGGCAGGTCTTGCACAGGCCTAGCCACACAATTCAATTCAGCAGCTCAACGCTGTTAACTGACCATGCTATCTTCCTCTTCATAGAGAGGGGTTCTAATCACTCTTATTACGCCATACCCTTCTTCCAGGATCATCAAGAGTAAAATTTCTTTCTAACGAGTTTTCTCAAGAGTCTAAAAATGGGAAAATGTGGAGGCCTGAGGCCAGGAATGATCCCAAATGTCCTGAACGCAGGCAGACAGGGGGTACTAATTTGACTCAGTTTTGAGTTTAGGTTCAGAGGCTTTCTGGGTGACCACTGTTGATTCACATCTCTGATACTCAGTTTCTCCCTCTGTCAGAGGGGATTCATTAAAACACCTTCCTTACAGTGTTGTTGTGCAGATCAAATTAATTATGAATAATAGTTGTAAACCAGTGTTATTTATACATTAGTTATTATTATGCTGTCGGTTTTCTGGCCCTATCTTACCTCATTTAAGACTGGTTCTAGCTATCTCAAGGGTTATCAAAATAAAATCAACAAATAGTTGTAAAAGAAAAGATGGGACATGGAGCAGTTTGGAGGGTACCCAGAGAGGAGAAATGGCAGGATATAAAGTACTAACTCTGGCAATTCTAGACAGTTTGGGCCTCTGGAAGGGCAGACCCTGGGGACGACACACAGAGGTTTCCATGAAGCCAGTCAGTATGTCTCCTCTGGACAACTTGCTGAGATCACAGAGTATAGAAACCTGGGCTTCTATTTTTCTTTTTCTTTTTCTTTTTTTAAGATTTTATTTGCGAGAGAGAGAATGAGAGACAGAGAGCATGAGAGGGAGAAGGGTCTGAGGGAGAAGCAGACTCCCTGCTGAGCAGGGAGCCTGATGTGGGACTCGATCCTGGGACTCCAGGATCATGACCTGAGCTGAAGGCAGTCACTTAACCAACTGAGCCACCCAGGTGCCCTGGGCTTCTATTTTTCTATGATTTGCTGGTGACAGAGAGGAGAAAGGCTTAAAAGAAATGAGCTGTTGATATTTGAGTTTGTTCAGAGAATGAATTTTAAACGTCTCAAAGAACTTCATTGGTGGGGGAAATTGAGAAACATTAGTATGGATGAAGGGAAAAACCTTTTAGTCCCCAACATTTTGACTACAGAATAATGTTTTGGGGGGTTGGGTAATGCTTTGGCAATCTTTCAACATATTGTAAATTATCTTCCCAATTTCTGTATTAGCCCCAACTAGATAAACTTTTGGACTTTATACAGCATGTGTAAGTTGTCATAAGACATGTCTATAGAAAAATATGCTTTGAGCAAAGTGTAGCTGGATACACGGAGGATATCTTGGGCAAGTGATTGTTCGGAGTGCATGTGGCAGCACACAGCTGACTCTTATTAAAATGTAAGTTCCATGAGGCACAGACCATGTCTACATTGGTCACTCTTGCAGCTGCAGAGCTTGTCACAGTGTCTGGCACATAGTAGGTCATCATTAATATTTGTTGAAAAAAATGAGCAGATGAATTAATGAAGTGGAGGTACCGGCAATTCCTCAAGTTCACCAACTTCAACAGTGATTTTTCTTCCCAAAATGGTGCTTCGAATCACAAATCTATTGAATAAGCGCCCCTCATTTCAAAGGATGTTGACTACTCAACCAGCCTTTAATCAGAAGCTGCCTCAGGATTGCTGGGGGAGGGGGGACAAAGGACAGGCCAGGTGCTGTGGGGAAGAGCAAGCCCTAAATACTCGATCAGAAGAGCTCTCTTTTCACTTGGTTTACACACGGGGAGTCTGTGTAACTTTTATTTGACAAAATTTTGGCCACTAAATTTGAAATGTGGAAAACTACTGCTTTATATAGCTGACACTGAATGATTCAATTGGGCCATAAACAAATAGATATTTACTAAGAACTGTGTGAAATAATGATGAATAAATATATCTATATGGGAAATTATACAACGTCCCCTAAAACTTTCCTACTTCTCTTTTCCTTTGATGAACGTTGAACCACCAGATATCTTCTTGCCCTGTGCTACCTTCTAGGCATTTCCTAGACTTCTCTCTACCACTTCTGATTTGTTCTTTCCATCAAAAAATAACCTGTCATGAGTTCACATTCCTTTAGTGTCTATTTTCCAATAAGTAACTATGAATGGTAATAAGTTTCACTAGTTCCAATAGATGTGCTACTAATCCTAAAAAAAAAGTCTTTACCAGAAAGCCCTTAAGAAGTGGTTCTTCTGAACATGGGTCAGAGAAATATTTGGGGCCAAGTAGCTTTTCAGAGCCCTGAAATCATTCCAGTTGGTCAGTTGCCCAGAGTGTGCCTGGATAGCCTGAACTATAAAGCAGCAATCTTAGAGGAATTAAACCTCTCTATATATCAGAACTCTAACCTCTCTACCCTTGGGAGAAAAATGTTCGAACCAGAAATCTTTTGCACCATTACATTCTTTCCTATGGATGAAACCAGTCCTTACATTTTTCCAGCGATAACAGTCCCACCTATTAACATTATGATTATTTTTGCTAAGATTATATAGCTCAGAAAAAAAATGTCTTCATAAAGTTTCCCAGGAAACTAGAATGTTGGCAAGATACCATTGGGAACAACATGAAAACGGTGGGTGGTGGGAGGAGGTGAAGAGAGAAATTTGTAACAGAATTTCAATGCAGTCAAAACAATATCCACTATGCTGCTGAGGTTCTAGGAAGACTGGAGAATAACCTACACCAGAGCAATGGTTTCAAACACACAAGGCGAAGGCAAAGGCAAAACACTGCCAAGTAAAGGCGGCTGGCTAGGCTGGAGAAAACAGCAACACATAAAGACCAAGACATGAACTGGTAGAGCTAAATAGTAATTAGTGACTGGATATTGCACAAAGACTTAATTAATATTCCCATGTTACAAAAGAGCACCTGCAATGCACTGCACACTCAACCCTCTAATGAGCATGAATTCATGTTGCCCTAGCAAAAAAAAAAGAGAAATTGCTCCTGTAATTTGCTTTTATGATGGTTGACAAACGAAAGCTATGTTGTCTGTTTTTTGTTTTTTTTGGGGGGGGGGGTTTGTTGTTGTTGTTGTTTTCCTGGTGGGGTTATTTCCTAGGCCTGTTAATCACATTCATCCTTGGAGAGAACATCCCTAACTGTACAGATTATCATCAGTGAGTATTTTTCCATCATGTATTCTGTAAATCAGGAGGTGCAGATTTGATATTACCTGAATAACAACAACAACAACAACAACAACAACAACAACTGAGGATCCTTTTACAATGGAAGAAACATTGCTTTCCTGATTATTAACATTCACAGGTAGTTAAACCAAAATACATTGATCATGAAGTTCTGTTTTTAAACACAAGGCACACTTGAACTAGAGATTATTCTATTATTATCTACCGTTTGGGACAAGTTTTAAAGTCATCAAAACCCATGTATCTTTAATGTGAATATTAAATTTTGATGAATTATCATTTACAATTTAACACCTTTGTTATTTATTTTATTGCTAATGGTCTTTGTTGACATATAGTCATCGACACTTAGCACAATACCTATCTTTAAAAGGTGAGAAAATGGATTCAACACCAACCATAACTATCTTGAACAATACTTTCAAGACTTTTTTGTCAAGTAAAAAAATGTAACTATGGCAGAAAATAAAGCCTTGGTGAGTGAAAAGAAAGGAAATAGGAAGAACTATAAATTCATTAATTCCTAAAAATACCTTTGGTTTGAAATAAACATAATTTTTGTTAAAAAAAATGACAAAACCAAAACCTAATCATTTAATCTATTTGGCATAAATATTACACTCTAGTTGAGGCTTTGTAGGAAATTTACAATTACACTATAAATAAACTATTAAACTAATGAGAACAAGGACTTCTAGGGAAAAAAACAGTTCTTAATAATATTAAATTGCTTTTAGAAAGCATGATAGAATAATGTTCTCCCGAAGATGTTCATGTCCTAGTCTCTGGAACCTACGAATATATCATCTTTCAGGGCAAAAAGGACTTTGCAGATATTATTAAGGTTTATGAGATGGGGAGATTATCCTGATTATACAGGTGCGCTCGATGTAATCGCACAGGTCCTTGAAAGAGGTCCTTGAAAGAGGGAGGCAAGAGGATCAAAGTCAGAAAGGGAGATAAGACAAGGGAACCAGAGGTTGGAGTGGTGCACAGAGAAGATGAAGGAAGGGGTCACGATGCAAGGACTGAAGGTGGCATACAAGATGGGAAAGGCAGGAAGCAGATACTCCCCTGCAGCCTCTAGAAGGAACACAGCCCTTCTGACATCTTCGCTGCAGCCCAGTAAGTCTCATTTCAGACTTCTGATCTCCAGAATTGTAAGATAATACAATTGTTGTTGTTTGAAGTCACTCAATTTGTGGTCGTTTGTTACAGCCCCAACTGGAAAGGAATATACAAAGCCCATGAGAAAACTAAAATTTTCTCTGTATTCCTACTTCCCCCTGAGAGCCATCATGGAGTTCTTCTGTGTTATATTTACCTATATCTCCACAAACATGCACTTTTCAAAAATGGGGCTATACTTGGGTCTGCTGTTCTATCTAGTGTGATGTTAGGTTTTTGAGGATTTTTTTACTTAAAACTTTATCACTGACATTTTTCTAAAGCCCACATATGAATTTTCACCATTAACTTGTGGTGGAAGAGGGGATGGGTGGGCAGTAAAGGGGACAGGTGCTGTAGTATAATCTGTCTTAATGTGACCAATCCGATTGGTGGATATTTAAGGTGACTTTTTCCTCGTTTTCTTTTTTTTTTTTTTTACGACTTCAGGAAATATTTGATGAACATCCTTATTCATCAATAACAACCTAAACTAAGAAGTTAAAATGGAATGCAGTAAAAAACATTAACTACCACACCATCAGAAGAGCTCCATGGTTATTCAAACTGCTACTGTGGTATGTTTCTATTAGTTTTTTGTTAGTGATCTTTGAGTAATTTCTGGCCTCCTCTTCATTTCTTCTTTAATGCATTTTATGTTTTAGGGTCCCTTCCAGATGCTCATTTAAAGTTTTGCATACACACCAGGTGTACCAGTGAGGTCTCTTGATATCAAAAACAGAAACATTGATTATGCAGAAAATAATTTAGTCAAAGAGTATTGGGTAGCTCAAAGAATGGCCAGCGGAGTTGAAACTGGTTTGCGTGCAAAGGCAGTTGTGGAAACAACTCAGCTAGCACGCCAGCCATAGCCATGTTAACATACTACCCACATCAACTTCATTGCTGAGCACTCATCAACATACTCTATATACAGATGCTGAACTCAGATGTAGGCACCACTGCCACTGTCTTCTCTACTCCTCTTCTTCCTTCCCCACCTATGAACTGGACATGGCTGCCAGAGCTGCTGTCTCCATATCAGGCTTTCTCTGTCCCTGTTTCTTTGGGTCAGCCACTCCCTTTTTAAAACCTGGGCATGTGTTTCTCCTGGCTAGGCATCTATTAAGGCTATGACCCTACACTCAAGGGAACCAGGAAAGAAAGTCTTCCACATTTTCAGGTCCTACAGTGGGAAATAGACTCTGTCTTCCATGAAGCTTCAAGGTACATTAAGTCTCCAAAGAGAGAGAAGGGTCTTCAGACACTAGGTGGACAAAAATAATTATGTATGTCTGCTACATATGACAGTGAATCTTTGGCTTCTTGACTTTTCTCCAATGGAATGCTAGACTTGGTTGAAACTGTGCTCTTATCCTTCTCGGGCTAAAATTAGATGCTATGTAGGCCAAGGGAACCAGGAAGCATATTTAATCATAGGAGAGACTTCCAACACTTTTTTTTTAACCTTGATTTATTGCATGTTTCAGATTACAACTCCTTGAATATAAGAAGAAATTGTGTATTTACAGATGAAATGATACACTGTTTTAAATACGTTTCAAAATTGTATGGAAGGATGTTAAGAGGATAAAGTATAGATGAAACAAGACTGGCCGTGTGTTGATAGTAGTTGAAACTGGATGATGAGCACTGAGGATGCATTAAAATAGCCTAATTTTGTATCTATTTGAAAATTTCCATGAAAGAATAAAGAAGAAGAAATTGCATAAAGTCATATTTATTCAGGCATATATATATATTTTATTTATTTATTTATTTATTTATTTATTTATTTATTTATTTATTTTTAGAGAGAGATTGAGCATGCACGTGGGGTGGAGAGGGAGAGAGAGAATCCTCAAGCAGACTCTGCACTGAGCACAGAGCCCGACTTGAGGCTCAATCTCATGACCCTGAGACTGTGCCCTGAACTGAAATCAAGAGTCGGACACTTAACCAACAGAACCACCCAGGCGCCCCCAGACATATACTAATTTCAATCATTTTAGGAAGGCAAAGAAACCTTGAGTGGTTTCCCAATGAAGAGTTCAGCTAGGTCATTTCTATGGGTATCATCTTATCTTACATGTCATGATCTAAGAACCATTTGGCTTTCACTTGGAATATGGTAAGATGGGCTTGGTTACTCTCTACGCCTCACTTTTCCATATGCTTAAAAAAGCAAATGTACCTCTAGCTTCTGAAGGAAGCAATTTGGCTTTCTGTCATTCAAATTTATGCCATAAATTCCAAAACTTTGCTCGATAGACTTCAGTCTTCCCATTTTTAAAAAACTAGAACTTATTTTATTTTTTAATATATTTTTAATGATTTTATTTATCTGTCAGAGAGAGAGAGAGGGAGCACGAGCAGGGGGAGGGGCAAAGGGAGAAACAGGCTCCACACTGAGCAAACAGCCTGATGTGGGACTTGATCCCAGGACCCTGGAATCATGACCTGAGCCAAAGGTAGACGCTTAACCGACTGAGCCACCCAGGCATCCCTAGAACTTCTTTTAAAAAACAGTATTCACAAAACTCAGTTTCCTCTACCCATATCTATTCCAATGCCCATTCCAGGAACACCAGTACCCAAGCAATTTTAAGTATTCTTTATGGGGAAAATATCCAAGTTTTCTACTCTTTTCTCCAGTTCTCTTCAGATAGCATTGCAAAAAGATCAATTTCCTCCTTGTCATGATCATTGTCTTTCTAGCTCAGGGATTTTATAACCTAATAGAGAAATGAACATTCTGTCTTTTTCATTCTGGCTTGAAATTTGACACATACTTTTACCAGAAGAAAATATTTTATACACATTGAAGAAGGAAAAGAAGTCATTTAATCCTCTTGTGTTTTCTTTGAAGAGAGAAAAAAATTAATTTGGACAAGGATGATGCTCAGGAATTCTGATGAAAAACATTTATCAGTGGACAGAGAAGTGAACAGACTTAAAATTTCAGTACTATTTCCTGGCCTTGTTATTAATATATTTTGCATTTGATTAAGAAGTAGGCAGGGTTGAGAATTTAGGAATTTTTAAAGATTTTTATTTATTTTTTATTTTATTTATTTATTTGACAGAGAGAGAGAGAGCGAGAGCAGGAACACAAGCAGGGGGAGTGGGAGAGGGAGAAGCAGGCTTCCTGCCAAGCAGGGAACCCAATGCAGGGCTCGATCCCAGGACCTTGGGATCATGACCTGAGCTGAAGGCAGACGCTCAACCGACTGAGCCACCCAGGATCCCCAAGAATTTAGGAATTTTTAAAGCAATACTGTCAGAGGCTGAGGTGAATCTTCAAAACTCTATACAGAAAAAAAAAGAGAAGGGATATACCAAAATAACTTGTAAAAATGTCTCCATGTATGAATGTCCACAATCTTGTATTCACAAAGTAAAAAGTATTTTGAAGAGGCTCCATCATATATCAGTTGATCTCTGAAGAAAGAAGTCTGGAAAGGATATGGTTGCTCTCTGGTGTCTGGATTTCCCCCTGAAACTGAACTGGTTTGTATGCATAGGCAAAGTTGGTAAAATGTTGAAAGATCAGAATGGGAAAGAAGAGGAGAGAATTCAGAAATGTCACAAGGTAGTAAAGGGCCCATGGAAAACCTCAGGTAACATTTAAAACTCTGCATTTAAACTAAAATGCATGTAAAGGACAAGTTAACCAGTCAAAAAGATCACAAAGAATTATGCAGTTTAGACACGTGGGGAACAGAGTGGAGCTAATCCAATTTTGATCTCCAAGAAAGACAAAGTTATGGTAACAAATGCAGCGGCCAAGAACATGAGCACTGCAATCAGACACATCGGACTCCAGCTGCTGTTGGCTATGTAATCTTGTGCACGTTGTTCAACCTTTCAAAAATATCGATTTACTTATTTATAAAATGGGGAGAAAAACTTTGCCTACACTATGTGACTATTTTGAAGATTATACATAATAATGCTTAGAAGATTGCTCAGGGAATAGTAAGGCCTCAATAGAAGTTAGCTACTTTATTTCTATTATCATTATTTCTTGTCTTTACATTGGCCTCCTTATTGTTTTTAGCCCAAGCCAGGTATACTTGTGCCTTGGGGCATTTGCATAGTATGTTTCCTCTGCTTATAATTCTTACCTCCAGATGGCCTTATAATTCACCCTCCAAATCTTTCACAATTTTGTACAAATGTCATCTGACCATTTAAAAGTGGTCATCTATCCTATTTAAAAATGCAAACAATATTCCATGCTTTTTTCTCATTCTGATTATTTTATTCTACCTTTTTCTCCATAGCAGTTATCACCTTCTAATGCTGTAAAATCTATCTATCTATCTATCTATCTATCTATCTATCTATCTATCTATCTATCTATCCATTCCTCTATCCTTCATCCATTCATTCTATTATCTATACCTTATTTTCTCCTCACTAAAATGTAAGTCCACAAGGGCAGGATTTTTATTTGATTATTTTTATTGATGTATGCCTAGCATTCAAAACAAAACTGGAACATAGAAGGGGATTCATAGATTATTATTTAAAAAGGAGTGATCAACTTTGTCAAATAATGCCATCCTTAAAGTAAAATACTTCTCTACTCTCTTTTCCTATTCCATTGGCTTTTGGGGATTTAATTTTCCTTCAAGTTTGCTCTTGATGTTTATTTCAGCTATATTGCACTTTTATCTTTCATCAGAAATGAGCATAAAATATGCTTCATTCTCTAAATGACCATGCCTCTGGCACCTGGGTGACTCAGTCAGTTGGGCAGCCAACTCTTGCTCTTGGCTCAGGTCTTGATCTCAGGGTTGTGAGTTTAAGCCCCACACGCTGGGCGTGGAGCCTACTTAAAAAAGAAAGGAAATGTAAATGACCATACCTCATTCACTCCTCTAGTAGGCTACCATTTTTCAAAAACCACTTACTGTATTTATTGAGCTTCTGAATTGATTACTAGGCAGAAATGGTTGTTGCTTTTCTATGCCAAGAGGAAAGACAAGTCATAAGAACCCATTTGTACATTTCCACCCTTCTTTCACTGCCAAGAGAACTCCAATTTTCTACCCCTAGTATTCAAAACATGAGAAATACAGGGAAAATATATCCCTCTTAAAGGACTTTGGATTAGGTAGAGAAAGGGGGATAGAAGGGAATAAGATACAATTACAATAAGGCAATAACAACTACCAACCATTTTTAGATTCTTTACTACAGTCCCAGGAACTGTAGCTAGCAATTAAAATTATTTTATTTAAAATTTCTCACACCAACCCTGTGATGAAGTACTATGGTTATCACTATTTTACAGATTAGGAGGTAAAGCCTGGAGAGCTTCAGTAACTCCTTTAAGGTCACATGGTTGCAAGAGGCAGAGCCCAGATGCAAACCCTGAACTTCTGCCCAGCCACTGTGCTATCTGGATGTTTATGGAGGATGGAAAGGAGAGAGCCAGATATATGCTAGGTAGAGAGCTAGGGGAAGGTATTACTTCACCTGAGGCAATTTTATTTCAACAACAATAAAAGCTGGTAGTTTTCCTATCTCAATCATTCATTTGTTCATCATTAATTAACTAATCATTATTTACTAAGACCCCAAAAATGTATAAGGCAGTGAGATGTGCTTTGAATGGGCCCAAAAGAATATTAGACATTGTCTCTGGCCTCAAGTTGCAGAAAGAAAACACAAACTTAATAAAGATAATGATGAAAAAGAAATAATAGCTTAATTCATCAGAGCAAGTGTTGGTGAACTCTTTTGTAAAGACCCAGATAGTAAATATTTTAGGCTTTGTGGATCATATGGTCTTTGTGGCAACTACTCAACTCTGCCACTGGAGCACAAAAGCAGCTATAGACAATGCATAAATAAATGAGTATAAATAATGCACAATGCATAAATAAATGGCTGTGTTCCAATAAAACTTTATTTATAAAAACAGTTGATGGGCTGCAGGCAATGGTTTGCCAACCTTTTTGTTGGTAAAATTCTGGAAACGACATATGAACTTTTTCTGAATGAACTTTTGGGATATTATGAGTTCTAGGAAGTTGAGATATGGGAAAAAAAGTCAAGTCAAGGAAGATGTAAATGGGAGGTGACAGAGAAGGAGGAGGAGAATCAGGAGATAGTAGTGTCATAGAAACCCAGGGAAAGGGATAGTGTGATTCCTTATGGCTTCAAGGAGGGTGAAGACTTCAGGTAGACCTCAAAGTATAAGTAGGATTTTTGGAAAATGGGAACATCACAAGGAAGGCATCAGTGAGGAATGGTTGCCCACTGAGCCTTTTTTGGATGAATCTGTAAAATAAAGATTCATGGGGAAGAACATAATTTTGTGTGGAAGCAGAACCGGTTCTGGAGAGCCTGCATTTGAAAAAGTTGAGCACAAATGTAGATGCCAGCCCCTTCTTCCTACGAGATGGTGGAAGACCTTTGCTATCTCTCCAACTCAGAGAGACTGACGCACCTGAGTTCCTTGTAGCCACCCCACCTGACCTCTTGTGGAGCCTTCTTTTCCCTCCTGCCTTTGATTAAGACACAAACATTCCTTTCTCTCCATGTTTGTATCCTTGAGCAGCCAACTTTACCCAGGCTGGATTTTAGACAATCTGTATTTCTTCATCTTAGTCAGTGGGTTTTATTGTCCCAAGTTTTTTTCTTTTTTTTCATTTCCTTTGATTTTCCAGTTTCTTTGAGGGAACAAACAGCCCAAACAAATAATACCCCTAGGATTTTTGCTTTTTGTAGTTATGTCATTCACAAGCAGTTATTTTGTACAATTACAGGATGTTAGCACTAGAAAGTCTTCCCAGATCATTTAGTCTATTTCATTCCTTTTCATAAAAAAAAAAAAAAAAAATAAGGCCCAATGCAGGAGAAGGGACTTCTCAAGACCTCATAGTTCTTACCACTTTGGATAGTTTTTTTTTAACTTCTTAATCTCTTTATTGGGAAACATAAAATTATATGCTGAAATATAAAGCAAAGGTATTACAGTTACTAAATAGACATGCAATCACTAAAACAAAAATAGAACAATGCCAGGCCCTTCTCAAATACAATCTCATACCTCCTTCTTCAGGCCACCAGTAACCTGACTTTTTTTAATTGTGGTAAAATATATGTAACATGAAATTTACTCTTTTAATCATCTTTAAGTGTACAGTTCAGTGACATTAAGTACATTCATACTGTTGTGCAACCAGCATCACTATCCACGTCCAGAGCTTTTTCATCATCCCATCATCCCTTAAACAATAACTCCTGGGATAGTCTTGATAAAGAATTTCTCAAGTTTTCTGGAGCTCTAGTCTTTCCAAAGATAAAAAGTTTTTAAAGCAACACAGAGATCTGTGCACCAATCAGTCGAAGGGAGAAACGTGGGAGTAGAAAATTTGAAGCTGCTTGAGGCTGTTTTTGTAGTTAGAGGATTTTGAATATCTCTGGTAGCCTTGAAAGACAATTAAGGCTGAAACTGATACTGTTTTTATGTTGGAAAAAAGAGACAAGCATCCAAATGCCTCTCACTGGGACATGTCAATAAAATCCTTTTTCAGGAGCTCTCTAGAATCAGAGCATATGCTGCACAACATACTCTACTTGCAAGTAAGGCTTCCCCTTTGGGCACTAAGGTTAGAGCCACAATCCCTTAGTAACTGACTCCAAACCAACTACAGCATAATACATCTTACAATTTAAAAACGTAACTCTTGCCCCCAGATTCTCAACCTTTTATTGCTCTGAGTGAAGGAATGGAATGTTCACAACTACCCCCCCCCCCCGCCCCCGGTCTGAGTAGTTTTCATCACAGATAATAATTGCTGTTTTTCTTTTGCTAATCACATAAATAATGGAGTCTTCTCTCCTACTTATAGAGTGTAGGAGCAGAGAAAGACCCAGCCAAGGAAGAGGTTAGTGGGAATTCCAGGAGGTGCAAGAGAGAAGATCACTCAAACTGGGACTGGAGGTGCCAAGTAGAGGAGGGGGTGGGTGGAAGTCACTGGTCCTGGCAGCGAACACCACCCCCCTCTCACACTGGTTCCTCCCAGGACAGGTGGTTTTAGGGGAAACCTAATGATAGTGAATACCAAGGGCAACCTGCAATCTGAAGGAGGGAATAACCAAGTTCATGATCATATTCTTGTAATACCATTTGTCTTAGATAAAACTACACATATGTTCATATGCGTACAAAGAATCAAGACACCAATCATGTCATTACCATGACAACTTCGTTCTGAAATATCTTCCTTCTGCATTAATTAAACCAAGTCTACAAACCTAACAAAAAAATGAAAGACCCAAGGCAATTAAAGGCCGCACCCACACTGGCTTGAGACACTGTGTCCACGTGTTGTGCTATTCCAAAAAATAAAGGCTTCTCTTCTCAGGTATCTGAGGACTCGATACTCTCTAGGCTGAAGTAGTTTGATTGCATTTGAATGCCTGAGGAAAATGGAAATTCTGTTATATTTTAAAAGGAGTTTTAATTGTTCTGTTTACCTACAGAAAATGCCTGGAGTTACCACTTTCTTCATTAGTACTAGTAAGTCTCAATTTTTTGGAAATAAAGATTACCTCTACCATTCCCCAGGACACTCCATTTCAACTTTATTATCATTGTTGAGTGACCATTTCTCCTATACTGTTCATGTTCTACCAGACTCCAAATGTTGTTGCCTTTACTTTTTAAAAGATTCTTGCATCTGCTTCCCTTTTTGTTCCACTACCATGATCCCTTCATTTGCCAGACCCATTGTTATAACCTCCTGCTTCTCATCTCTTTATTTTTCAGTATTTATCAGACTTCTTCATTATTAGAGTTTTTTTTCCTTGGGAAAAACAACCAATCCAAACCTATAATTGTATTTTCTTTCAGCCTTACCATGTTTAAAGCTTGTTCTTAAACCAGTCTTCTCTTGCCTCCTCCATATTCCATCATTGATATTATCCTCATCATTATCATTACCTCTGTTATTCATTTTTTCTTCATGTGACTCAGATTTTGGCTACTTAAGCTAAGAAGGAAGTCAATTTGGGAATATCATTTTCAATTTTGATATGGAGGAATTATGGTCATCCAAAACCTTTTTTTCCTGAGAAGAAATAAAAATGCATAACAAAAATCTAGTGCAACAGAGGTGGTAGAAGGCATCTACATTGCTAGAACAAGATAGATTTTGCAGGCAGAATTGTCAGCATGTAGCTAACTCGAATCTTTTTTTTTTTTTTTTAGATTTTTATTTATTCACTTGACAGACAGACACAGCGAGAGAGGGAACACAAGCAGGGGGAGGGGGAGTGGGAGAGGGAGAGGCAGGCTTCCCGCGGAGCAGGGAGCCCGATACGGGGCTTGATCCCAGGACCCTGGGATCATGACCTGAGCCGAAGGCAGACGCTTAACGACTGAGCCACCCAGGCGCCCCTAGCTAACTCGAATCTAATGGAAAGAGATGAGTCAGTGATATTTAAGAAGACCTTTGTGTCAAAATAAGGTCTACATGTTTTTAAACTTGGGTTCAAATAATCTTCTCTTTCCAATTCATTGTTGCAGTCAAATTCTTGACATTGCAGTTTTCCTTACTTACTTCAAAGTCTTAAAGACTTTGCTAACCATATGAAGGCAAAAGGCATCATGATACTATAATATGATTTATCAAGAATAGCAATTAAACCACCCTCCACATATTTGATAGTCAGGCTTGGAGGACTCTGGTGCCAGGTCTTTGTTCTTTTGCATGCTGAGAGTTTGTGACAGGTAATTTCTATTTCAAGAGGCAGCCAAGTGCTAAACTTTGAATCCCATTATGGAAAATGCTTATTTCTCAACAATCAGATGATCATTTTCAAATATATAGATAATCACTTCCTTTACAAAGCAGGCAGAGTAATCTTTTAAAAACAGAAATATACTCCTGTCACATCCCCTTTGAGTAAAGCGTCAAGACCTTGAACTGGAATACAGGGCCCTTTCTACCACTTTCCTCTTTCCCTCTGCTCTGGTTACTCTGGTCTTCATTCAGTTCTTCCAATGAGGCGGACCTCAGAGCTCTTGCACACTGATTCCTCTTGTGTAACTCTTGACCTGGCTAATGTTTACTCAAACTCAGGTCTCAGCTAAAATATGACTTTTTAAGGGATCTTTCCTGACACCTCCTCCCCCAATCTAAATTAAGGCACTGTATTTATATTGTCTCGTTTTAGCTTGTATGCTCCCTTAACACAAATCATAAAGTATTATATGATTCACTGAACAAAGTCTATCTCCTTGAATCATTCAGATTTTATCAGAGAAATAGAACCATCGTGAATAATATCAAAAGTCTAATTTAATCCAGGGATTAGACCTTACACAGTTGTTGGTGCTAGTGAAGTAGTCTATGGAAGGCTGCTGCCTTGCATCGGTGGTGGGCCTGAAATCTTCTTGGGTCAATAGGTTTAGCAGTCAGGAAGAAATTCTAGGCATGAAATGGGGAAAGCAAGCACAAACAAGAACCTATGAGGATGACTAGAAACCACGTTCATCTCATACCACCTCTGTTTAAGTCTGTTCAGGCTGCTATAATAAAATAGCATAGACTGGGTGGCTATGAGCAACAGAAATTTATTTCTCACAGTTCTGGAGGCTGGAAAATCCAAGATCAAGACAGTAGCAGATTCATTGCCTGGTGAGAGCTCACTTGCTGGTTCACAGATGTTGTCTTATCTCTATAACTTCACATGTTGGAAGGGATGAGGGAGTTCTCTGGGGTCTCTCTTTTTTTTTTTTTTTTAGATTTATTTATTTATTTATTTATTTGAGACAGAGAGAATGAGAGAGAGAGAGCACATGAGAGGGGGGAGGGTCAGAGGGAGAAGCAGACTCCCTGCCGAGCAGGGAGCCCGATGCAGGACTCGATCCAGGGACTCCAGGATCATGACCTGAGCTGAAGGCAGTCGCTTAACCAACTGAGCCACCCAGGCACCCTTGGGGTCTCTTTTATATTAATTATCTCCCAAAAGCTTCATCTCCAAAAACCATCATGTAGGGGATTAGGGCTCAACATACGAATTTTGAGGGGACACACACATTCAGTCTATAGCAACCTCCAATCTTGATAATGTGAGAAGCCTGCTGAAGGAGCTGGTCCTCTTTGCTGTGGAGAGGCCTGTATGTCTGGCCCAGGACTCAGAGAAGCTGGAGAAGGAGACCAGGCAGGAGCCGCAGACTGGCCGCCCGATGACAATGAGGTGAGCCAGCAGATCAGTGACAATGTGTACGAGTGTGGCCCTGCCTGACATTACCCCAGCTTTTAGAGCGGCTATTTCCGTCTCCTCATCCCTTCCAGATTTCGACATGATGTTTCTTGTGCCCAACACTAAACCAAAACCACACACAAATGGGGGATTCTGAGAAGCATGGTTTCAGTTTAACTAAGTTGACACAGTACAAAACTACCCCATCCCTTATTAGTGACACCAGGGAATATATTTTGTGCCCAGCACTTAGAATAACTTTCAAGACACAGTAGGTCCTGAATAAGTTGTAATTCAAAGGATAAATTTGTTAATGAACAAATTTTATTCTTGTCTATGAACAAAATGCATTTGTTCATTTAAAAAAATCATCCTTTGAATTAAAATGTATTCAGGATTTAATTGTGGGTTGTAAATTGTAATTGTGAAATTAGCAAACTTTGACTACGATACTATTTTAGCAGTGCCTTTAATAAATTTAACCACTGATGGTAGCCTAATAATTGGTGCAAACAGATTTGTAACTACCTCAAATTGTTTTTGGATGTAAATATATTAAAGTAAAATTAATTTTAAAATGTTACTACAGGGGAAACCTGGGTGCCTCAGTCAGTTAAGCATCTGCCTTCGACTCAGGTCATGATCCCAGGGTCCTGGGATCAAGTCCCACATCAGGCTCCCTGCTCAGCGGGGACCCTGTTTCTCCCTCTGCCTGCTCCCCCTTCTCTCTCTCTCTCTGGCAAATAAATAAGCAAATATCTTTCAAATGTCACCACAGGCAAAAGGTGGTTTTTCCTTGTCTTAATTATGATATGTATACTTTTAAGGAATCAGGAAAAAAAGACAATTCCTTAAAACTTCTCAAGATGTAATTGATGGCAAAGAATGAGAATACCTGTTGTCAACTGTTTAACACTCTGTTTGAAACTAGCCTAAACGTCAACAATTGTGTTGAAAATTAGGAAACTTTGGTGGGAAAGGGGATTGGAGGAACAGAAACTGGCCCCTCCTATTCACAAATCTTCTGGTACCTTCCAAGGAGCCGAGATGTGAAAGGCTAACTGCCTCTCTCAATTTGACTATTGAAATCCCCAAGGATCTGGAGACCCTCACCCAGAGCTGGCCTTTGGCATACTTACTTGGTCTTGAAAAATCAATGTTTGACAACTCTTGGATAATAATTGTTGCTTAATTGTTCTTTGGTTTATAGGACACATTGAAGCTGTGAATATGCAATTTGCCATTGATGAAAACTGAAGAGAATACTACTAGGTGATGTGTTTATTTTAGTAACATTTAGTTTCTAATTTTAGAAAACTCCCCTAATTTTTTATGACGTGCTAGTGTAGTGATTGAGGAGAAAAAGGAATCATCTGGGATTTATCCAGTTTTAAGGACTTCCAAGAAATACTTTGGCATGTCATTTTAAGCAGGTGAAGACATTTTAGTAAAAGTAGTCTAGTAATGAAATTTGAGTTGTTATATACTCATTAGGCAAGTTCTAAACAGGGAAATACCCTGAAATATCATCACATTTCAAATTGCTATTCATTTAATCATTCATTCATTCCACAAATAATTTTTTAAGTGTCTATTATATACTAAGCACAGGTTAGACCTAGGATTACAGCAATGAGTTAAACAGATAAAATCCTTTGCCCTTATGGAACTGAAAGCCTAATGGGTGATTCAGTTAATAAATAATTTCACATATAACTGTACAGTTATAATACATGGTATAATGAAAGGGCTAACAAAGGGACCTAATTTAGTCTAGGGTTCAGAGAAGGTCTCCTTGAAGAAACAATAGTTTATTTACTCTCTCAGATACTTAATAAACCAAAGTGGCAAATTAAATGAAAATGTTTCAATGGACAGAGTTTGGCCCTACTTCTAATTCCATCCATCCATCCATCTATCCATCCACAAAATAGATCCAATCTTTCTAAATAAATTATAAGCAAATTGAATGTAAAATTAGTTAATAATAACAATAAGGTACTACATATTACAAAAATAAAATGATCAGTAGCAGAAATCTACGTATTGTCAATGTTGTTCATCATACTAATATATTTTTTGAAGTGATCATTTCAATGGCTTTAGAAAAAGCATTCTTTAAAAAGAAAAATGCTTATTAGTAAATTAGGAAAATAAAGAAATTTCTTAAACTAATGAGAGACATTTTTAAAGATCCTTCAGCAAATATATTTAATAATAAAACTTAAAGAAATATTTCTGTTAAAGTCAGGAGACCACAACTACTTGACACTGTCCTAGATGTCCTAGTCAATGCAATAAGAAATAAGCAGTATAAGGATTAGAGAATGTATCAGTTAGACTAAATATCACTCAGTTTGTTGTGGTTTGGAAATTAAAAGGTTGACCACATTGTTAACTCTGAAAGGAAGACAGAAATTAGTCATTATTTGCAAATAATATGTTAGTCTTATCAAAATCCAAATCAAGGAATGGAAAAACTAATTGAATGAATAATATAATTCAGCAGAATTTTTTTCTAGCACGATAAAAAGGCAACATGAAAGAACTCAATAGTATTTCTTTATACCAATTTTCTGCCAGACCAGCAAATATTATAAAATGTTAAGAAATTAATTTTTCAAAAGTTAGACTTTTATAAAGAAATTATAAAACTTTTTAAAGGGCATAATTAGAAATTTGAATAAGTAAAGATTATTTTCAAGGATGAAAGGACACAGTTTCATTCTTTCTTTTTTAAAGGATTTATTTATTTATTTTAGAGAGAGAGAGAGAGCATAAATAGGTGGGGGAGAAGGAGAAAGAATCTGAAGCAGACTCCACACTCAGCACAGAGCCCGACACGGGGCTCGATCCCACAGCCCTGAGATCAGGACCTGAGCCAAAAACGAAGAGTCAGTCGCCCAACCGACTGCACCACCCAGGCACCCTGAAAGGACACACTTTCGTATAAATATTTCATCAATTAAGCTATAAATTTAATAAGTTCCAATAAAAATTACAGAATGATTTTTTTCAGCATGTTTGACAACCTGAATACAAAACTCATATAAAGAAGACAAAGCACATGAATAGCTAAGGCAATTTCTGAATAGGAAACATAGCAGTTATACATTTCGTAAACAAAAGGAAAAAATGTGGTAAATTTGACTACATTAAAATTAAAATGTCTACATAGTTAAAGACACTGTAAACAACATTAAAAGAGATGCAACTGCCTAGGAAAGTCTTTTTGGTAATAATAATAACTAACAAAGGATTAATAGTTAGGTTAACAGCTAACATCATACTCAGTGGTGAAAAACTGAGAGCTTTTCCTCTAAGATCAGGAATAAGAAAGATAAGGATGTCCACTCTCACCACTTTTATTCAACATAGTACTGGAAGTCCTAGCCACAACAATCAGACAAGATAAAGAAATAAAAGGTATTCACATTGGTAAGGAAGAAAGAGAACTTCCACTGTCTACAGAAGACAAGATACTGTATATAGAAAAGACTAAAGACTAGTCTAAAGACTTCACCAAAAAACCACTAGAACTGATAAATGAATTTAGTAAAGTCACAGGATATGAAATTAATATACAGAAATTTGTTACATTTCTGTACACTGCTAATGATCTTTAAACCTGTAAATATCAATATAAATAGATATCAAAGCAATGCTGAAAAAGAAAAGCAAGATAATGATACATATAATATGCTATTTATGTTTATAAAAGAAAACAATCCTACATGTGTCTCATGCTTATCTTATATGCATAGCATTTAAAAGCATAGGCATATTATACATGTACAGAAATATATGTACACATATTTTTTGTAGTGATATGTAAAACTACATATAAATCTATTTGAGAATAGACTGGAAGGAAATAGCACGTCAAACACATCAGAAGAGAGGGGTTTGGGGAACAGGGAGGGAATAACCATGGGGACAGGGTTTAAAGGAGACTGACCTGTATCTATAGTGTATTATTTCTGAATTAACAAACAAAAGACTGAGAGTCAATGAGACAAAATATTAACAATGTTTAATTCAGAATGACCGAATAAGAGATCTTCTATATTACTCTTCGTAATTTTTTCTCCTTTGACTCTCAAAATCACAATTTAAAAAATATACTTATAAATTCCTTTTCACACAATGTAAACATGCTGTTCAAATGCTCAAAGTGTCTTTGGAATTTTCTTTTCTAAAGGTCTCTGATTAGAATAATCAGGCATCTTTCTGGTTAGGTATAGAAATGGAAATAGAAGAAAAAGTCAAAGGCCAAGTTCATTATGGGTATTCCCTGAGTTCTTTCTAAAGAACCAATCTCCATGGTGTGGGGGTGGAGCAGGAGAGAGGTGGAAGAAAGGTTATCCCCAGAGCTTTCTCCCTACATCCCTGCAGACGCCTCCATCTGGCGGAACATAGACATGATGCATTAGTGAGCAGAAAGAATAAATAAGAAATGAGAGAAAATAGGAGATGCCAGATCCCTTGAGGCTTAGGCAAGATGTCATTGATACGAAATATCACATTCTTTGTGTGTAAGAGACCAAAAAGGTAAAAAGCTCTGGTGAGGCATAATAATATATAGAGAGAAGTCCATACAATGCAGAAGACTGAAGTCCACCCCTCCAGAAAGTCTTCTTGTGCATGCCTGTCCATGCTAACTTTAAACTCTGAGCAACGATAGTAGACTACTCCACCCAGCATCCATCATACATTGTTATAGGGTTACAGGCCAAGAGAGATTGGGCTACTACTTTTTTGAGGGTTCAGCACACTAAAAATGATAAAATTAAAAATAAACTTATATAATTGCATTATATAAGTGTTCATAATTAACAATAATGCTGTTGATACAAATTATAATAAAATATAAGTATGCTAGTCATCACAACTATAAACTATGAAAACATATCAATTCATAGTATACTATGGAAGTCTGTTCCAGTGATGGGACAAAAAAATGTAAAGGTCTATGATGAATGTCTTTGTCTTTTAATCCTGTTAGTATCTCTGTGGCCGTGTGTAATACTTCAGTAGAAGACAACGCCAAAATTCTCCAGCTGAGACCCTTCATGAATAAAGAATCAGGCCTAAGTGGCCTTCTTTGGCATCCCTCCCCTCTCTCCTTGTTTTAAGTTCTGATCCTGGGGGACCACTTGAGAGGAGTGACTGGGTCTTATTAGTTGAGAGGATGAAGAGAACCAGAACAGGACTTTGGCTAGACCAGTGGAAACCTGGCACATACTACAAGTCAACTGGATGGCAAGGTCAAGTTCATAAAGGATGACATAAAGCAGAGGGGCAGGAAGGCCCATAAGCCCAGGCAGATAAGATGCTCAGAGCAGAGACATGTGCCTTGTGTAACCACCCTACACAGAGCCTAGTGCTCGTGGAATGATGGTGGGATGCACAATGTGTGGGTGGGCTGAACTTTAAACCACCTTCTCTCTGCAAATTGTGGTCTAACCAGCACATTTTATTCTCATATTTCACTTTTCTAAAGCCTTTACATGTAAGTCTTAACAATAGTCATGTTCACATTTACTTTGAGAAATTGTTGAAAATGTGCTCAAACAGAGCAGTGGCGTCCCCTGGGACCTCTACCCCATGAAAACACATACAATGCCATCAAACTAAGCTTCTGACTTAAAGTCTGGGGAAGGAAGCAGCAAGGATGAAGTAGTTAGACTAATAGAGGAGGGCCAAAAAAGAGGGAAGAACCAAGGAATTGTGAGCTCTAGACAAATAGAGACAAAATCCCAAACCACAGTCTATGAACTGTGAGGATCCAGGTGTAGGGCACCAGCAGTTGAGGGTAGAGCTTGATATTTATCAAAGTTTCCCTATATTCCTGTAGCTTAAGTCCAGAGGTGGTGTGTATGTCATGGACCTCATGTGCAGGTGAAGGAAACATATAATTCCCATAATGTACACATCTCTTATGAACTTATCCAAAGCAGAAAATAAATCACCAGGCCTATTAAAGGTGCTCTATTTTTTTAAGTATTATTAAAAGTATAATAAAACTCTAAAATATCAGAGCCTACAGGAACTGTGTATGAACAGACTGTGAAATAATCTGATCAAAGGGTCTTCATGGCTATTTGTCATTTGACAATATTTTCCTCACCTGGAAACCTAGAATGGTACACTATTACTGAGAATGGGAGAGAAAGGCCCAGGGCATCCCATTCCCAGGAGATAATTTATATGAGTTATAACAAAAAGAAAGAGAATGAAAGCATAAGATGTTTTTCAGTCTTGGCTTTCTACAAGGTCAAGAGAATTGTTGCACGCTTGCTACTTTGTTATTAGAAAGTGGAGGACAGGGACGCCTGGGTGGCTCAGTTGGTTAAGCAGCTGCCTTCGGCTCAGGTCATGATCCCAGGGTCCTGGGATCGAGCCCCACATCGGGCTCCCTGCTCGGCGGGGAGCCTGCTTCTCCCTCTCCCTCTGCCTGCCTCTCTGCCTACTTGTTCTCTCTCTCTATCTCTCTGTCAAATAAATAAATAAAATCTTTAGAAAAAAAAAAAGAATTAAAAAAAAAAAAAAAGAAAGTGGAGGACATTCTCCTCCCAATTCCCCCAAGTGAGTGAGAGAAAGTTGCAACTGGATGCCATCCCTGTGTTGGGAGGCCTGTAACATCAAGGAAGAGAAAAGAAACCAAGTTATGTTGCTACATTTTAATTTGATGAACCTTTTGTTGTCAGCTCTTTCTAACTTGGGGAGATGGGACAGAGGAGGAAAATGGGAGAGAGAATAGGGAGAAGAGCCTTTAGGGTCTGAAAGAGGGAAAGTTCATCTGCAAAAGTGGAAACCAATGTGAATTGTATCTGCTTATAATTTAATAAAATCTTAAAAAGAAAATAAAGCAACTTTGATAAAAAACAAAGAAAAGGAAACTAAATTAATTTGGACCCTGGTAAGAAAAAGGTGTCCCTTGACCTTTGGCTTAAAAGTCCTTAAAAAAGAAGGGCAGGGGTGTCAGGGTGGCTCAGTCGGTTAAGCGTCTGCCTTCTGCTCGGGTCATGATCCTGAGGTCCTGGGATCGAGCCCCACATCAGGCTCCCTGTTCAGCGGGAAGCCTGCTTCTCCCTCTATCTCTCCCCTTGGCTTGTGCTCTCTCTCTCTCTCTTGCTCTCTCTCTCAAATAAATACATAAGTAAAATCTTTAAAAAAAAAAGGGGGCATCCCAAAAGGAAGGCTATTTTGCAGGGAAAGTTTCTGTGAAGAGTTAGCTGCTAGTCAGATTTTAGCAGAAAAATCCCCCGAAATTTCTGAGGTTTCTTTCTCTGTGTCATTTTGAGTTGCTGTCATCAAACACAATCAAGCCTAAGTTATAGCTGTCTTAGTACCTATACAATAACCACAAAAAAATTTCATTTAGAAAAAGTACTTCAAAAAATTCCCTCTTATTCCTCAAAAAGTCAAAAATAGAACTACCCTATGATTAATCAATTGCCCTACTAGGTTTACACTCAAAGGATACAAAACCACTGATTCAAAGGGACACATGCACCCTGATGTTTATAAGCAGCATTATCAACAATAGCCACATTATGGAAAGAGCCAAAATGTCCATTGACTGATGAATGGATAAAGAAGTTGTGGTATATACATAGACTGGAATATTGCTCAGCCATAAAAAAAGAATGAAATCTTGCCATTCACAACAACATGGATGGAGCTGGAGTGTATCATGCTAAGACAAATACCATATGATTTCAATTATACGTGGAATTTAAGAAACCAAACAGATGAACATAGGGGGAAAAAAAGACAGAGGCAAACCATAAAACAGACTCTTAGCTACAGACAACAAACTGATGGTTACCAGAGGGGAGGTGGATGGGGGATGGGCTAAATGGGTGATGAGGATTACGAAGGGCACTTGGGATGAACACTGGATGTTACATGTAAATGATAAATCACTAAATTCTACTCCTGAAACTAATATTATGCTATATGTTAACTAACCAGAATTTAAATAAAAACTTGAAACAAACAAAATTCCCTCTTGTAATTCTCAATTGGTGAGTTGAAAATTCCATCTAAAGGATCAGTAAAAATGAAATCACCCCCAAACACTCATCCAGGATCAGGAAGAACTGGCTAACCACAGTTTTCGAATCTGGTTGGCATTTTCAACAGTTCAGTGCTGAAAAAGTACCCCATGTTCACAACAAAAGAAAGACCCAAAGGCACTTGAACATGGCTTTGACCATTTTCTTGCTTGGTGCTCCACACATGACAGCACTTGGCCGCACACCCAGCCCTGCGCAGAGGAGTCCAGTCGAGGTACTTTCCGTGGCTTCTCCCCGCTCACACCCGCAGAGGGTTCTGTGCGCAGGGCTCCAACATGAAAGCAGACTGGGGGGATGGCTTTAAGGAAAGCATTTAAACTGGCTGAAAGGGACTTTTCAGATTAATCAGTATGAGAAGGTTTGGGACCATTTCCATCCATTAATTTATTCATTTTTATTTTTTAAAAACCTCATAAATAAAAAACTAAAGCAAGTAAAGCCAAATGATAGTAAAAGATTTCCCTTAAGATGAGGGGGTTTAATAGGAAAAATGCTGCAAAGAGCTTTAAAAAAAATTTCATGAGATCACCTGATCTTTTATCAAGTCATACACTTGTTCCTATGAGGCCATGTGTTGTTGTTGTTGTTGTTGTTGTTATTGTTATTTTAAGGAGGCCTCATGTCCACCATGGAGCCCAATGCAGGACTCATACTCATGACCCTGAGATCAAGACCTGAGCTGAGATCTAGAGTTGGACACTTAACTGCCTGAGCCACTCAGGTGCCCCAAGACTGTGTGTTATTTTGAAATCACTAAATTCCAAAAATTCTTATGGAAGCTCTTTTCCTCCACTCTCCTTCCAAAGTGACTATGGACAGAAAGGAAGTGGATGTGATAAAATATAAACACATTGATGAAATTTAAATTCAAAGAGGATTCCATCTAGAAGAGACTGCAGAAATCAATGAGACCAGTGGTTCTCAAATCTGGTTGCACAACAGCATCACCTATTTAATGTTATTCCAGCCTTTTATTTCAACTCAGCTTTCTCAAAATACATCTTTAATTAGTTCTTCTATTTCAAATCTTCTCATCTATCCCTCCCATCTTACCGTAGCCCTGGGAATACCTAGACTTCTTAGGATTGTTTTTCATTCTATATTCTGTTTGGGATCAACATCTCTCTCAACTCTTTCTCTTTTCATATGAACATCTACAGAATTTTTCAAGACTCTCCTCCACTTCATGGGTTCTAATGCTACAATATGTTTGCTTCTAATGCAAAATGTAATTAACAACAATCTACATTTGTTTTTATCATATTTTTAAGGTTAATATATTTTTTATAAAATAATTTAAAATATTAAAACTTCATAAATATAAATACTAGATAATACACAGAAAAGGACACATATAAGAAAATGTTCAAAGAAATGCAAAATTATCTAAATATTGTTTTCTTGTGTATCAAAGTAGCAAAGACTCTTAAATGTGTGATGCTTAATGAAATGAAATAGGCATTCTTGGGGGTTTTGTGTAGGACTGTAGATTATTACCACACTTTCAAATACAATTTGACAATATATGTCAGAAGACTTTACATTCATTTCCAAAATCTAGCATTCCTTACCAAAGGAAAAAAGAGTCAGCCATCTCAATTTGCATCTCTGTCTTTCTTTTATAAATTTTTGCTACTTCATCATAATAGCCATGACTTTGTGCATCCCATTAGAATTCCAATAAATGTTTTATGACTTTTTCTGGTCTCTATATTATATCACTTTTGAGGGAATGCATATCTTCTGAGTCTTCATCAAGGAAGAGTCCCGATTTTCACAGGCTGCAAAGTGAGGATCATAATAGCACCTACTTCACAGCATTATGTAAATTAAGTGAATTTTCATGTGAAAGGCTGGGGTTGACTAGCTGGTTGGAAAATTTCTATCAGTTAACTGTGTAATTGGAGCCCAAATTCATGATTGTCTGGGAAGCTGGTATGATGCAGCAATAGTCTGTTTCCCAAATTTCCTCACATTGCAGGGAGAAGTCATCATGGACAAATCACATACTGAGCATGCTCTGCAGCTGCCTGGGAGCATGATGGTGACCTCCTGTAAAAGAGGAAATGGAGGAAGACCAAGACATAAAGGCTACAGCTTTAAGGGAAGACATTTCCCTGTTTCTAGGGGATGCCAGCACCAAAAGGCAATTGAGACTGGAGAAGTTACCCTGTTACTTGGGGCTGGTGTTGTGTGCATCATCCTAGGCAAGAAAGTACTGCTGAACTGTGAATTTAGCTGTCTTCCATAGACTGTCTCAATTTTTAGGCCTTATTTGCCCTATTTCACGGGCTCTTCCCAGCATTCTTGGTCAGGGCAGATTTGTTCCATCACAAAGGGCCAAGAAAGACACATTGTTGGATGCCTGGTAGCTCAGGTGGTTAAGCGTCTGCCTTCAGCTCAGGTCATGATCCCAGGGTCTTCAGCAGGGCGTCTGCTTCTCCCTCTCCCTCTGCTCCTCCTTCCCGTCCCCAGGCTCATGCTCACTTTTTCTCTCTGTCAAATAAATAAATAAAATCTTTGGGGGGAAAAAAGACACATTGTTTCTTTCCATCTATGCCATGTCAGCCCTATTTAACTTGATTCGGTTAGCATAGAGTTGGACGGTTAGCATAGAGTTGGAATTTTTCAAAAGAAACTTGAATTGGCAACCAGAAGAAAAAAAAAACCTAACAAAATAAAAGCATACAGAATGGGCTGGTTTATAGAGTTTCTGCTAAGATTTTTTTCTCCCTCTCTACCTCCCTTTCTCCTTTCCTTAGCTTTTTTTTTTTTCCCCTTTTTATTTTCTTCTTGATACTACCATGCTGGTCCTTGGGAAGTCAAGTTTAAATAAGAGGCTTGACTTTCTTCCCCTAATTTAGCTGCAGTTGAGCCAAGCAATGGCTTTGCTGCAGCTTATAGCCCACCAAACCCTAGAGCCATTTAGAACTTCAATCCTAGGTATGCCACGTCTCATTTCTTCTCATTTTAGTCTGAGTCCCTCTTTGAGATTCTCAATATCCCTTCCACTTTACTTTTCTGTGACATTTGCGGTAGCTCAGCAATGTACTTGCATTACTCCTAACTGCCACCAGGTGGTGTCTAATGCTGGATCTCACAGTTTACATATTTATTTTAAATAAGTCTATGATGAAGTCAATTTTGCTTTCACCATAAACATATACCCTTAAAATAGAATGTAAAATGTTTAACCATTCATTGACCACCAAATCTTGCACAATGACAACATTTGTATCATGCTCTATCATTGACAAATTATGTTCACATTCTTTCATGTTTCTGATAGTTCTTTAAGGCAGTATGGCAGGTATTTTTATTTGCCACACTTTACAGATGACGGAAAGGGTGGGTCATATGGGCCAAGGTCATACAGTTACTAAGCAGTAGACTGGGGATATAAGGCCTGGTTCAATCCAAGCAACTTGTTCAAGACTGCTGTAATGACATGAATAAAGAAGAAACACCAGGAACAGGATTTAAAGCCCCAGTATTATACACCTCACAAAATTAGCATCTTCCTTATTGCTTTTAGGAAACTGTTAGGGTTGTGTTCTGGGTGTGGCATCTACATTTTCCATGCCTTCTATGCTTGAGACCCATATAGTGCTCACCTGTCTACTTTGCAGCTTTAGATGAAATGTTAATTGCCGTTGTAATCTTCAGTTTCTGAGTTCAATACTCTTTCTTTTTTGTCTTATTCTGTAGAGTGAGAGGTTGCCCCTCTTCCTTTATTTCCTTCAACAATAAGGATCCCTAAACATGACACATATCTCAAGTGATATGTTACCACATGATTGTTTCTGCCTCAGTCAGGAAAAAATTCCCTAGTAACCAAGTTGCTATGTCCTCTTAGGAAGCTCAGCTATTGTCACTGAATGCTCAGATCTATCTTTTCTTCTTAAAGGATCCAAAACAATATTTTCCTTTTAGGGAATTTTATGATGATTTTAAAATAAATTTTAAAAGCAGTTAAAATGTGATTTCTTTATGACTGTCCACTCATAGATTAACTCATGGCAAGCCAGTAAGATTATATTAAAAAAAACAGTAGTCATAGCAATTTTTATTGATCACTCACTGGCTTACAGATACTCTGCTATCCATTTAAAATTTTTTTGCAGCTCATTTCATCTTCACAAGAACTTTACACGGTAGACACTTTTATTATTTTTTTATGCTGAAAGAATTTATGTTTAAAATTAGTCAGCTGGACTGAGTTTAGGTGATCCCAAGTTTGCTGTCATCCTCCAAAGCATCATAGTCAGAGGCTAGGGAAACATATGCCTTCTTCCTTCCATCAGGCCTATTCAGGGTATTGACCTTGGCCATATCAATATCATAGACCTTCTTCATAACCCATTTGATCTGGTGCTTGTTGGCCCTCACAAGTGGAATGAACACGTGTGTGCTATTGTCTTCTATCTTCTGCATGGCTGACTTAATTAAGGAGAGCTTGAGGGCAGAGTGGTCAAACCTGTTTCTCCTGGGGGCACTCTAATGAGGATACTTGGGCTGCCTTTGGAGGTGCAGTTTCTTGGGCTGCCTGAAGATGGGTGACATGTAGATCTTCCGTGTGTGTGTGTGTGTGTGTGGCTGTGAACATCTTTCAGCACCACTTTCTTGGCCTTCAAAGCCTTTACCTTGGCTTTGGCTGTGAGAGGCATAGGGGCTTCCTTCTTTGCTCTTGGCACCATCTTCTTGAAAAGTCATACATGAATTTATTATCTGCATTTTCCAGGTAAAGAAACTGAGGCTTAGAGAAGTTTGAAGCCTAAATTCAGAGTAAGTGATAGAGCTGGGATTTAAACCTGGATCTGCCAGAACACGGATCTTAGGCTTCTTGACTTCATGTGTGCTCATCTTCGGGCTTCTTGGGCTTGAGAATAAGTCAACTCAATTCTTTATTCTTCTAACTAATTAATAAGCATCCCTATCACACTCCTTTGTTTTTCCAATCATCACCACTCCACCTTTGCATGCTGCGTATAGAAGGGAAAATCTGTGCAAGGCAAGTCGGGGAAGTAGACTCTAATAGACTCATGCTAATGATTTTGCTCGATAATTCTAGGCTTTTAGAGAATTTTGATGTCAGAAATTTATTTTCCATATTCCCATAATCTTAGAATGTAGGTGAGGGAAGATACCTCATGAAAGAATGAAACCTTTGTCCAATAGCCATCATTCCCTATTCCCTCCTCTCTAACTTAAGAAGGAAAGGGGGCTATCAGGATAGAGTATAGCTTACAGAGTCTCATGAAAAGCTGAACAACCAGGCCTCAGGAAGCCAGGAAATAAAGGACCCCTGGAAATCTGAGCAGGAAGAGTGGATGGACTTCTTCTTCACAGTGATGCCAACTGATGCCTCAGCATTCACATCTTCCCTGGTGTGTCTCCACTTAGGTATCAAATTCCAGAGAAGGAAACAAAATGGTCCAGACTGGCCTCCCTCTAACTGTATATATACATGTATATTCCTCTAACTGTGACCACCAGGAGACCTCTGTTCAGGGGTGTTAGTCAGGAAAAACCAACCAACTAACAAACAATAACAAAAACCCAGAATCCAACACTTATTGGTCTGGGGGAAGCAGTTTCAGTGAAGATGCCATATTGCATCAGGGAGTGAGTGGGAGTTGAGAAAATACGGACAACACAGGGAACCTTACATTTTCAACAAGTCTGTGCAAAGGCAGCAAGACATAAAGTGACCGTGTGTGGGGTTAGGGGTAGGAAAATCTTTGGTGAGTTTGTCTTTTAAGATATGGTATCCTTGAACATCTTTGTGAGCTAAGACTTGGGAGACAAAAATCAAGGTCATTCATGGAGCAAGTTACAGAAGAAGGTAGGTAAGACTGGTGGTATTAGAAGCACAGGAGGAGAGCTTAGCTTTGAAACACTTTTCTAAATCAAGAGGAGTTTGCAGGGTGAGGGGAAAGGAAAGATTTTCTAACTGATGGCCTCTGTTTCTCAGTGAAATAGAAGACAAAGTGATCTGCAGATTGCAGGTCTAGGGAGTAAGGACTTAACATGGGTGGTGAATGTCTGTGACATTTGCTACAGGGTCCGGTTCACTAAGACAGCAGAGCAAGGGAGAAGTTCAGTTAAGCTTGACACCATGATTGCTTATTTTTCCACCTTCCTCCCATTGCCTGTTTTTTTGTTTTTGTTTTTGATTTTACATTTTAATGCTTATTGGTCACTCTCTCAAAGGGTGAATAAGGAAAGAAAATAGAAATGGGAAGCCAAATATTGCAGATCACCCTGGATGGCCAGACCTTAAAATTTCTGCTTAAGTTTTGGTGGGGGTGGAGGATGGGATGAGGACAGCAATAGCTTGGTAGGTTATCACTGGACCTCCATCATTCATGCTTCTCCATTATAATTCCCATAATCTTAGTCCATGGATGTTGGTTTGTCTTACCACTCTCTGGGACTTGGAGCCCCTGTTTCAGAGGATGAGACAAGAGTATGGCACCTCCCCTCAGGTGTCACTTGATCACACAAGAATATACCACGTTGGCAGTACTTAAGTACTTGGTATTGCCAAGGAAGTAGCAAGGAAGGCAGTTTATATGGTTTCAAGGCAGAGCTGTCGTAACAGCCAATACTTATCCTCTATACCTGCAAAGGATGCCCTTGGCAAGACAAAAGATCTGTTGATTTAAGGCCAGGTAATCCTGCATAGGATGCCAAACAAGATCTGCCCCCTTTGAGTCCTTTAAAACTGAGTCTCCACTCTTGGCTTCAGAATGACTAGAATCAAAACATCACAGACTTTCTAGACAGCACAGCCAAAAAAGCATAATTTCAAATTGCACTCTGATGGGAGAAGCCATTAGATGATGTAGGAATTAGGTTAGACAGACCTGAGTTAGAACCCCTATCCCACCACTTCCTGTGTGCTATTGGGCAAATTACTTATTCTCTCAGATCCTGTTTTTTCATAAATAAAAGAGTAATTTTATGATTAAATTAGATATGTGGATGAAAACACTATATAGTGAGCTTGGCACATGTTATGTGTATAACAAGTGTGAAAAAATGGATTATGATACTAGTTTGATTAAAAGTTGTAGGTAGTGGTCACTCTTAGGATCAACTAAAAGATTCCTGCCAAATTCCTCTGTGGATACAATGTAATACAAAGTATAAAGGAGTTAGCCTCTCTATCAGCAAAATATAGCAGCAGCAACAACAAAAATCACAAACAACGAACAAAGAAAAAACCAACAGGCTCCTAGCAATTCATAAAAACAAGTCTATTCTCCTAAAGACTGAGAATGAGATTCAAATTGACAAGGACATGATTTTTTGATAAAGCAATGGAAGTACATACAAAAAATATGCAAATACTCCCATCAAACACCACATTGATTGCATTGAACTACTGTTAACAAACCTTCCTACCTCAATGTCATTCCTGTCCTTTCTACTCTTCTTTCATTAGTGACTTGCCATGAAACCTAGCTCCATTTAACTTGGATTCCTCTCCCTGTCTTCCCAGTTCTGCATTCTTGCTCATGTCATTCCATTTATCTACAATTCCTCCTCCTTTCCCTATGCACAACCCTACCAATTTTCTCATCCTTCAAAAATTGATCAACTCTGACCGATTGTGTAAAGCCTTCTTTGTCATACCTCTTCAGAGTGACCATTCTCTGCTCCAAAAGCTCAGGGTACTTCTCTTCTATAGAACTAATTTGTCCAGCTTGTGGGCATTTGTCATTCTTCTGGGCTGCTCAGCTTCTAAACCCTTTTCCTATGTTTGGAGGAAGCAGAGCCTGCCTCCTACTCTAGAAGCTGAAGATGCTTATACTCTTTCCAAGCCTCCTTTCCAGATAAGATTAAGGAACCGTGCTGGAGGCCAAGCCAATCAGATGCACTCACGGTACTGTAAAGTAGAAGCCAGTGGTGTGAAGAAGCAGTGGCGGGTGATGCCCATGGAGGGCAGCTGTGCTCCATCTCCCAGGTCGGTGATGGTGGCAATTCTAGCAGCGGTGGCCACTGCATGCATTGGCTGTGGCCTGGGGGGCAGTGGCAGGGTCTTCACGCAACTAGCTCCATGGCATGATTTGGGCTGCTTATGGCTAATCATCTCTAAGTCTGATTCTCCAGTTTTGCCAGAGGTCTGGGCCTAAAACAGATTTCAGCATAGTATAAAACAGGAAACAGCTTAAAATGAATGCAAGGCCTCTCCAAGAATTGTTCACTGCTTGTCTTTCTCCTTAGAATCTTGCCACCAGCAATATTCATAGGCCTTCTCTCTCCATAGGTCTCTGTCCACAGCGGGACTTGTGGTGACATTTCTGAATGTTGCAGTGGGTGGTTTTTTTTTTTTAAGAGTTATTTATTTATTTGAGATAGAGAGAGCGGGGAGAGGCAGGCAGAGGGAGAGGGAGAAGCAGGCTCCCCACTGAGCATGGAGCCAATGTGGGGCTCGATCCCAGGACCCTGAGATCATGACCTGAGCTGAAATCCAAAGTCAGCAGCTTAACTGACTGAGCCACCCAGGCACCCCTGGATGTTGCAGTGCTTAAGGAAAATGCTGACATTTGGGAGGGATGCAGAGATGCTAAAATAGTCTCATACAATGAAGAATTGTCTGGCATCTCAGGCCACTTTCAAATGTCCCCTGGGCATTCGTGTAGGTAAAAATAAATCCTGTTCATAATTATCTGACCCCAGAATCTGACTCTGTTTTTTTTTATATGAAAGCAAAAAGTCTGCGACTTTTTGAAGGAAGGTTGCATTTGGTTTGGAACTTCCCCAAGAGTCCTTCACTATTTAGGGATATCACATCAAAGGTGGCGACGTTGCTCAATGCAACACACAAAGATTCAGAGTGCAATTGTCACTGCTGTCTTTGCTGGCTTCTGTGATTAGTGCAAGCATCTGACTCCTTCATTATGGATTCTCTAGTGTCCTCCTGGCCAAGCATTTGCATATTGAATACATATGTTTATGTATTTCATAAATTACTTCTTTTTTTATTTCTCCTTTATTCTATAGTTAGGGAAGTACAATGGATTTTTATAAAAGATTTTTTAAATTTCATTTCATGATAGTCAAGGTGGTACTCTAAATTACTTATTATGAAAATGAGGTGTTTGATCTAATAGGGCTGCAAACCATGGCCCTAAAACCCTCCCTTATTTTCCCACAATCTTCTAGCCTACCCCCTCCTACCAGTATGTTACTAAAAATCCACTGGTATAGAATTTAGAGCGTTATTTTTTTTTTTTAGACAGCTTATTTTTCTCCTTGCTATATACATGAATAGCTTTAGAAAACAGCTCTATTCTTGCTAAGCTACAACCGTAACATCTTGGTTGATATTGATTAAAGGTCTAATGGTCCATTTTAAATGCTGATAAAAGGGGGTGGAATAGGCTTTAAAACTAGCAGACTCCTGGGAGCTCAAATCTGTGGAAACTTTATTGGGTGTAAAGGGCATATGGAGACCCAGCCCACACTCTGCCCTTAATGGCCACATGAGGGAACAAACCTTTGCTTCAACCCCAGATGCTTAAAAGAATTTTGAGTATAAATTCACATGAGATTTGAAAAAAAAAAAATAGTCTCATTATATACTGCCTTTCTGTTACCAACCATCAAATTCCAGTTGGTGAACTTCTGAGCAGAATGAACTCCTCGGCAGTCACCTCATAGTGAGACCAGAGAGACTCCTCAGGACAAGGGGTCCCCAGTCAGCTTGAGTGCTGATTGCGGACGGAGCCCTGCTCCAGCCAACAGTGCCCAGAGGATTTCTTACCCACTTCAGGACTCCTCCTGAATGATAAGAACTATGAGGATGATATTCTAGGGAGAATATTTCTTGATGTTAAAAAAAAAACCCTAACATCTAGGCCTCCTCATATTGTTTTATTAGTAGCCTCCTTGCTGGTGATGATCTTAGTCCTATATGTTTTGCCAGAAGGCATCAGAAAAATGCCTTTCAAAATCTGATCATCTTGGCATGCAGAAGCAGCAACTGAGGATTTTCTGAATTGAATAAACCTGTATGTACTTAAAAGGGGAGCTATGATTTTTAAAGAAGACTGATTTTTGATCACTTGGAAACTGTATGAATTAACATGATTTCCAAAATCAGCGGCCTAAGACTTCAATTTTATTACTCAAGAAATAAATCCCCGACAGATGGCCCATGGGACTGACACAAATGTCCTAGAGATTTTAATCATACAAAAGTGAACAGTAAAGCCCTACAAAGATGAAAAGTATTTTAGGATATGCTACTAATTGTCACAACCACCTAGGAAATCATTTAGTACAAATTCACAAACAATACAATGAAAATACTGTGAAGCTATATGTTCATAGTGTAACAGCTACTTGCTGAAAAAGAAAAACTGAAAAACACTAGGCAATTTCTTAGGACACTCATTAATAACTGACTTATTTTTTATTTTTTTAAAGATTTTATTTATTTATTTGAGAGAGAGAGAGTGAGAGAGAGAGTGCACAGAGGGGTGAAGAGAAGAGGGAGAAGCAGAGTCCCTGTCGAGCAGGGAGCCCGATGCAGGACTCGATCCCAGGACTCTATCCCAGGACTCCGGGATCATGACCTGAGCTAAAGGCAGAGGCTTAACCAACTGAGCCACCCAGGTGCCCTAATAACTGATTGTTTTTAATGGATTTTACCTAAAAAAAAAAAAAAAAAAAAAGTTCTTTTTTTCAAATATGTCACCTTTATATCCTGGAAATATTTCCTCAAGATGTGTTTCAACATTCTTTGGGTCACTAGAGAGACCCAAAGAATCCTTTTATACTAAGCATCAACTACTGCTCTATCATTTTCAGATGGTTGAGTCACTTGGTACCCCCTCATCATCGTCTGGTTACCTTGTTGTCTTTGTTCAATTGTTAACCAGGAAGTGATCTGGCACTTTGTCTGTCTTCTTGTTTTCGTAGCCCCTATAATAACCGCTTTCTTTTTCATTCTTGTCAGTTTCTCTGAAAAACGTACAGCTACCAAGACTGTGCAAAACTGACTTTCACTTTGTGAGAACTACCTATGACTTGCTGTGGTGCAGATGCTTCCCTTCCAGGAATTCAGCAAGGCGTGATAACTTGTTTTCTTGACTCACACACTGACTCAAGTATTTATTATGCATGATATTCGGGGGATGTTGGGAAATACAAAGATGAATCTGCCTCATTTCCAGACCTCAAGAAACTTACATTATGTTACATAGGAAGGAAATAAGATGTGCTAAATGCTTTAGAACTGCAGTGTCCAATAGAATAGCCCCTAATTATTGATTACTGTCTTTGAATGTGGGTAGTTTGAATTGAGATGTACTAGAAGTATAAAACACACACTGAATTTTGAAGATTCAGTGCAAAAAAATGCAAAGCATCTCATTAATATTTTTATATTGATTATATGTTGAGGTGATAATATTTTGGGAATACTGGGTTAAATAAAGTATATAATTAATTTAACCTGTTTCTTTGCACTTTTTCTATGTGGCTACTAGAAAATTTATAATTATATATGTAGCTAGCATTGATATAGAAGTTTAGGGAGAAATAGAAGAATACGTTGTGTGTGTGTGTGTGTGTGTGTGTGTGTGTGTGTGTGGCAGGGGCACATACAGGGGAAGATGGTGAGCAGATAACCATCCAAGGGGAGGTGACACTTGAACTAGCTTTTGCACATGCAGAGTGGAGCAGAGATCCCAGCCAATAGTAGAGACAATGCTGTGTAATGGGTAAGGCATAATCTCTGGCTCATATCTCAGCTCCTCTTAGAAGCTCTTGGACCTCTCTAACTCTCAATTTCCACATGAAAAAAAATTGGAGCTAGTGATGCCTATCTCATAAGATTGATCATGATGAGGATTATAATGAGATAATGTATACAAGAGATTAGTGCCGTGCATAGAACAAGAAAAAGCACTCAATAAATGGTATCTAAATTCACTTGTATACGGAATATCAGCAGGGTTATAGGATGATTTAAAGCATGTTAAAGTGACATTTAACATAAAAGCCATTTCCTCAGCTACTGTGCCAGAGATGCCACCATTAAAGTCTTGTCTCTCTTTTTAAATCATTGCTTATAATCTGAGTGAATCCCAAATTCTATACAACGCATATTCAGGAACAGAGAAAACAAAGATATATTTTCCAGTTGATTTTCACTGTCCCTATTCCTTTGCTAACTTTATAATACTTTATAACCTTTTTTTGTGCAAAGAAGAAGGTTGGAAATATTAGTGGGCTATTTTCTTTCTTTTCCCTGTTGATATTCTTGGTCGTTGGACAATATTCAGTGGCCCACATCTAGCTTCATCAAAATTATGGATGTAAACTAGAGAAAATTCCAAGAATGATGGGGTTGTCATTACCTTAGAATGCAGGAGAAAATCAGCATATCCCCAAGTTCCCATTAAAGCAAGCCTTAGAAGGGCTTTATGACAGTCTGATACCTTACTGCAATATTCTGAGAAACTAATATTAGACCATCATGTGTCAGGTTACTTAGGGAGTAATTCACGGGAGAGGTCACTTTAATTGCATATAGAAGCTAGCTTCTCTTAAGTGCTTACCACAAGATGGTGGGTTAATAGTTGTAAGTATCCCAGATGTGACACTGGCTCTGACAAATATATTCTCTCTCCCATCCTGAGTTTCCAGCTTTAGGAATTTTAAGAGGACCTCTTCTAGAGAGGTAAAATCAAAGTCTATACATGCCTCGATTCAAGTCAAACTCTACAGACCTCTGGCTTCTTCAACACTGGGTTCCTGGTACATTTCAATTTCTTTTTTCCCCCTGGCTCTCTGTTAAGAGAGCCAGAAAAGGGCTCCCATTGAGAACCCTCAATTACCTCAAAGTTGTGTTTAGTAATTGCCTTTATTATTATAATAATTAACATTTAATATTATTGAACACTAATTGTTGTGCCAAGCATTGTACTACTTCTTTTAATACGCATAACACCACCATGAATCACTTACCATTACCCCTTACTTTAGTTTCTATTGTTGTTTTACAAATTACCACAAAATTTAGGGGCTTACAAAAACAATAATCCTTTATGATCTCTTATGGTTTCTGTGGATCTGGAATTCGGGCAAAGCATCGTGAGTTTGATATATCACTATACCATGAGGTCTGGGGTCTCAGTTGGAGGACTTAAAGGCTAGGCCCTGGAATCATCCAAAGGCTCATTAGCTGACATGTCTAAATGGTTGATGTTGGCTGTCTGCAGAGGTGTTGATTAGGACACCCACAGGTGGCTTGGGTTTCCTCACAGCATGGTGACTGGGTTACAAAGGTAAGTGTCCCACAAAAGAGAAAAGACAGACAGAGAGAACACATGGGTGCACTAGGCAGAAGCCTACTGTCGATTATGACTTCAATGGCAGTCACTCACTTCTGTCAAATTCTTTTGGTTGAGGCAATTTTAAAGTTAAGCCCAGATTCAAGAAGGGAATATAGATCCCATCTCTTGATGAAGGTATGTCAATGTCAGTTTAGGAGAACAGCATGTGGGACAGAATACACATCAATGCAGCCCTTTGGATGGCTTTTGGAAAATATAATCTGCTACACACCTATAGTTCATAGATGAAAAACAGAGGCTTAAAGAGAGTAAATTGCTTGTGATCATACAACTAGTATAAAGAAAAGCCAAGAGAGAAATCTGCTGTTTTCCAGAATCTATTCTCCTTAAAAAAAATCACTATGCTGTTATATCTCCCACTCCAAATTCTTTCTAGCTTCAAACTTTAAAGAAATCTACTTCAAATACACAAATATTTATTTATTTAAACAGTGCGCCACAAATTTCATAAACCTGGAGCAGTGGATGGTAACATGAATTCACAATAATTTTAAAGTCCAAGTTACAAGAACTCAAGACTTCTCTCTTTTTTTCTAGAAATGTTTCCTTTTCTTTCTTACTATTTCTCTAATTCCTAAAGATGCCCACCAACTCATCTTTCCTCCAAGCCACTATGTAACAGCTACCAAGTTGTTTCCTCTGTCAATGGTGGGACTTCTGAGAACATCAGTGACAAGGGAGCTGGGTCTTCTCCCTTCACCAGCCACTGATGGAGTCCAGAAAATGAATGCCCACAATGACCATATTATCTTTTTACCTTGGCTAATCTTAGAAAGCCTGAGCAAATGACTCTATTTGTGCTTCCCGCTAGGACAGAACAGAATCAGATCTCACAAGGAGATAAAGCAAGCTTTTTACCTCATGAAAATTTTTTTTCAAACTCACTACAATTGACAAATGGTCCCATTCCACTTGAGCTGCTGTTTCCCCTTGAGTAGCTCTAGTGTGCAGCTTGAAAGTTAGTCCATAGATCAAAAGAGTTTTGGGTGGACACTGAATTCGGGTGGTATAGAAGGCGAAGAGAACCGTATCCAGAAGTTTAAGTAAGTTAAGATTAATGGAGGATATAACACATACATGTACACCTGTGTAAACTGTTCACCAACAGCAGGATAAATTCCTTGGTCTTGCAGCCCAAGCAAAGTCCAGAGTAGAGGAGAAGTAGCAGAAGCACAGGTGGACATTAGGACACAGGTGGGCCTAAGGGCCAGAGGGTGGTGACCTGCTCAGGGGGCCGAGACTTCCTGCTTAAGAAATGCCTCCATGTAGACATTTGACCTTATCAAATACAGGTCAAAATGGTGTAATATCTAGAGTTCTAGAGTTTCGCTGACAGCGAATGGAAGAAACATTCCATGTCAGCCTTTAGCATATGTGCCAGACTATATCGCCCACTGTGCTCTATGAATTCATGTCTCCTTGAGAATTTTTTAAAATATTTATTTATTTATTTTAGAGAGAGAGAGTGCACACAGGTAGGGGCAGAGGGAGAGGGAGAGAGAAATTTCAGCAGACTCCTCACTAAGCTAGGGGCCAATGTGCGGCTCGATCTCACGACTATGAGATCATGACCCCAGTGGAAACCAAGAGTCGGACGCTCAACTGACTGCGCCACCCAGGGACCCCAAATTCATGCTTTTTAAACAGATTTTACAATTATCTTCTGATGGCAATATTATATTGCATTGTGTTCGTGCAGGTTAACAATGTTAATTTGAAAGTTTCTGACATGTCAATGTTATAATTCTGTAGAGCCATACTGTTATTATTACTTATTGTAATGTATTGGGAGCCTCAAGGAACTGAAGTGAGCAGAACCTCACTTGACCCCCCTGAGCCCTGAGTATGGG
The DNA here is from genome assembly GCF_004348235.1 of Phoca vitulina. Taxonomy (NCBI): domain Eukaryota; kingdom Metazoa; phylum Chordata; class Mammalia; order Carnivora; family Phocidae; genus Phoca; species Phoca vitulina. Next base: position 62,648,494 of record NW_022589704.1, on the reverse strand, counting down.
GAAGCTAAGGAGGTTCCCCTACTTGTTTCCTTGGTCCCAGTCGTAGAAGAAAATACCTGCAGGGCTTGACAGACCAGCACACATTAATAGGAATTATGTGTCAGTATTTAAGCCTGCCCGTTTGGGGTCCTGTTGTCAGCACTGAGCTGCCCATCTTCCCTGAAGCACTCTGTAGCTTGTTCTCATTCCCAAAGTATTTAAAGATTGGTCTATGGTATTTGTTAAATCTACTAAAAATGAGTCTCCATGTGGTGGAGACAGCACAGATGAGGGTTGA
>NW_022589704.1:62473866-62648207 GCF_004348235.1 Phoca vitulina | reverse complement strand
AATGAATGAGGGTTGAGCTGAGAACATTCTAGCCCAGGAGAATGAATAACCCTGCAAGTCCTGCCAAGTGCTCAAGTTGGACTAAGTTTTCTTTGATTCTGGTCAAACTTGCCTGAGCAGACAGCTTCAATGCAAAAAGGTTTGTGTGATCATGTGACTGTGGGTCCACACACAACTATCTTCATTAAATACATGAATTTTGTGTTGCCTACATAGGATTTCTAGCTCCTTTCCTGGCTGAGGCTCCAGAATAAATCTTTTTTTTTTTTTAAAGATTTTATTTATTTATTTGACAGAGAGAGACACAGCAAGAGAGGGAACACAAGCAGGGAGAGTGGAGAGGGAGAAGCGGGCTTCCCACGGAGCAGGGAGCCCGATGCGGGGCTCGATCCCAGGACCCTGGGATCATGACCTGAGCCGAAGGCAGACGCTTAATGACTGAGCCACCCAGGCGCCCCCAGAATAAATCTTTTTTTTTGTTGTTAGAGAGAAGTTAGTTGGGCACTAAAAAAAAAAGTCTGCATTTCACTCCTTCAATAATGATTTACTGACCAGGCCTCACGTGCCAAAGGGCTGCTCAAGGCATGGCGTAGAGTTCTGAGTAAGATGGCCAGGGTCCTCCTCTCCCAGAGCCCACGTGCTCCAGGTGGGAAGACAGTAACAAACTAGTAAATCAGTAAACGCACAAGATGATCTCAGATGGTCCCGAGTGATATGATGGCAATAAAGTGGGGCCGGGAGTGGGGGTGGGGGTGGTTGTTGATACAAGGATTGGGCAGCAATTTCAGATTGTGTGGTCAGAGCTGGCTACCAGAAGAAATGGCATTTGAGCTGAAGATATGTACCTACACGGAGAGCTGTTATTGTGCCCCCTAGCAATATGGAGCTACTTGATTCAAGAAGAATTCCAGGAGGAATGGTAATTACCTGGATAACACTCAAGTCTTTTGCTTAATATAAACAGTCTTGTATATGGTTAGTTATTTCTCAGTTCAACCAACATCGTCTGAGGACATTGACTTTTACTTTTCTGGAAAGGGCAGGCTGACTGTTCCTTGGTGGTCGGGAGCTTAGCTAGAATGACCTCACGTTAATTACAATCCTTCCCCATCCTTCATTTTTATTGCTATAATGATTTTTTTTTTCCTGGAAAGTTCTTTTCTTTGAGGGATGATGACATCAATGAAACTGATTTCACAAACCACCAGTGAAAATTGGTCTTGTTGCTTTATTGTGACGTCTAAAGTCTTCTCTTTGTCCACTGCTGCAGCCAATGAGTAGGAGAAATACCCACAAAGTGGATGTTGACTCAGTAGCAATGAGTGGCCCACTGTTATTTAAAGATGCAGGGCATTTCTGAGCTTTCCATAAGGGAATAATTAAATCACTGCAGGTAACAAAGAATTAATTTTGAGGGATATTAAGCACCCTTAATTAGCACATTTGAGTTTCGTTTCCCCACAGGGAAAATATTCTCATGGCAACGTGCCATGTCAAAGCTTCTAAAACTTCTGCCTAAACTTAGAGCTGAGGTCCATTTTACAATGCAAATGAGGACTGCAAAAATCTTTTAAGCCAAATCATTCATAAGCATTTAGGTTCCAGGGCTTTGGATTTTGTTAATTCTGTGGTAACCACTGGGAAGGCCTTCTGAAAAATATATAGCTGGTAGGGCACCTGGGTGGCTCAGTCGTTAAGTGTCTGCCTTCGGCTCAGGTCATGATTCCAGGTCCTGGGATCAAGCCCCGCATCGGGCTCCCTACTCAGCAGGAAGCCTGCTTCTCCCTCTCCCACTCCCCCTGCTTGTGTTCCCTCTCTCGCTGTGTCTCTGTCAAATAAGTAAATAAAATCTTAAATAAATATATATAGCTGGTAAATTCAGAGTACCTAAATCTTCTAATAACTCACAACTGTGCAGAGGGTTTTTTTTTTTCTTTTTGTTTTTTGGGCAGAGTTTTGAAAGCTTGTTTTTTTTCTAAATTCTGATTATGCTATATTTTAATTGCATTTTAAAGTTTAAGTGAATTTAGAGATCATAAAAATTCAAAACAAATAGAAACATCTCAGCCTAGACCCATCCATCACATGGAGCTGATTGCTTACAATATCACATGCAATTAGGGCAGCAGAAGGTATTGCAGTTTATTGGTCTCAAATTCAATTAAATGAGATCGATTAATTCCTTGGGATATTTACGATATGTTTCTCGTATCTAGGCATCAGTGCTGCACCAAATTTAATTTAACAATGAAAGAGGGCTGATCTGTTTCTTTATTATTATGTAGATTTATGTTTTTTTTTAATTTTTAGGGGATGACTTTTAAAAATGTGTACTTCCCAAATATAAGCATTGCAGAGTTTAATTTAACGTATGTTAATGATTGCCAGGTAATGATTATTTTAGACTTGGACATGAACATTTGCATTAGATGCACTTTTTTTTTTTTTTAAGATTTTATTTATTTGACAGGGAGAGACACAGTTAGAGAGGGAACACAAGCAGGGGGAGTGGGAGAGGGAGAAGCAGGCTCCCTGCCGAGCAGGAAGCCCAATGTGGGGCTTGAGCCCAGGACCCTGAGATCATGACCCGAGCCGAAGGCAGACGCTTAATGACTGAGCCACTGAGGTGCCCCTAGATGCACTTCTGAAGGCAAAACTAAATGATGAACAACTACTGCAAGTGAACGTTACCTTTGAAATTCTACCCTACTTCTTGGATCCACCCATGAGAATGAACTTAAACTCTAACAGTTAATGAGAGAAAGGAAGAACACAGTCATTTTAGGTAGTCTCAGTTCTCAGATAGTATATAAAAGAGTGATTTCTAATGTCTAATTTCTCACTATTAAAAATACCACAAGGGGAGCCTGGGTGGCTCAGTTGGTTAAGCATCTGCCTTTGGCTCAGGTCATGATCTCAGGGTCCTGGGATCGAGCCCCACTTCTCCCTCTGCCTGCTGCTCCTCCTGCTTGTGCTCTCTCTCTGTCAAATAAATACCTAAAATTTTCAAAAATCACAGAAAAATGTTCAAAGTGCTAGGGAGGAAAGCTGGTAAGTAGCAGACACTGTCGATATAACCATGTGGCCTAAGTTCTTTGATTTTGTTTTCTGATGGGATCCTGTAGGCAGCTAGCAACATCTTCCCACACGGCCCTTTGAACATTTCAGGACTCGTTATAAGGCGAAGCAAGAAGTGATTTATTTCTTTAAACTTTTAAATTTCTCTTCCTAACTGCTGAGCGTGCTTCTCTCTGACAGTAATTAACCTCCTGCTTTTTTCTCTCCTCCATTTTTTTCTCTTCATTCCTTCTTCCCTCTGCCCTCCAAGAGCGTAGAAGTTTAAGACTGAAGAGGTCCTACAATATGAGTGCACTGACTAGGGTCTTTTTCTTTCTTTCTTTTTCTTTCTTTCTTTTTCTTTCTTTCTTTCTTTCTTTTTCTTTCTTTCTTTCTTTCTTTCTTTCTTTCTTTCTTTCTTTCTTTCTTTCTTTCCTTTCTTTCCTTTCTTCTTTCTTTCTTTCTTTCTTTCTTTCTTTCTTTCTTTCTTTCTTTCTTTCTTTCTTCTTTCTTTCTTTCTTTCTTTCTTTCTTTCTTTCCTTCTTTCCTTCCTTCCTTCCTTTCTTTCTTTTTTAAAAAGATTTTATTTATTTGACAGAGAGAGACACAGCGAGAGAGGGAACACAAGCAGGGGGAGCGGGAGAGGGAGAAGCAGGCTTCCCGCCAAGCAGGGAGCCCGATGCGGGGCTCGATTCTAGGACCTGGGATCATGACCTGAGCCGAAGGCAGACGCTTAATGACTGAGCCACCCAGGTGCCCCCTAGTGTCTTTTTCTAAGCGAAGAAACTTCTTAGGGCAAGGCAGATTCTGGTTTTATCCTTGCCCTTCTCTCAGTAGTGTTTTATGTGAATTCAAAATATTAAAGGGAACTTAGAGGACATCAATTTCCAAGTCAGTTTCAGATAGGGATACCTTTTCCAACATTAATAACAGGTAAACCTCTGCCTGAGCACTTCCCACGATAGGAAGTTCACTGCTTGATGAAGCTGCTGATTCATCTTTGTTCAGCTTTGTGCATTTCTTCTATGGAGAGGAAATCAGCTTTATGGGTATTTTAGACTATTGTCCCAAGTTCTGCCCTCTGGATCTGCACAGATCAAGTCAAATCACCCACACTTGACAGCCCTTCCACTATTGGAACACACATATTAGGTTTCCCAACAATCTTTTTTTCCCCCATGGTGACTGGAATACATTTGTCCTCATAGACTATCCCTGCTTCACACACTTGACTAAAATTCCGGTTTCTTGACCTCCTGAGATTTAAACTCCATCTCCATAATTTCTCAAATTCTCTTGAGCTTATATCCTCCAGATTCCTTGTTTATAGAAGCTTCTTGGATCAAAACCTAGTCTCTTTATGAGTTTCCACAAAATGTCACTGGTTTTAAGCAGTTTGGGTCTAATATGTTTATGGCAGCTTAGCTCACGAGGAATCACACAGCAGGGTGCAGGGGCTTCTGAAATCTCCCTCCACTCCCCTGTCTTTCCCTTCCTTATGTTGTCCTCATCCTCTCTGCCGAGTGAAAGTCAATTCTACTAATCCCAGATGTGAAAAACTCAGCCTGCCTTGAAGGTAGATTATCTCAACAGAGTCTGTTCCTTTTCTGAACAGTGAAACTTTCACTGTTGTTACAGTACATAATAATATTAACTGCTTCCATTGAAGTGTTAAACACTTTACATGATCTTATTTCAATTATACCTTAACCCCATGTGGTAGATAGTATTATTCCTTTTGCTCATGTGAAGAAACGAAGGTTTCAAGAGGTTGAGTAATTTTTCTAAGGAAAACATGTCTATTATTGGCAAAGCTAGCATTTAAACTTACTTTTCTTTAAACTCCAAAGTTAGTTTATCTAACATATATATTAAATGTCTCTTCAAGATTTCCATATCCCTCATCATCCTGATTGTTATTCTCTGGAAAATTACATTAAAAAAAAAAAGGTATTCCTTTTAAAGTATGGCCTCCTAAAATACATTTATTTAGTCCTCCAGATGTGAAGATAAGGAAGTAATTTAAGATTACAAACACTGGCCAACAGGTGTGTTTGACTTGCCCACCCATTGTTTTTCATAAAACAAATAGCACAACAAAAGAGCAAAAAATAAGAAGGAAAAGGAGAATCTGAATGCCTGTATAATCTCTGGTCCACCCTTTTTTCTTTCACCTGGACTGTTCCATCCATGTTGTTAGCTATCTGGCCCCTAAAGACATTTGCATTTATAATCCCTACTTTTTTATAACATTGTATATTCTTGCCATCCAACTTGGATTTCATAGTTACAGCTCTAATTCTTCTCAAAGCAACTCAATAAGACCATGGTTCATGCTAATTCTTAACCCTGCTGTGGAATGAATTAAAACTACCGTTTGACATGAAGTAATTTAGCTTATAAGTGCATCTAGCTAACCACCCAGCCTCTACATCTAACGTGGCCGTTCTGTTCTGTTCTCTGCTTGTCTTTACATTTTAAATTTTATTCAAGAAGCTATATGCTATAAGGTTATTCATGTTCTGTAGAATTCATGAAGATTGTAGGATTTAAACTTCAAGAGTTTTAATTTTTCCTGTGTCTACACAGCTGACAAATAATTCCTATGATGCCTACTATTAAAAATTTTTTCAGAGCTATCTGGTCACTCTTTCTATGTCTAAATGGAAAAAAGTACCAAATTCTCCATAAATCACTAGGCAAGCATTTGATCATTCTGTAGGCAAGTCAAACTTTTTTTTATTGTTGTTGCTCACAGAGGCCAGAAATGCCTGGGTGACATGGAATTTCGCTCAGAGGTTTTCCTAATGCCTTTCTATGAGATTAGTTAAATACAGAGTACTGTGTTTTGTTCAAGGTGATGTGACTAGATTTGAATCTTGTCCTTGAGTTCTAGGTCCATCTAGCCAACAGAAAAATACTATCCCTATTTTACAAATGTGAAACCTAAGGAGATTTTGCTACACTCCTCAAGATAATGTCTTCATTAAAGGATTTTGTAATAGTCATAAGTATGCCAAAATGGAATGGGTCAATTTGTTAAGTAGTGAACTTCCTATCATCAGAGATATTTAATCATAGTTGAATGAGCACAGAGAATGAATTGTACTCATTGGCATATAAGGCCACTTCCAACTCTGAATTTCTGTTTCTATATAAAGTCAGTAATTTCAAGCAATATTTTAGGTTACTTATTCCTCTCACAAATTGAGATGACTGAGTTTTCTGTTTCTCTTTGGTTATAAAAACCTTTGCAGAGTGGAAATTAGAAGTCAGGCTATCTGGCTAGTAAATCAGATGCCTTACTTCCTAAATGCTGTTCATCTGTATGTACACATAGAAAAATCTCATCAAGGTTGACTATACCTAGCTGACGATATCTATGAAGTTACAGACATGTAACTAAGGTGAATATAATTCCTAAGTGGAAGTCCACAGTCAGAAAACCTGGTTGTTTCTCACTTTCCTTTTGTTAGTTTTATAGCACATTTGTCAGGATTAAAATGTTAGTGGGACTTTCAAGAGGGAAAATTAACATTTAAATAGATTTTGATTATTACAGAGAAGACAGAAAATCCAGCCAGTGATTTGGTTTAGCTAGGAATACAAGAGTAATTGATGGTTGTCAGTATCAGAAAAGGTTTTCCAGAGACAGGAAACTGTCAAGGCAGGGGAGGGAGGAGAAAGATCTTCAGACCTCCAGTATTTGACATGCTTATAAAAAAGACTGTGAACATGGGAGGGAGCAGTCTTATTGGAAAATCTCCAGAAAATAATGTATATTTAATTCCTATCCAGGTTACATACCCTAACTAATACCATAACCCTAGCCTAACTCCAATGCTGTGAGGTAAACGCTCTCACCCTTTTCTTAAGATGCCAGGGGATGCTAAGTTTTCTGCATTGCTATGGGTGACTTGCATACCATGGGGATGAATCCTACTACTTCCTGCCCAACCCTCCCCCTAAATATTATGTAAATGAAAACCCAAGAGACTACTATCTGGATAGCAGAAAATGCGTTTAGATTTAGGATAGTTTTGCCAACCACAGCAAGAAGGTTATATATTCAGGAGAAATGACTGTAGAAACAAAATTTGGCAATATTTCCATACTATTCCCAAAGAAAACCAGGTTTCTTTAAAATTAATGAGTTGAGTGTTTGATTGGATGCTTACTTTTAGCACTATCTTGTATTTTAAGCAATAAATGAATTTTTCTGTATATTTTTATTTTTATTTTTATTTTTTAATTTTTAAATTTATTTATTTTACAGAGAGAGACACAATGAGAGAGGGAACACAAGCAGGGGGAGTTTGAGAGGGAGAAGCAGACTCCCCGCTGAGCAGGGAGCCTGATATGGGGCTCGATCCCAGGACCCTGGGATCATGACCTGAGCCGAAGGCAGACGCTTAACGACTGAGCCACCCAGGCGCCCCTCTGTATATTTTTAAAAACCTGCAATAATTGAACATATATTGTGTACTAGGCATCGTACTATAGAGTTACTTAGATGATATTATCCTAGATAAAATACTGTTCTCACTAAAATAAGTAGGAGTATTTCTTTGCATCATACTAAAGGCCATTTGTAATCTAGCTTCTCAGCCATATTTTGTGTGTCAGCAAATCCTCCTCACTTTTTTCTTTTGGTCATGCCTTTTCAAAACCTCCTCATTCTTTGAAGTCTGGTTCCATTTCTGCCTCTTCCTCAAAGCTTTCCTTGACCTCTTCAACACAGAATGTTTCCTTCCTCCTTTGAGCAGGAAGTGCTTGTTATCTGTAGTACATGGGCACTTACCATATACAGTCCAGTGCCTTCATGAGTAGTGTTGGTGTGTAAGCTATCTGGCTGTTCATGTGAGTACATCCTGCTCCCCAAGTAGATTTTGTGTTCTTTTTGTAGAACAAGTCCTATAGTTTTGTGTTATACAACTCACAGTAGAAATTCAACTAAACTGACTGTTCTCCTGCATCTAAGGGGTAGACTTAAATATATGTAGAAGGATTAAGACCTGGGTGTGTGCCTAAGAATGAGAAGTAATGCTTAGCTTTGTTGATATTTCCCTGTTGCCTGGAAAAAAGAGGGTATATTCTACGTATGATGTTTCATATTCAGGACGTGAAGCACACTTTCCTAATATGCCATGTAGACACTGTCACCCTCTACCCCCAACAAAAACTTTTTTCACCTTTTCTCTCTCCTTATCTCTTCTATTTACAGACTGACTATTGGCTTTTTTGTTAAACTACAAACATGTCTGATGAATAAATTGTATTTTAGTTTCCTGGGGCAACAATTAGTAGTCTTTTCTGCACAGGTATAGTGACCTCCTTGGGAGGTGTCTTTCTTGTGACTAACCTGCCCCTGGGGGCTGAACTGAAGTCAGCAAAGTGTTAAAGACATGTATTGTCAGAGTAATGTTTTGTATGGTGGGACTCCCTTGGATTAAAATAACAGCAAGCCAACCAAAAAGGAGACTGTTTCATGGAACCTAAAGATGAGAAACTAGTTGGCCTTCAGATACCATGTGGAAATATGTCTCTTACTTTTAGTTAATTCTACAGGTCTGCTTTATTCCTCTTTCCTGGTGCCCACTAGCTTCTGCTTTTTCTATCCATATGGTGAAGCATGGAGCTAACAGCTTCTGAGTTTGAAATCTTAGAGTCTAAGTTATGGAAAAAAAAAAAAAATGCCTGCCTTGATTCATGCCCTAGTACCTGAAGAAGGACTTCATTTACCGTCCTGGGCCAAAGATCCATCTCTGAACCAATAAAATATGGTCAGACATGATAGATAGCTATTTTACTCTATTGTATTTCTGGGGTAGTCATTTGGATGGAGGGTGGTAGGAATGGCCTAGCACCTGAAGGAGATATGCTGGACAGATAGAAGAGTAGAGGTGTGCTACACTGTACATGTGCATAGAGGTGAAGAGTTTACAAGCCCCTTCCCACATGTTACATCATGGGAGCCTCATGACAGTAGAGTAGCTCAGGCAAGACAGCCACTATCGGTACCCAACTGACACATTCACATTTTACAGTCTAAGGGCATTAATATGCTTTTAGAAACTAAGCGACTAAAGCAAGATTCACAAATAAGTAGTAGATTCTCTTTCATTGTTCAACAAACTTACCTTTCAAAATGTTCCTGAAACCCCACCACCTTCTCAAAGGTAATGAATAGGAGAGTAATACTAACTTAGTTTGTCTTCTCTAGAAAAAAGAGCAGTTCCAGAGGAGTGTAATTTCAGGGAAGCAGGAATGAGGGAAAAGAAAAGTGAGAGAAAGAAACGAAACATAAGGGAGTGAGTTACTGAGCTGGCCCCAACCTTGGAATAAGCTGATTGTTTTGTATCACAGGATATTTTCAGGGAGGCTGTGTGAAGCTACCATGTGTGTCCCATGGGCAGGGGAGGGAAAGGAATAAAAGTTTATCCACTAGGTTCTATTGCTCTTGGTCAAAGTTCAGGCTCCAGGGCATTAACTTACCAACACTTCCTGTTGTATATGCTTGGGGACATAGCAGAACCTGCTGGACAGCAGAGAAGTCCTAGGGTAGAAGGAAAGATACTATCAGGTCATATATGAGAGTGACACGAAGGACCAGAGGCAACCATGGAGGGAGTCTCTGGCTCAGCAGATCAGTCCTCACCATGAGCTGATCTTCTGCCACAAAGGTGACAATTGACCTTAGCAGCCTCCTCTCTGTGGCCTACAAGAAAGCAGTTGATGCCAAGGCGTCATCCTGGGGGACCATCAGTAACACTGAGCAGCTAACTGCCTGATCTCAAGTGGGAATGGTGATACCTACTCCTTGATGAAGACTCATTTCAAGGACACCTCTCCTACAGTACTCGAGATTTGATCAATCCCATCTTTAAGTCCACACTATTCTTCACATGAGTATACACATATTTAATAATATTATTTATTCAGATTTTTTCTTCTCCTAGAAAGGATTTTTATGAGACTGAGTAATGTTGCTTCATTAATTCAAGTTTACCGAGTACCTACTATGTGCTGGGCACTATTTTAAGGACTAGGGATAGACTAGTGATAGGCACATGGGCACCTGGGTGGCTCAGTTGGTTAAGCGGTTAAATGTCTGCCTTCAGCCCAGGTCATGATCCTAGGGTCCTGGAATGGAGCCCCGCGTTGGGCTCCCTGCTCCGTGGGGGGCCTTCTTCTCCCTCTCCCTCTGCCTGCCGCTCCCCCAGCTTATGCTCTGTCAAATAAATAAATATTTTTTTAAAAAAGAATAGTGATAGGCACAAATCTTTTACTTTTTGAAGCTTACATTTTAGTGTGTATATGTATGTGAGACTAATAAAGAAATAAGTAAAATATACATTGTGTTAGGTAGTGATAAATACTCTAAGTGAAAACAAAGCAGGAAAGTTAGATAGGAAGTGTGGAGGTGGGGAGTGAGGGTTGTGCGTTAACCAGGGTGGCCAGGGAAGGCTTCATGGAGTAAGTAACATTATAGCAAAGAGTAGGTATGGATATCTGGGGGTGGGGGGCTGAGTTGCAGAGATAGAGAAAATCAAGTGCACAGGCCTTAAGGCATGCTGGATGTTTTCCAAGAAGGCCAGAGAGGCCAGGGTGACCAGAGCAGAGTAAGGGAGAGGCAAATGAAAGAGAAGAGAGTAGATGAGGTCAGAGAATTAATATGGAGCCAAATTATCTTGGGACATTGAAATATCTTTAGCTTTCACTTAGGGAGGGATGGGGAAGCACAGGGAAGCTTTAAGCACAGAAGTGAGTGGACTTCCATTTCAACAGGATCACTCGGGCTAAGAGTAGATTTTAAAGGGATAAGAGCTGAAACTGGGAGTTAGGAGCACTGGTATAACTCAGGTGAGCAGTGTTGATTGTTTGGACCAAGATGGCAGCAGAAGAGGTGATGAGAGATGGTGTGATTCTAGTTTAGAGATGGAGCTGATAGGATTTATTATGGATAAGGAAGGACATCTGAGGAGATTAGAAATCAATCATAAGGAAGATGATTCCAGGGTTTTGGCCTGAGCCAAGATGACAGGAGAAAACAATTTTAGAGGGAAGATTAGTAGTTTGGACAGGAAATGGCTCTTAGACATCCAAGTGGAGTTGCTGAATTGATAGTGGATTTAGGAGACTGAAGTTTAAGGAGGAGTTCACGGTTAGAGAATCAGTATGACATTGAAGGCCGTGGGACTGGATAAGATCACCAAGTGAATATATGTAGATGGAAAATTGAAGGGGACAAAAGGCAGACTCCGAGGTCACTCCATTCTAAGGGGTTAGGAAGGTGAAGAGGACCAAAAAGCATACTCAACATACCTGGCCATGAAGTAGGAGGAAAACCAGAAGAATGTGGTTTCTGGAAGCCGAGACAAGGAGGTATTTCAAGAGGCAGGGACTGAACAACTTGGCCAAATGTTGCTGATAGCAGTGTTGAGAACTGACCTTTGGTCAGCAGCATGGAGATCACTGGTGAGCTTGAGCAGTTCAGTGCAGTAGAGAGGGTCAAATGCTCAGATGGAAGTTCAAAAGAGAATGGAGGAGAGAGAAACTGTATGGAATAAATACAGGCAATTCTTTAGAGTTTTGCTTTAAAGGGAAGGGGTGAAAAGAGGGTGGTGGTTGGTGGGGCAGGGAGAATAAAGAAGTGTGTGTTAAGGGCCTATCTATATGCCTCTCGGAAGTGTCCACTACAACCTACTGGCAGAACCAGGCAGAAAAATGAACAAAATACCCCTAGGACCAGGTCTGCACGGGCTACTGAACTGACTGACCCACATGGTTCACTGTATCAATGAGGAAATGTACTGTGGGAGTGAAGGTGCCTGGGCTAGGCCTTATAGACCTAACACCTTAAAGGTTTAAGATTCAAAAAGTAGAAATAATAAACCTGTCAAATAGCAGAGTGGAGGTTCTCTACTGATCCATGTGAAGCCGAAATGTGGTCCGATGGCATTTTCTGAGAGGTTCCTTTAAAGTGGCAGTTTTATAGAATGCTGAGTTGCTATCATTATCATCATCCTCACTATCATTAGCAAATAGCACCGAAGTGCCTAATTTCACCTACCACCTCATAAATTAAAATAGAGGGCCTTGTTCCCTGGGGGGAACTGGTGTGGTGATGAGCAGTAGTAAAAGAGGCCAGAAGGTCAGGGATGGGGAAAAGGCAGGGATCGGGTGAGGCAGACTCTTGCCAAACCATCCCGCCCCAGTTCCTGATTTCCACCCTGCCTCTCCAAGCGCGGGAGTGCATGGCTCTTTCTCTGCGACTTCTTCCTCCTTTGCTCCTTGAGCCCCCCTACTTCTTCTTTTGCTGTTCTCTCTCAAAGCAGGGGTGGTTCTGAAGATCCGCTCCGACCCATACCTGTCTCCCCACCGCCTGTAGGCGCGCGGGAAGCGGGCTGAGACCCCTGAAACTCCAGTGGGGGCAGGAACCGGCGTTCTGAGCATGTGCGAGCAAGCCGGGAGGCTAGGGCGGATTTGGGGGGCCTGGCCCAGGTCGCTGTCCTGCGCGCGGAGCTAGAGCGCGGGGAGCGCGGGACCTGCCCGCACTCCCGGGAGCCGAGCTCCTGCGCCTAGGGCGCAGCGGCTGCGCCCTACCCTCCGGGCGTGGGCGAGCTGGCCGCATGTGCCTCCCTGCTTGACGCGTGGGTGAGCCAATCAGGACGAGCGGCCCAGGCTGCCATGTGACGGGCGAGGCGGCTCCTTTCTCCAGCGCGGCCAGAGGGAGGAGAGAACCGGGGCTCGCCGCGAGCCTTCGAGAGCAGCGGTCGCGGAGGCGGCGACGGCGGCGGCACAGGCTCGGGCCAGCCGCGCGCGCATCCCCCGGCGCCCTGCGCGGCGGAAAGCTCGGCGGGCCGCGGGAGCCCACGATTGGAGTGGACAAAGCAAGATGGCAGGGATCTTAGCCTGGTTCTGGAACGAGAGGTTTTGGCTCCCACACAATGTCACCTGGGCGGACCTGAAGAACACGGAGGAAGCCACCTTCCCGCAGGCTGAGGACCTCTATCTCGCCTTCCCCCTGGCCTTCTGCATCTTCATGGTGCGGCTCATCTTCGAGAGGTAAGAAGGGCTGGAGCGCTCCTCCCCTCCCCCTACACACACACACACACACACACACACACACACTCTCTCTCTCTCTCTCTCTCGCTCTCTCTCTCTCACACACGCACACGAACCCGCGCGCGCACATTCGCGCGCACACGCACACTCGCGTGCTCTCTGGCGCACGCACCCGCGTCCCCAGCGCTCGCGCTCGCTTCTCCCAACCTTTGTGTTCGGGAAGGGGTTGCTGACCCCTCAGCGAGGCTGCCGTTCGGGGAGCCTGGGAGGATCTGGCTAGCCTACGGATTTCCTCCCGGGCGCCTGGGAGGGGCCGCGGAGCGTGGGGGTCGCCCCCCGCTCTCCTGCCTGGCCGGCTCCCTCCCTGCCGCCAGCGCCGGCGAACAAAGGTGAGCGACGGCCGGCCTCGGGACACGGCGCACTCCGCGGGCTGGCCCCTCTCCGCCCCGCGGGCTGCCGCGCTGCCGGGCAGGGCTTCCCCGCCGAGGCTCGTCGCCACCCACCTGACAGCCTGGAACGTTGCGGACGCGCCGCCGGGAGGGCGGAGGGACGGTGCACACTTCCAGTCCTTTCACTCCGGCACGCGGATTGTAGAGACCCGGCTTCAGAAGAATTCGCCAGGGACTCCTCGGCTTCTGGCCGCTGTTTAGTTTCTATCAGTGACACTGAGTATCAGGCTCACGGTCCGGGGAGATAGATGACAATAGTTTTTAGGCTTCCAGCACTCCAGGTCATTAGCGGTTTTCTTAAAAGAGGATATGGCAGGACGGGTGCACAGCCTGCAACATGGTGATATTAAATAGATAGATGTTTCCTATGAATAACCATAAACTTTTGTACCAGAGACACTTAAAACATTTTAAAGAACTGTTATTTATTGTTTGTTTAATTTCCGGATTTGGTTAGTAGCTCCATTGTGTCATGAACAAACTTGTGTTACTCTTATTGAATCGGTCTTAGTCACAAAACTCGATTTTGCGTGCTGTGCACTCCCAGGGAGCTATTGAAACAAAACCAGGACAGCCCCACGTAATTCTTTTCCTCAACTGAAAACCTCGCCCCCCCTTCCTCTCCTCTCCCAGCCCCCCATTCATCAGTAAAGGCTGAATTTCTTAGATCACAGAGTTTAGACTCTATTTCTCACGTCCACTCCACCTCTCTTCCCCTGCCCCCAACTCACCCCTGGTTTTGTTTCTTAAGCTTTCGCTGTTATTTTGTTTGCTGTTTCTGTTTGTCTAAAACCGCTATTGAGGATGGCAGAATTTGCCTTTTGTGTCATTTGTTTCTGGAAATGGCAACAGAAAAAGCTTCGTGGGAACAAAAAGTGTCTTTTGTTTAAGGAAGCTGTATTTTTCAACAGGCAATATTGATGCTTCTGAGCGAAGTCAGCTGTTCACATGCAGAGATTGAAATGCACAAAAGAACAGATTTAAAGACCTATTTTAAAATAATTGAAATCCAGCGCAGGTGCCTCATTGATCCTATCTAGCGCTGAGACTTACTGTGAAAAAGTGGGTGTGTTTGCAGGTTAGAGTTGCTTCTAGAGCAAACGTTTACTTACAGAAAATAGGAACTCTTATCTAACTTTGCAGTCTCTCCAAAAACAGCCTCTCAGGAACAGCAGGTTGTTCCGTGTTGATCCTTAGTAGGAGCTCCACACACAGTTGCCTTAGGACATCTGATCAATTCTGCCTGGGCTCACTTGTAATCAGCAAATGCATTTGAAAGAGGTGTGTAGTCTTGTTTTAGATAGCAAAAGCATGCTGGCTAATGACCTATATGCAGAAAGCTGATTCCAGGCTATTCATTAGGTTGAAAAAAAAGTAAATTTAGCTTTGTACTTAGACTTTCTCTGCCATAAAAAAAACTTAAAAACGGATGTAATTTAAGTTGAAAACTGGAAGTTTGTTATTCCTCTTCCTGAACTTTTTTTCTTCCTTTGCGCAATCCCATGACTTGACTTAGAGTTTATACAAAAGGGTCAGCTGCTTTCAACTCTCAGTCACAGCAAATGTCCTCCTATTGCTAGGTAGAGAGTTTTCCAGTTTCTTTCAGGCCATTGATTCAAGTAGAAGTGAATTTAATGGCCTGTATGGAAACTGAAAGTTTGTGATTAATGTTCAGCATAGTAATCCAGTATGGCCCATATACCACACGATGCTACTGACTTTTGGAAGGGTGTCTACTTTGTTTCTTTTTCTTCTTATACTAGTGACAACTCTGTCTTTAATCATTCAGACACTCGAGTCTCTGAAAATCCAGTGTATAGTTGTATCCAGAATTACAAGTTCTGCATGTTTCTCCTCTTCTCACACCTAAATAACACATTCTGGCATCCAACCTGTGGCCTTCATCTCAGCATCCATCAAGGGCCTGAACTTGAATCAGCTGATATGGTTATCATTGATACGACTCACTTTCAGTACCCTTCTAACATGTGCTTAAATCTTTCTTTTGCAGTATTCTGTAATGTATAGCATGACTTAAAGAAGCCTGTTATGAGTCCCTTTGTAAAACGAAATGCTTTTATAATAGAAATAATTCCCTCCAGATTCGGTTCCTTTTTTTAAAATTTATGTTTCATTTTTGGGGTGCCTAGCTGGTTCAGTTGAAGGAGCATGCAGCTCTTGATCTTGGGGTCATGAGTTTGAGCCCCACTTTGGGTGTAGAGATTACTTAAATAAATAAATATTTAAAAAATTATTTTTTTTAATTTTCGAGGATTCTATCCTTTTTATGCTTCTGTTGTCATTTATTTCAAAGTTGAGAACATATCTATGAAATATCTCGTTATCCAAGATCTTTATTTCCGTTAAATGGGGTCTGTAATGCCCTTGTTGAGGCCCAAATTGTGAATTTGAATACCTTCTCCTTAGTCTTACGTTTTTCTCTTTTAAAGAGAAACACTAAAGAATGGACTGGATTGAGCTCTGCTCGTTTGAACAGGCTTATTTTTTGTTTTCACTCCACTGTTGGGGTGTTGACAGTGGAGGCATTGGTGGCCAGAATGATGCTGTGTTATATACCATATGGGCAACAATATGGATGCCCAGCATGGTTGGTTAAAAATGGAGCAGCCTAAATTCAGTGATTTTTGGCTGAGTCTCTGAATAGCCCCTAAGCTTGGTGGTTTTTAGCATAGCCTTTATACTGCACTTAACTCTGGGTAGAACAGGAAGGGCCACTATATATTACTTGATTGACAAAGTAAAATATCTCTTGTTAAAAACAAAACAAAACAAAACTTCATGATTTCTCCCAGAATGAAAATTTTAGGGTATACCGTTATGTAGTTAGCTTGATGACAAGGAACAAAATATTATTTATTTATTTTACATTTTTAAAGAATTTCAATTTCAGTATAGTTAACATACAGTGTTATATTAGTTTCAGGAGTATAATATAGTATTCAACAATTCTATGCATTACTCAGTGCTCATCATGATCAAAATATTTAATAATGTAGCATTATCATCTATTTGATGATTTTTTTTATTTAATACTTAAGGCTTAATAAGCCATTCTATGGAATTATAGTAAATGGCTTTTTCCAAATTCACTTTTTAGAATGTATTGCTGTAGGGGTGCCTGGGTGGCTCAGTGGGTTAAGCATCTGACTTCATCTCAGGTCATGATCTCAGGGTCCTGGGATTTAAGCCCTGAGTGGCTCTCCATCTGTGCTCAGTAGGGAGTCTGCTTCTCCCTCTCCTTTTGCCCCTCCCCCCTGCTCCTGTGCTTTCTCTCTCTCTCTCTCAAATAAAATCTTTTAAAAAATGTGTTGCTATAGTATTCATAAATGTGGGATTAAAGTTCTGCTGAATTTTTGGGGGGGAGTAAAAATTCCTTGAGTTGTTGTAACAGGTAATGTTAGTACATTTTCTTCCATGTGGGTTTAGGAGAGAGATGCAGGAAGTATCGATTAGGAGTCAGAACGTTCAAATTCTAGTCAAACTTACCTCAAACTGGGGCAGCTGCCTAATTTCTCTCTGCCTTATTTTCTCATCTATCCAGTGAAGCAGATGGCCTTTGTAATCTAAGATTGCTTTCATCCCCTCAATTATCCGATTCCTATAGGAAGTCTGTATATTTCAGGCTTGCTAATTATTATCTCACGAAACTTTGAGCAGGCTAAATGTCATTTTTTGCAGGTAGAAATAAGTAATCTAAGAATAAAGAGATTTTTTCATACAAGTATTTTAGCCAGTGGTTTTGTTTCTTGTATTTTTCAACTATGATTTGAATCAAAAGAATCATTTGGACTATTATCAATTGTGCTCCAAAAAGCTACAATATTTCGGAATAATCAACAAAGACGATTCTGCAGAGAAAGCACTTGCTCTCTTTCCTCAGACAGATGGACCCTAGAATCAACCTGGCCCCTCTTATGATGACTGGTTATGAAATGAGAAACTCATTACTGTCAGGTTGGCTCTCAAAGTGCCAAGCTATGTGAGAAGTGTCATTTTTCAGGAGGCTGACACCAGTTTTGCCTGCTCGTTCAGTCAAATGACCTGCTACCCTCAAACCTTCAAGGAACAGTAGTGTCTCAGTAGTGCGAGGGGATGTCTGTCCAGTGGGCTTTTTCTTATGGATTTACTTAGTATCTTTGCCTTGCTAGCGGCCTTGGGTGAGGCCCTCTAGGAGAAGAGGGGGGAGGGGAAGGAAGGGAGGGAGAATGAATGAGAACATATTCCTGATGGTTAGAGGGGAGAGAAGAGGTATGAGTGAATGTCTGCCACGAAAAAGCAGTGTCAGGTGAGTTTGATTTCTGAAGGATATTCCTGTAATGTATCTTGTAATGAAGAGACTGATGTCATCCAATATATTTTGAAAGAATTTGCAACTGACTGAATGTTTCTGTCCCTTCAGAATTCATAAGTTGCAATCCTAAACACCAAGGTGTTGCTATTAGGAGGTGGGGACTTTGGGGGGGGGTGCTGGTAATTAGGCTAGGAGGGTGGAGCCTTTGTGAATAGGATTAGTGCCCTTGTAAAAAAGGCCTCAGAGAGCTCCCTGCTGCTTCCACCAGCCACGTGAGGGCACAATAAAAAGGTGGCTGTCTGTGAACCTGGAAGGTTATTCTCACCAGACACCACATCTGCTGGTGCCTTGATCTTGGACTTCCCAGTCTCCAGAACTATGACAAATAAATTTCTGTTGTTTTTAAGCCACCCAGCCTATAATATTTTGTTGTAACAGCCTGAATGGACCAAGACAGAGTACTTGATGACAATTTGCATATGATTACGGTTTTTGTCATGCAATCAGTCTTGAATATTTAACTCTATAAATGTACGTATTTCACTTTCAATGTGGTGTGATTCAGATTAAAACTATGGATATCTGCTTTGCCAGACTGGTGTTAGAAGCAAGAGTTGGGGTCAGACCCAATAGGTTGTTCCTACAGTTTCTGACTGGGAAAGGAAAATTGGATTACAACGGATGCTTTGTTGGAAAACAACCTAAAATCAAAGGGATGGTATTCTTTGCAGAGCTTTAGTACAGCTTTCTCATCTTGCAAAATAAATGGTTTGCATTTACAGGGTGCAATAGTTTAGCTATTTGTAGTAGATTGATTTATGGATAAAAGGCATCACGTTACTCTTAATGGATAGTGCCTTAGAATGGTGAGGGAGGCAGGTGAGAACTTTATCACAAATGGTTTCATGTCATCAGGGATTAATGACACTAGCACTTGGACTTCACTTATGACTTTTGAAAATATCTGAATTTTTCATGGATGGGGTTAGATTTTTTTGGTTGGATTCTAGTTTGTAAGTGGTTTCTCTTCAGTGATGGAGAAAGGTAGGTGTCAATGGAAAGGAAATGGGGTTTAAGGTGAATTTCTTCTATCAGCAAACCCATCCCATGGCTTATAAGAGATCACCGCACTGTCCTCAGGCTCTCTTCACATGTTTCACTTACCTGTTCACACTTTGTTGGTGAGCTTGAGAATCTGGGCCCATTTGGCACATAGAAGATTCTAAATGTTGATTACATGTGCTTAAATTCCTTCTTCTACCACCAGACCAAATTAGATTTTCTAAAGCTTTGGTCATCTATTTCTTACAAAGTCATGACTCTCAAAATTTTACGTTTTTTTTTCCTCCCTCCCATCTTCATTTGATCAGCTCATTTCTTAGACACTTTTGAGTCAGGATATTGGGGTTCCAGATTTTGTTTGCCAGTAACTAGTTGTGTCACTTAATGTTTCTAGGGAATTTTTTTTTTTTTTTTATAAAAATAAGTAAGCAAAATTGCTTCTTGTAGCACAAGGATCCTTCTATACTAGCGATGCCCTGAGAACCCTTATTCCTAACTAAGATTTTATCCTTTGGTTTTTGCCCCTCCCCCCTTAAAAAACAACAACAACCCGATTTTACAAACTCTTTTGTTGTCACTCTTACCTGCTCTCATAATCTTCATTGACTTCATACACCTATGCTTTGGTTTGATTGAACACAAAATGGTGATTCTCACAATGTCTTTTTGGGGTGGCTCGTTAGTACTGCTCTGGACAATTGAGCGCCAGGTACACAGGCTGAAGCCTAGGACTTGGTGCTCACCATTTTCTTCCCTTATGTTTGACAATTGTGAGTGACTGCAGTTTTTAATGAATAACTTTTTAATTTTAATTTTGAAAGTAATAATAGCAACTAATATGTTTCCTAATATGAGTTTGTCACTTTACATCATTGACTTCATTTAAATCTCTCCTAAGCCCTGTGAGGTACGACATTAATTTTCCCAGTATTTTACAGATGACACTAAGGATTGAGAATTTAGGAGTTGTACCTAGCTTCACACGGCTTAAAATAGCAAGGTAGGCATTTGGAACCAGGTTTCTTGATCTCCTAGTAATTTTGGTGATCTATTTTATTTTAATTTTAATTTTTTTAAGATTTTATTTATTTGAGAGTGAGAGAGAGAGAGCACGAGTCGGGTAGGAGCACAGGGAGAGGGAGAAGCAAGCTCCCCGCTCAGCAGGGAGCCCATGCGGGTCTCCATCCCGGGACTCAATTCCGGGACTCAATTCCGGGACTCCAGGATCATGATCTCAGCTGAAGGCAGATGCTTAACTGACTGAGCCACCCAGGTGCCCCTGGTGATCTGTTTTAAAGCAAATATCATGAGATGATGTAGATCTACCATAATTCCTTTAACCAGTCTCCATATTGTTGTTGGACATTTAGGCTGTTTCCTGTTTGTATATATAAATCTCTCAACTCGTGGTGACTTCCTAAGGAATGTTTCCGAGAAGTGGCATTTCTGAGCCTCAAATGGTAAATATTTTAGTGTTCTTGATAGACACAAATTGCCAAATTAGTGTCCAGAAAGATTATATCCATTTGTACTTCCTTATCAGCATACAAATTATCATTTGAAGATATTTTTGCTTTGCAAGTTGAAAAAAAGTTACTGTTGTAATGTATGTTTTGTTATTAATGATGAACTTATTTCAAATATTTACTAATCATTTGTATTTCGTTTTCTGTGAATTCATGTATGTTTTCCTGTTGGGATGAGCCTTCCAACTTTTTTGGTAGGAAAGTGGTAGCCTTTGAATTTTTTTTTTAAATGCAGAATGGTCTTGTTCTTGTGTTTCTTGGGTCCTGTGTTTACACTTTTCGTTTCTTTCTGCTTTCAGCCTCTCCCCCACAACCTGAGTCATCATCATCAGGCAGAAAGCTTCTCACATTCTGCACAGTGGAAGGGATGCAGGCGAGAGGATGAAATAGTATAATATCCTGACTTTATTATGGAGGATGAGGCAGAAAGGGCTGGGAGGAAGTTTGAGGGATTAAGAATGAATGGGTTTTAAGCAAATAATACATTATATGTTAAAAAAAAAAGAAGAAGATAGTAGGAAGGGTAAAATGAAGGGGGGACATTGGAGGGGGAGATGAACCATGAGAGACTATGGACTCTGAGAAACAAACTGAGGGTTCTAGAGGGGAGGGGGGTGGGGGGATGGGTTAGCCTGGTGATAGGTATTAAGGAGGGCACGTATTGAATGGAGCACTGGGTGTTATGCGCAAAAAATGAATCATGGAACACTACATCAAAAACTAATGATGTAATGTATGGTGATTAACATAATAAAATTTAAAAAAAAAGAATGAATGGGTTTTTATGAAGGAAAACTCTGAGATAGAACCTAAACTCTTGTATTGTTTCTCTGAATGTTTGGTTAAAAGTGACTTATTAGACACTAATCATTAGGGAAATACAAATGAAAACTATAGTGTGTCTAGGGACACTCATTTGGATGGCTGCTATTGAAAGAAAGAAAGAAGAGAAAGAAGGAAAAGACAGAAAGAAAGAGGAAGGCAGGCAGAAACAAACGAGTGTTGGTGAGGATGTGGAGAAATTGGAACCCTGTGCATTGGTGGTGGGAATATAAAGTGTACAGCCACTATAGAAAAGAATAAGGAATATCTTCCAAAAATTAAAAATAGAATTATCATATGATCAGCAATCCCACTTCTGGTATATGCCCAAAAGAATTGAAAGCAGAGTCTCAAAGAGATATTTGCACACTTATGTTCTTAGCAACATTATTCACAATAGCCAAAAAGTGGAAGCAATCCTGGTGTCCATCGACAGATGAATAGATAAACAAAATGTGGTATGTACATTCAATACAATATCATTCAGCTTTAAAAAGGGAGGAATTCTGACACATGCTAAAGCATGAATGAACCTTGAGGACATTATGCTCAGTTGAGTAAGCCAGTCACGAAAAGACAAACACTGTATGATCACACTCATATGAGGTACCTAGGATAGTCAGACTCATAGAGACGGAAAGTGGAATGGTTGTCAGGGGCTGAAGAGAGGCAGCAATCCTAAGTTATTGTTTCATACTCTGGTTTCTCTTCAGATTGTATAAATCTTTCGCCTTTTACTAAGTTATTGTTTCATGGGTATAGAGTTTCATTTTTGTAAGATGAAAAGAGTTCTGGAGATGGATTAGATTGGTGGTGATGGTTGCTCCACATGAATGTACTTAACGCAAACTGTACACTTAAAAATGGTTAAGGTGGTAAATTTTAGGTTATGTGTATTTATTTTACCACAACTAAAAAGAACAGAAAAATAAAGAAGAGTCACTGACTTAAAAAAGTCACTTACTAGAAATAACTGGTTTCATTTTCTAGGCTCGACAATTTTCTAGTTAGGAACAAACAACCCAGTCCTGTTGATCTCAGTGTCATCAAGCACTATTTTGTTTCGGTGTTTATGTTCTTTTAAAATGCATACGCCCCTTGTGGACTAGGAGATCCCTTCTCTCCAGGATCACCTGGCATGGTTTGGGGGGAGGTGAGGTCTGATGGGAGGAAGGTTCAAGTCCAGAGAGCACTTACGTACCCTGGGCCTTTTGGGAAGGTATTTCAACCAAACAGCTGCCTTCAGTCCATGTGTTAATATGACAATAATAGTAAATTGGTAGGTACAGAAGAGAATAGTGTCTTTAGAAAAGCGCACTGCACAGTTTCAGAGGATCCAGCTCTAGGATTAAAGTAAAGGCATCCTAGGGACTTCACAATCCATTTAAAGCAAACCAGGATGATAGGATAAAATTCTAGTAAGGCAAGTGGCCTAGGCCACAGCTATATCCAATGGAAGGTTTTCTGGGGAAGAAGATCAGATCTGACCCTCTTCTCCGTCTTTCAGTTTAAATTGACATCCGTTTTATAGGCAAATAATTAAAAAAATTTTTTGTAATTTCTTTTATTTGACAGAGAGAGAAACAGCGAGAGAGGGAACACAAGCAGGGGGAGTGGGAGAGGGAGAAGCAGGCTTCCTGTCGAGCAGGGAGCCCGATGTGGGGCTCGATCCCAGGACCCTGGGATCATGACCTGAGCCGAAGGCAGACGCTTAACGACTGAGCCACCCAGGCGCCCCTTATAAGTAAATAATTTAAATACTTGAAAATCTGAACATGATTTTACTCAAATGCTGCATACTATAAGGTAATCAACAGTAAGGATAGGCAGGTACATATTATTGAAAAGTAGTTTTCAAAGTTTATGCTAATGTTTGGTCATTGTACGAAACACTGCTTCCTATAATTCATCTATGAGAATATTTTGGGCAGTTTTTTTTTTTTTTAAGGAGAACTTTCTTTTTCTCACTACTAGCCTTCAAAATGGACTTCTCTTGAACCACTCCTGCTTCTTATTCCTACTTTTGCTTTTATTACCTCAGAATTGGATTGTGGGGGTTGTTTTGGCAGGGGTGGGGTTAGAGATACACAAATGGTTTTTCATTACAGGAAAGATGCGTTCCTTTACTAGGTAAGCTTGTTCACACGGTGACCTAAGAATAATATTTGTTTGTGACTTGCCAGCGTCTACATAAATGTCACATCTTATCTTTGAGGTTTTCAGGTTACAAAGCTGTTGTTGCTGTCCTGATGCTCTGATTGGGATTCTGCCCCCCCACCCCCACTTCCTCCCTTCCTTTTGTCTTCTTTCTCCCTACCTCCTCCCCTTCCTTTCTTCCTTTAAAACCACAAGCTGGTCTTGAGAGCAGAGGAGTAGTAGGTAAGAGTGGGGGTGGGGATAGAGAAAACCATCGAAAGTCTTGTCTAGGGACACTTTGGCAAGTATGAGAGTAAAAGCTGCCAGCTAAGTGGCTCTGTAGATCTTGTCTTCATAGATCGCCATTACAATGCAGAATAAAGTGACTTGGTGGTTTAAGCAGAGTGGCAGTTTTGGACATAAGAGCTTGAGTGAAGGGAAGTTGAGAACCAAGCAATCCAAGCTTAGGCATTATGGGGATTAAGAGAATGTAAGGGCTTTAAGCCAGTGGGTGTGTGTATCTTTGAGTATGTGGGTAGAATCAAGGGTGACAGTACGTTCAAATTGTTACTGTTTTATACATCTATTGCAATTAATTACAAATGTACTTTCTTAATTCCGAGAATTAAAAGAAAAATGGGTGGCTCAGTTGGTTAGGCGACTGCCTTCGGCTCAGGTCATGATCCTAGAGTCCTGGGATCGAGTCCCGCATCGGGCTCCCTGCTCAGCAGGGAGTCTGCTTCTCCCTCTGACCCTCCCCCCTCTCATGCTCTCTCTATCTCATTCTCTCTCTCAAATAAATAAATAAAATCTTAAAAAAAAAAAAAAAAGAAAAATGGATCGGATATCACAGAGATTATGGAACTTGGGTTAAAATCCAAACAAACACTGCCTTTTATCAGCTATATAGTAGTGGGCAGCATATTCTCTGAAATTTGATGTCTTCACTTGTAAAATGGGGAATACGCCTTCTTTGTGATATTGGAAGACTATCTGTGAAAATCTGTTTAAAGGGGTTTCAGTAAAAACTGGTTCTTAAAAATACACCTTGTATAAAAAATTAATTGATACCATAGTACAGTATTTAGTACTTGAGAAGTAATGTTCTGTAATGTGATTTAATGTGTTAGGTGTGTGTGGGGGGGTGGAGGTTGAGGTGTGGAGAAAGGGTGCAGTTTGTGGGGACAGAAGGACCTGTTTATATATTTGATCCTGAAACTGGAGGATTTACTTGTTCTGTTGAAGAGTAAATATTTAGGGCTTTAGGCAGGCATCGAAGCCCTAATCCCTTCAGCACTATGCCTATTTAGGGAGGAGAATGCTTCTTAGCCTTTTCTTCTCAACTGTTAATATTGATGTTTTAGGCCAGAGATTTGCTTGTATCTGGTGGCAGAAAACTATTTCTGATGGTGGCATTTTGGACAAGTGATGGGCAGCTTTGTGCCACTTGGAGCCTGAAGCTTTCTCGGGGGCTGTGCCTTTGGAGAGGGCCCAAGAGTGATGGTCTTTCTCTGGCTGAAGTTTTCTCAGGAAGCTGCCTTTCAGTGGAGGGATGTCTTATGCAAGTATCCCAATCTCTCTCGCTGCCCCATCTGGCCCCAACAGTCCTTTTTTACTGCACATAGACTCAAGGGAAAATTGATTGGGTATTCAGTTACTGGCAATGGCAAATATCAAATTAGCCATTTTTATTGATTTAAGGACCTGGGCTGAATTCTGGCCATGTCACCTACCGCTGCAGATCTAGGAGCAAATTACTGAATCTCTCTGTGTTCAGTTTCTAACTCGGAGGGTTGTTGCAAGGATTAAATGAGATAATGCATTCATTGTGTTCAGAGCAATGCCTAATTTATGGAAGTAGTTTCTCCTAGTTCTTCAGGTTTATTCAAGGTGCACACACGTGCCCCCCCCCAATCGCTTTCTGAGTGATTGTTGGAGCCCTGATTTCCAGAAATGAGGCTTTATCATTAGATTTCTGAAAACCTTTATTGGCATTACCTTTGTGTCATGAACATGTACTATAGACCCCATTCTAAACTGTTTGGGTTTGGGTTTTACTTTCCCTATTATCTTCTCCTTTCTCACTTTCCCTCTTTCTTTCTTACCCCCAAGGAAGATTCTGAATCTTCCAATTGTAGGTGGCAGAAAACAACCCTTTGCAGGTTAGTGAAGAATTGGGTCTTGTCTGCCTCACACTCATGTAACGCACTTTGCTGAGATTGTATATTTAGATGGCTCAGAAATTTTTTTTTCTAATAAGAGCCTCCCAGAAAAAGGAAAGCCTTGAGACTGATATTTATCAATTTCTTCCAGAATTGTAAGCCTCGTGGATTGTCTTTGATCCTTATTAAGAAAAAAATTCAGTCTAGCATCCCTGGGATCATATTTATGAAAATGCAAACATTCAAAATTGGCTGGAAATAACAAATATATGTATCTTTTTTCTGTAAGAGAAACAAAGTGCCCCAAATTTGAACTTGCATTGGTGTGAATATGGCTACCCCTGCCTGACCAAATTAGTGTAGAAGGCCGCTGCCGCTGCTTTCTACTGTAGGCACATTTCTGGCTCTGAACAGCTTAGAAATCATTTGTAAGTGGTTTGCTGTGTAAATAATTTAACAAGCCTGTTAGTTTTTGTAGGCATTGATAGAAGATATCTTAGGATGATCAAATATGACATTTGTTTTGGGTTGTCTTTTAAATGAGGTTGTAAGGCAGAGATGAAACCACAGTGCTGTAGAATGACAAAATTACCAAAAACTGCTTCTATTTTAATTCAGTAGTAATTTAATAGCATCAAAGGAAAGGAAGTTGAAAACTCATTCACTTAAAAATATATGAGTCTGTTGTGTGTCCGACACAGGTGATGTACCAAAGTGGGAGATGGTGGTGGGAGATAGGGTGCATGCAGTAAGCGGGTGCATTACCTTTAAGTTTAAAAAAGAACAATAACATTGAGTAAAAGTTGGTCTGCTTTTTATTAACACCATGTGAAGCTAATTCTAAACAGAATGGTAGAGTGTAAAAACACCCCTCCACAGGGTGCCTGGATGGCTCAGTTGGTTAAGTGTCCCACTCTTGGTTTCGGCTCAGGTCATGATCTCAGGGTTGTGAATCAAGCCCCATGTTGGGCTCTGCACTCAGTGCAGAGTCTGCTGAAGATTCTCTCCCTCTCCCTCTGCTCCTCGCCCTCCTTGTGCTCACTCTCTAAAATAAATAAATAAAATCTTAAAAAAAAAAAAACAAACCCCGGGACGCCTGGGTGGCTCAGTCAGTTAAGCGTCTGCCTTTGGCTCAGGTTATTATCCCAGGGTCCTGGGATCGAGTCCTGCATTGGGCTCCCTGAACAGTGGGGAGACTGCTTCTCCCTCTCCCTCTGCCACTCCCCCTGCTTGTGCTCTGTCTCTCTGACAAATAAATAAATAAAATCTTAAAAAAAAATACCCTTCCTCCCCGGGGCGCACTCCTCCTACCACTGGCCCTTCGCCCCAGCCTTTTGGAACACCACCTCCAGATGCTGTTTTAGGGCACAGATGTTCTGAAAGCCACACTTTGAGAAATACTGGCAGAGCTAAGAATCTTCCCCTCCCATTTTATATTTTAGGATTCTGAAACCTATAGAGATAAAGTGACTTGTCCTGTGCCACCCACCTGGGTCCTGGCAGAGCCTGGCTGCTCTGTACTCCCAAGTGCCATTGTCGAGTGATCAGCTGGTTTCCGTTTATCTGGGGCTGTCGCAGGAAACGCCTCAGTCCAGGAAAAACTGGAACGGTTGTTCACCTCACCTGATTGTTAAACCCATGCTGGTCTGGTCATCAGCCAGGGGTGTTTTCACAATAAAAATGGCTACTCTGTCTCTCCATAAGGGTGAGCGAGGGTGGTGGAGGAAAGAAGCTTCCCTGGTCATGGAGAGGCACTGCCTGCCCGCTGTCAGTTACCACATTTCATGGCCTTTTTATTCCAGGGGACTGGAGGGCGCCCCATTAAGGGTGGGTGGGAGCTGCAGAGGGCAGAACTCAGTGTGCAGACACCCAAGGCCCGCTCTTGGTGTGGTGTTTCCTCCTGAGCACATTTATCCTGTATCACGGAGCTCATACGCACCGTTTTGTTTTCCTCCCCCTTCCACCCGCACTTAAATGGCTGCCTGCAGGATTGTGAAGGGACTGGGGAAGAGAACAAAAATAGATGTACTAGTGGTGGTTCTTAACCAGCAGTTACTTCTAAGGAGCATTCAGGCAGTCAAGTGGTTTTCTGTGTATGTACTTTATGTTCATGCTTTTGTTGAGTCTTACACCGTGTAATGCTCACTTTTGCTAGTGTTAGGTACCTGTGGTGTATTTGAAATCACTGGGCTCCCGAAATAAATATTGCAGTGAACTCTATCTTAAGAGTTGAACAAGGGAAGTGGTAAGAAATGTCAGTGCTCAGACATTGCTTTGCTCAGAGGTCGGCTTTAGCTTGGGTCTCTAGGCAGGCAAACGGGCTTGCAGTGGCAGATCCTGTGCCTGCCCCCAGTCTGCCGGTGCCTTGGTGCAGAGTCAAGCCGTGGAAGAACGGGTGGAGGGCACCTAGGCACCAATTTCAGACCACAGCTTATCCCTGCTTTCAGCTGCTAGCTCCTTGCTTAGCACCTCCGTATCTTCTGTTTACCCCTTCCTCTTGCTCAGAGCCTCCTCTGTGTTCAAATCTAAGGTAGCCCAGGCAAACTGAATCTCTTGATTGGTTGGCCTCCTTACCTTTTGGTCCTGAGCTCGGGAGTTACCAGCTGTTCTGTTATTGCTTACATTTCCCAGGGCAATTGCAAGTTTGGGCCAAATCCATTTAAAAGGATAGTTAACAAGTGCTATCAGTTCACACTTTGTTTATTTAATTTTGGGGGGTTAAAAAATACACAATAAATAATATGGAAAAAATGTTCTTTTTGTTTTCAAAAATAACTTCATGGTTTTAGACTTTTTTTTTCTGATTAAAAAAAAGAAAAATAGAACCGGTTCAGTTCCACAGTTGTGCAACAGTGGATTATTATTTGGCGAGAGTTTCAAACGATAAACATGTTCCATTAAAAGCAGAACCAAACCTGGTTAGCCTTTCTCTCCATCAATCTCCATTCTATTTTGCAGCCAATGTCTAATTCTTTACTGAGGGGTCAAATCTAAGGAATGTCAGTTCTTTCAAATTGTCTAAAGCTTTTCTGAATTGGATGCATTTAGCTACTAGAACTCTTATGCCCTATTTTAAAAGCCAGCCTAAAAGAGCCAGGAAGCTGCTCTGAATGGGAACTGCTAAAGTACATAGTGTATGATGATATGTTTTGGGAGTTGACACAGATTATACTTAATACTTGGAGGTGAAACTAACCACAGTCTTTTTGGCTCTGAGGCTCAGTGTTTCATATGTGGAGGGAGTGAGACCTAGAGAGAAAGGAGGGGAGAGAGAGAGAGAGAAAACACACTCTGCCATGTGTATATAACAAAAGGGAGCATAGAACCCCAACTTTGGCTTAAAATTCCATCTTGGTGGAACCCTAGTTCAGCAAATACCCATTAGTAAACCCAGCCCTCAAACATGCCATCATCGCTTGCTTAACAAACATTCATATGGTGGTGTTAGAAAAGTGCTTTATTTTTCCTGAAACAAACTTTTTATTCTTTGTAGTGTGAAGATAAGAGGCAACCCTAATTCCTAATCTGTGCATCAAAACCCAATATTCAACTGAAGGTCATTGGTTCTTTATGAAGGAACTTTGGTACTTGCCACCACATGTGGAACCAT
The DNA here is from genome assembly GCF_004348235.1 of Phoca vitulina. Classification (NCBI taxonomy): domain Eukaryota; kingdom Metazoa; phylum Chordata; class Mammalia; order Carnivora; family Phocidae; genus Phoca; species Phoca vitulina. Next base: position 62,619,003 of record NW_022589704.1, on the reverse strand, counting down.
CTTTCTGTTAAGTTTGTGCACATGCTTGGATAAATGTGTGTGTTTATGTACAAAACCTGATTAGTATTTGGTTATAAAATTTAATAAATTAAAGAAATTATTTGGAAACGAAAGAGAGTGCATGTGAGAAAGTGAGAGAGAACCATAGTCAAAACACCCCTTTTCTTTCCCATCTTATGTAGTTAGTAAGAATGTTTTATAAAGATATACATTAATAAAGGAACAAAAATACGGTATCTTTACATCCCTTTCTTAAGAACAAGTTAAGGATGTTAAGTCGGGGATAGGCAAATAAGTTTGTTGAAATGCTTCTGTATCCTGTTCCTTGAATGTGGAAGGTTTGAGAAGATTTGTAGTTTGAGACAAGAAAATCAGAGCTGCCATATACTTGGGATTTGAAAAAGCCATGTATTTCAAATACTAGGTAGTTATGATCTAGAGATACTGTATTTGTTTTGAAAATACTTTTTTTTTTTTTTTTTAAGAGGGGGGGAAGGGACAGAGGGTGAGGGAGAGAAAGAATCTTAAATAGCCTCCACACGCAGTGCACAACCCTGAGATCATGGCTTGAGCTGAAATCAATAGTTGGAAGCTTAACCGACTGAGCCACCCAGGTGCCCTGAAAATAATATCTTTAAGACTTGCTGTTTTTGTATTTTTAAAATTATACTCACCCTAAAAACATGTCACTTCTAATCTACATTTTTCTTAGTTAAGTCCATCTTTGGTTATATTTTCTATTCCATTTGTTCATTTCTCTTCTTCAGGAATACCAATTATAATATGTTAGATTTCTTTAGTCTGCCCTTCATATCCACCTCTTCTCTATAATCACTTTAATATTTTTTTCCTTGTGGTTCTATTAATTTCCTTCTAGTCTATATAACAGGTATCTCTTTCATTCATGTTTATCCTGTTTATTCTGTTACTTTTCATGTTGTTTAATCTTTTCTTTTTTTTTTTTTTTTAAGATTTTATTTATTTGACAGAGACAAAGACAGTGAGAGAGGGAACACAAGCAGGGGGAGTGGGAGAGGGAGAAGCAGACTCCCTGTTGAGCAGGGAGCCCGATCTGAGGCTCGATCCCAGGACCCCGGGACCATGACCTGAGCCGAAGGCAGACGCTTAACGACTGAGCCACTCAGGTGCCCCTAATCTTTTCTTTTTTTAAAAAGATTTTATTTATTTATTTGAGAGAGAGAGAAAATGAGAGAGAGAGAGAGAGAGAGAGAGAGAGAACGTGAGAGGGGGAGGGTCAGAGGGAGAAGCAGACCCTCCGCTGAACAGGGAGCCCGATGTGGGACTTGATCCTGGGACTCCAGGATCATGACCTCAGCCGAAGGCAGTCGCTTAACCAGCTGAGTCACCCAGGTGCCCCTGTTTAATCTTTTCTTAATCTTTACCTTCTCTTCTATGGCTCTTTCCATTTGCAAATTTTTTTGTAGTTTTATAATCACTTTTCTGAACCCTAGTATCTCTTCTTTGACTTCTTTTTTTTTTTGAGATGCGATCATGTGACCTGCAATTTCTTTAAAATTTTTGTTTGATGACCTCCTATATTCCTGTGGGTAATTATTTTTCATTTGTTTTCTGCTTCTTATTATTTTGTGATTTTTATGCCTAAGGTTGTTCTAGGTCCTATACATGCCCTTTAGTAAGAAACACAGAAAATATTGGATCATTTTCTGCTTATTTTTATAAAGGAGGGGATACTGTAAAATCAGCTTGTTAAAATTTGTTATTGTTTTGGGACATAATTATAGCATAATTGAATGGTTTTCTTTAAAAATAATATGGGGGGGCAACTGGGTGGCTCATTTGGTTCAGTGGCTGACTCTTGATTTTGGCTCAGGTCATGATCTTGGGGTCATGAGATCCAGCCTGGCACTGGGCTTGTGCTCAGTGGGGAGTCTGCTTGGGATTCTCTCTACTTCTCTCTCTGCCCCTCCCCCACCCCTACTCGCTCTCTCTAAAATTAAAGAAAGCCTTAAAAAAAAATAAAATGTTGCATTGATGAAACCTTCAGCATTTTGTGATTACCATTTCATATGAGTCTGAAATGTTCAAATGGCCATAGCACTGCAGTTATGTACAAATTTTCCAGAGCTTTTTTGAGCCCTGTGGTATCAATATTTTTTTTCCAAATTATGCATGCTTAGGGATAATGGGGTTTTCACACTAGTTTTAAATGGGACTTCTGAATTTTCCTCCCCTGTTTTGGAAATGTAAAACAATGTACGATGAATCTCTTGGTGCAGTATTATCTTGGCGGTAACTGTTAATTTCTAATGTGTTAATTTTAATTTGTGGATTTTGAAATGTTTCCTTATCTAACGTGATTAATTATGCTACAAAACAACCAGTATTTGAAACATTTGAACATTTAAAAATAGAAAACCTCTTACTCCATTTTAAAAATTATTTAAAAAATCTTAGTGTTGTATGTCTATAATCTCATAAGAAAATTCCCATTGCAGAAAAAAAGCAAAATTTTTCATTTTCACTGTTTTCTCAATTCAACTTTCTTCCCTAGATGTGACTAGTATTAGCACTTGATATGTATCTTTTTTCAGAACCTTTTCATTGCATTTACCTACCTACCTACCTACACACACATGGAAATATAAAGTTTGTTTAAAATATGGATGATATACTTTAAGTCCTGTTCTGAAACTTTTTCTTCACTTAACATTACATCTTGAAGATTTTCCATGGTTGGTGAATGTAGAGCCACTTTATTCTTTTTAACATAATTGCAGGGTATCCCATTGTTTGGATGTTTCATGGTTCATTTAACTGTTTTTCTGTGAATGCTATTAGAAACAATGCTATAACATCATTCTTGTACAGAATTATTTTTACTCAGGTGTACTTCTATGAGTTAACATAGAAGTAGAATATCTAGGTCAGATGATGTACAAAGTTAAAATTTTAATAAATGCTGCCAGAACCTTTTGAGAAAAATTATATCAATTTACCAGCCCCCACTCCCCAACACTGAATGAGAAAACCTCTCCATCCTGATGTAACCTACTGCAAATATGAAGTAATTTTGACAAACTGCCCTAATCTATAAAGAAAATAGCTGTTTTAACATGATGGCATATCCAAAGAACAGCAGGTTGGGACTCTGGCTGGGAAGGAAATTTAATAGTATCTGCCATGAAGACATTTTTACTTTATTTTCTTTAACCAGAGAAATGGGGTAATAATTATAAAATACAATGAGAAATTCACTCAAGTTTGTAATTTTGAACTTTGTGGCATCTACGGCAGCCATTTCTTTAAAAAAGCCTTCATCTCCTATATTTACACCCTTTGCAACTCATTGCCTTTGGCTTACTTAGCTAACGAGAATGGTGAGTGTTTTGCTACATTCTTTACAACAAATAAAAGGCAGTTACTGGTATATTAAATGTTATTATCTTGTGCAAGAAATCGTGGAAGGAAATCTCTTGTGTGAATTTTCCTAATAATTTATTATCTGAGTAGTTACCTTATAATTCATCCCCCCGACAGAAAAACTTTCAATCAACAAATAACAAGTAAAAATTCAATGAGTAAACTAAAAATCTAGAACTCAAGAGAAGATTTAATCAATGGAACTTGGTTATATTCTTTAGTGTAGCAGACTGTCCATAGCATCCTACCTCCTAGTTACCATGTTATCTCATTGTGCCTTTTTGTTTAGGGAGAGGGTATGTTCTTACACCTGTAGAATGGCAGTTGTTAAAATTTCTTGACTTTATATAATATTCAAATATACAAAAAGCTAAAAAAAATGCTATGAACATTCTTACTCTCACCACCTGAAATTTAATGATTAACATTTTATCATATTTTTTTCTGTACATGCAAAATAAATGGCAGATACTATGACATATCACCCTTAAGTACTTGAACATGCATCTTTTGTCTAAGAATAAAGACATTCCAGGGTGGTTTTTAAAAAGTAACTCTTTGAAAATGAATTTTACATTGTGGAATTTATGTATTTTTTTCTTTTTGAAATATATGGCTCCAAAACCATAGAAAAGTTATTATGGATTTGGTTAAATTATAAGTAAAGGAAGACCATAAATTTAGATTCAATGACTAAATTTAATGAATGTATAAAAAATAAGGCTAGAAGTGATAACTTTATTGAAAAATATGTAGGTGATTATATGCAATATTTTGCTTGGTATTTCATGGAAGTTGTGTCCAACAGCTTGAGCTGGGAAACCAGAAGTTTATATGAAGTAGCTAAGTAGTTATTTGTGAATAATATTTCTTGGCTTTAAAAAAAAAAAAAACAATGTAAAGCACATAATGACTTATAAATTAGGTTGTTGGACTCATTTACATCAAGCAAACATTTCTCAAGATTACTGGTTCCTGCCCCTGGTGTAGTGTTTACAGTTCTGTGGGTCATGTTTGGTCTTGAAGCACGGTGGCTTCAGGTCTCCACACCAATCAGGGTAGAGTTACCCCCTCAGAATGCACGTTCAGACTCATCATTGCACTTGGCTAAGTGAGCCTAAGGCATTGAGTTGGAAAGGATTTGAATTTATAAGATATAAGCTTATTAAATAAAGGTCACAGTAGATGCCGTAAGCTTGAGATTATAAACTGAAATAAGTTTGTATTTTATAATTATTATTATTCCCGTTTCTCAGGTTCAGAAAGAAAGTAGCAATAGAAGTTAGCTCATTTCCCCCAAACTGATTCTTGGACAGAAGAAGGACTCTAAGCTTCCAGCTCTGCTGCATTAACTGTGCACCTCTCTAGACTCTTCTTTAAGATTTTATGTCTTTAGAGAGAGAAAGAGTGTGAGCGAGTGAGCAGAAGCAGAGGGGGAGAGAGAATCTCAAGTAGACTCCATGCTGAGCAAGGAGCCCAACGTGGGGCGATGTGGGGCTTGATCTCACCACCCTGAGATCGTGATCTGAGCTGAAATCAAGAGTTGGAGGCTTAACTGACTGAGCCACCCAGGCGCCCTAGAGAACTTTCTTTTTCTTATCATCCTATTATCATCACCTTGCCCTGTATAATTCTTGGGAAGGAAACTGATAAAGAAAATGTCAATACATGCTTATTTTGGAAAAACTGTCAAATGATAAAATATGATATTCAGTGAAAACTAAAATTCCCTCCTCAGAGATGACCATTTGCATTTATTTTCTGGAAAATTTTCTATGCATATCCAAATATCTGTATCTTTTATAAATGATATTTAATACAAACTATATATACTCCTTTGTACTTTCTCACTTAAGTGATTGTGTAGACTTTTGACATATATATTTGTTAGCATATATAAATATATGTAACATAATACACACATATTTATCATAATTTATTTAACTTGTCATCTATCATTGTGTCTTCAGGTCATTTCCAGTCATATGCTATTAAAAGCAATGCCACAGTGGCTATTTTTGTACATATGTGTTTGTTTACATGTGAATTGTTTAAGGATAAACTATTAGTGTGAAGTTGCTGGGTTATTTTGAATTTTGATAGGTATTATCAAGTTATCCTAGGCAGTTGCATCTGTTCATATTCCTACTAATTAAGGAAAATTTCTAATGTGATATGTGACTGAATTTTCAAATGTTTGCCAGTTGACTATGTGAAAAATGGTATTTTAATTTATCCTTATTTTTAAGTGAAATTAAGCACATTTTCATATGTTTAAAGCTGTTTGTTTTTAGTTTTCTATGAATTATGTGATGTTTTTGTTTTTTTGGTAGTGTTTGTTGATTTATACAGGCTTTCTATGCAAAAATAAATGAGCTATCTTTCATGTATATTGTAAATATTTCTTATGTTTTTAATATGTCTTTTGACTAATTATGATTTTTTTTCGGGGCTGAAGAGTTTCGGTTTTATGGGGATTGTAATCACTGTTTTCCCTCTAGAGTACTTTCTCTTGAGCTAGTCAGTTTCCCCAGAAAACAGCCCTCCTCCTACCTGCCTGAAGGCTGTGAGCCTGCTACGCACATTTTGAGAGCTAAGCAATGAAATGGAACTGAAGGTCCTATTTGGTTTGCAGATTTTCACTTCATCCAGTTTTGGTCACTGTGCTTAATGTCCCAAAGGTCAGATCCTCCGTGACTGAACCTCTCCGGGAGTCAACCACCCCTCCTCTGCTGGGGCTGGGGAGAACGGTCACCTTGCATTGAGGTCTAAATCTGGAGGTTGACCTGTTCCTTGTACAGACTTTGGACTAGTCCTTCTGCTCCACAACCTCCAGAGGTATCCAGTGCCTACAGTTTTTGAATGTTTCTGGCATTCTCTACTCTGAAGACTCACTGCTCAAAGTACAGACTGCAGACTAGCAGCCTCCGTCCGTATCACCAGGGAGTTTGTTACACATGCAGCCCTTCAGGCCTGAGCCCAGACCTGCTGGGTCAGAATCCACACTCTCAGAACTCCAGGTGGTTCTTGTGTGTGTAAAAGAGTGGGATGTCTTTCTTTGACTCCCGCTGTTGGCAGGCAGTCTGGCTTTAGCGGCTTCTGCTTGGCTGGGTCAGGTACCTTGTTTATTCTTCATAGTGGTTTTATTGGGGTTTCAAGAGGGCTTAGAGATTAAAAAAAACATTTATTTACTTTAACATGGAATAGTTAAATAGTTTAAGTTTAACAAAAATTCTTTCTTCTATAATGTTTTTTTAAATGTTTGAATTTTTGTTCCTTGTTGAATGATTTAGTTATTCCTCCCAATTGGCTAGCCAGTGTCTTAACATGATTTATTAAGTAATCTGTATTTTCCTCTGCCTTGAAATCTTGCTTCTATCGTATACTAGATTTCCATTGCATTTGGCTGTTTTTCTTGCAATTTTATAATATCTCTTACTACCTGGTAGTACTCATTCCTGTCCATTTTTAGAAGACAGAATTATAAAACTCTGAGTTAAAATAAATGATTTATTTCCCATTTATTTAAGCTTCATTTTTATTCAGTCCATTTTTATGTTTACTTATTCAAAATGATAGGGTCATCAACGTGTTCTAATTTCTAACTAGATTTTTTATATATACAATGTAGATGTGCCTTTTCACATACACACACACACACACACACATATATATATAACTTTTTCTTACAGATTTTATTTTCTCACATATGACAAATGTGAAGCCTAGGAGAATTTGATTCCTAGGAGAATCTATTTCTTCCCATCTTCTGAGAATGGTACAGTGTAAACACTGTTAAATGCAATAGAAAGTTGTACTGCATGAATATGTGTGACAGGCAGCTAGTGAGCTCTGATTACCTGAGACTGACATGTTAACTGCTCACTGAGATCTTTACTAGTGGGCCTGCCCAAAACCTCTTGCATTTGAATTCCACCACCACTCATTGGAGCTGTGACTCTGGGTAAGTTAAAGAATCTCTCTGATTTTGTGAGATGGAGATCATACTAACCTTTCAGATAATGAGGATTGGAGATAATTACAATAAAATGCTTAACCCAATCCTTGGCTCATGGTAGGGACTTAGCAGATTTTTGTGAGAAGTAGATGCGGATGAGTCTTTCAGAGTGTTTTAATCAACAGGGGCATTGGATTGCTCATTCTGATATGCTAGTAGAATAAAAGTGTATATGGGAATCTTCCCCAACGTCTTTGACTTAGAATACATAATTGAGTCTCCGTTGTCTTTGTTAATGGGAGGAAGAAATGATATGAGTCAACAACAGTAGATAATATCTTAAGCCTTTGAACATGCCTGAGAATTCATTTGACAATTACCTTTGTCAGATACAATAGAGAATTTCATAGCTGGAAGAGAAGTTTGAGATTACAAAACCCTTTAACTTCACAGATGAGGAAATAGGTCTGGAGGGATAGTGACTCACTCAAGACCACACGGTGGTGTGAGCTTAGTGGCGGAGGAAGAATCAGAAGACAGATATGATAACCCTTAGTTCTGGGTTTCTCATTTACTTTTTATGATTATATTTGCGTAGGTCATATCCAAAGCCTCTGATGTGCCTGAGAAACTGATGTCTGGGACCTCAGTCAAGTGTAGGTGAAGGGTGCGTAAGCTTGGAGGCATAGAAACTCTGTTGAACTTTTGCTTTCTCTCTTGAGTGTTTTCAGAGCTGGGTACTCTCCTCTGACTCACAGGCACAACTTCAACTGTGTGATATTGGGGTGTGGGCCAGTACATTTGGGGTGAGAAATAGGACTGGAGCAAGAGTAGATACATATTTAAGTCAGAATAAAAGAGAAGTTGGGAAGCCTCAGATAAGCCAGAGTTGGCAGGGGACAGAAGTACCTTATACAAGTCCCGGGTACAGTGTGGATTTCATGTCAAAAAGGCAGGAATAAAGCCTAAACACACATCATGGGCAAAAGCAAGAGGTTGGAAAGCCAGGCTCACTGGTGGGATGTAGCAGAAAGCAGGTAGGAAGGAATCATCCCTGCAGCCGAAGCTGAGTACTAACCTGAGCCCCACACTGAGAGGTGCCTGTAGTGGGGATCCCATCCTGGAGAGTGTGTGGTTTGAAAGGGGCAGTTACACACCATCAACAGTGAGTCAACTGTGTATACTTGAGCAACTGTTTTGCCTTTGCTCAAAAGGTTTTTGTATACTAGCCAGATGGGGTCAACTGTAGCTGGTGGGGTTTCTTGGTGTCAACATTGAATGGAGCGAATGAAGCAATTTCTGGGCAATTCCTGACTCGTCATTAGCTCCAGGTCTGAAGCTGGCCTTTAGGATATTATACGGCTCTCTAGCTCCCATAGCTTTGCTCTGTAATCCTACACACTCTAAAATTTTGCTTTTGACTTTAGTGTCGAGAAATAAGTGCTTAATCTGTTACATCAATTAAGTAGGGATAACACTGAAATCATGGCCAGGCTGAAAGACCAGTTGTTTCCCCAAAATCAATTTACTTATTGAGTTAATAAGCCATTCATATGTAAATGTGAACATCTATTATCTTGGATCTCAATGAATTTGAAATAGTACCACCATGAATATATTTGATTTAGAAGTAAGTTTGGCTTTAAAAGTTATTTCTGTTTAGGGAATAACAAGTTAAACTTAGGTTGAATAGGCCTAGAGAAATCATTAAAAGCTATTTTCAAGGACACTTAAAAATTCTCTGATGGAGGCCTTAGAAATTCAATAAATATGAATAATTTTGATTTGTAGAATTCATAGATGGAGCATACAGTGTTGAAATAAATTATGGCATTTAAACTTGAATTATAGTATTTTAGGGAGAAAATTAAATGAGGTTTTAAGTTTGGACTTAGGGAACCTTTTGTTGGGTTTATATTTACTTAATTGAGATGAATTAAAATGAATGTTAATATCTCATTTGCTCACTGGATTTAAGTAATTAGCTATGGTGGATTTGATCCATGGACTTGGAAGTCACTGGGACAAAAGGCACCAAAAGACAAATGAGTAAGTCTGTGCAGTTGTTGAAGTCTTTAGCCCAGGGCACTTTGCTGCTATACCACCCTCACCTAGCTCAGGAGTGTTGGATTCCCAGAAAATACACAGTAGAAGTTGTGCCTTTAGTTTTCTTTTGTGCGATGAGTCATATTCTGAGTGGCCTACCTTCTGTTCCACTGTAGTGCGTAATTCATGCAAAAAATCTGGTTTCAGCTGTGTCAACTTCAAAGGGTTGCAATCGGGTATAAATCTGGAAGGATTTGCTCAGAGAAGAGTTTCTGTTTTTCATTATACAACTGGAGATTCAGACTATCTTTGATCAATTTAGTGGCAAGGAGCCGAAGCCAGCTTTTCAGTTTGCCAGCCTTATTTAATTAAGCCTTTTGTTTTCCTTGAATCTCAAGAAGCTCTCTGGGATGAAGGCTGTGTAAATTTGACATGACTATCTGGTTTATCTTTGTAAGAGCTAATCTTTAAATTAAAATAAATATAAAAGTGCGTGATGATTGGAATAGTTGCTAACAAAAATATTCATTTATTATGAAGTTTTTTGATGGTTTAATCTATTATAAGTTCCCACCATAGCCCAAGAGATGGTGAGATTGTGTCTGTTGCATAAACACTCAACATAACGATGGTTTGGACACCATTAGAAGTCTGAAAGCAGGGGTAAAGAAAAGCAGTGATAGGTTAAAAAAACGCAGTTTCCTGGAACAGGAGTGGTGACTGCAGTGTTGTCCGGTGTTCTCCGAACAGGAGCAGTTATGCTGTGAGGATCAGTAATTATGGATAAAATTTATTTCAGCCATGCTATGTGCCAGGCACTGTTCCTAGAGCCTTCCATGGATTATCTCATTTAATCCTCACATACACTCTGTAAAGTAGGTACTACTTTTGCCGCTTTATCGATGTGGAAATGAGGCTTCTGAAGGGTCGGTAATTTGTCCAAGATCACACAGCTAATGTTTCTTTTAGGGAGACTGCTCACAGCATTGTGCTTGGCGTGAACAGTGGAGGCTCTGAACACGAACCGGTTGGCTGATCTTGGACGGGTTGCTAGTTACTCAGAGTTCTTTGAGCTCCGACTTCTTCAAAATGTTAGGGAGAGTGGAGAATTTGCCTCACAGGGTTTTTGTGGCAGCTGAATTACATAATGTATCTGGAGGTGCTTTGTAAGCTAAAAATTATTATCCAATAAAAATTATTATCCAAAATAAGGTATTGTGATGAAGAAGAAAGCCTAAGCCCTTTGGAAAGGAAGACTTAAGATTTTTTTTTCCCACTGAGAAAACCGATTTCTTTCTATGTTAGTTCAGAGTTGGCATTGGATATGAGTCTTCCTCCTTCCTTCGTGAAACACATGAAGGTCCCGTCCTTGCATGGTAGAGAGGCAAGGATCAAAAGATGAAATTCTTTTTTTTTTTTTTTTAAAGATTTTATTTTTTTATTTATTTGACAGAGAGCGAGCATGAGCACATGAGCAGGGGGAGAGGGAGAGGGAGAAGCAGACTCCCCGCTGAGCAGGGAGCCCATGATGGAGGCTCGATCCCAGGCCCCTGGGGTCATGACCTGAGCTGAAGGCAGACGCTTAACTGACTGAGCCACCCAGGTGCCCGTATTTTCAGCCTTTAAGTGGTCAACTGATGTTGGCTCGTTCCCCGTTGAGCAGGGAGCCCCATGCAGGGCTCGATCCCAGGACCCTGGGATCATGACCTGAGCCAAAGGCAGACGCTTAACCAACTGAGCCACTCAGGCGCCCCAAAAAGATGAAATTCTTAACCAGCCATTCTAGCATTTATGAGCATGAGGAGCTCCCTGAGCCAGGCTTACCAACATAATTGGTTATAGTCAACTTAGGGAAAGGAAGGTAAGACTTGTTTCTAAGTTTATGGACTTCTAGAACTTTACTGGGCATCAGAGTCACCTGGAGGGCTGTGAAAACAGATGGCTGGAATTTCTCATTTATTTTTTATTTTTTTAAAGATTTTGTTTATTTATTAGAGCAAGCATAGGTGGGAGTGGGGGAGCGCCAGAGGGCTAGGGAGAAGCAGGCTCCCTGAGGAGCGGGGAGCCTGATGCGGGGCTCCATGCCGGGCTGGATCCCAGGACCCTTTGATGAGGACCTGACCCAAAGGCAGACGCTTAACTGACTGAGCCACCCCAGTGTCCCTGGAATTTCTCATTTAGTAGGTCAGCATTAGAATTTTATTCCAATAGGTTCCCTGGTTATGCTGATGCTGCTGGTCCAGGGAACCACACTTTGAGAACCACTGGTCTAGAATGATCTCTGTGCATTCAAAATATTGTACCACTATGTTCAAAGCTCAAAGTTAGGCCCTGCTTATTAAAAGCACAATCAGGAGAAAATTCTGCATGTCGTTTAACACAACAGAAGTGCTGTTGTTTTTAGTACGAGGCTTTTCACAAATCTTTTTTTTTTTTTTTTTTAAAGATTTTTATTTATTCATTTGCGAGAGAGACGGAGAGAGAACAAGCAGAGGGAGAGGGAGAAGCAGACTCCCTGCTGAGCAAGGAGCCCGATGCGGGACTCGATCCCAGGACCCTGGGATCATGACCTGAGCCGAAGGCAGACGCTTAACCATCTGAGCCACCCAGGCGCCCTCACAAATCTTAAGTAGAGAAGAAAACAACTCTCCATTTTAACCACACCAGTGAGGTGATAGGTTCCTAATCATAGACACGTAATCATAAATCGTCTTGAGTTGAGCACTCAAACTTAACAGCTGAAATCCTTAACTATTTGGTGATGGTGTTTAGGGGTAGAATTTATAGTCACCTATTTTCAAGGCAAGTATGTGTGGGTTTTTTTCTTCAGAGAAGAACAAAGACTTCTACGTGTTTTCACCCAAAGTTTGTCTCGTTTGAGGCATTCAATATGTAAAGCCTCACACGTTGTTATTTGTAGCCGTATGAAGAGTCATCAGAAGGTGCCCTGGCTCTGGCTTTAAGGGATGCGAAGAGAGGGCTATTTTCTATAGACACGTCCTTGAGGGTTGAAGTAATGCTTCAAGATCCCTCAGAGTGAAGTAGAATGCATTTTCTTTATGAAAATAAACAAATGAACAGCTAGGTACATTTGAAGTCAATGAGAAAAGACAGCATAGAAAGTGATAGGCAGGCTCTCATTAGGTGGTTTCTATTTCAGCTGTTTGCCTCATACTACAGTGCTGGCTTATGAAATTGGAGGAAATTAAAATATTCTTTGGTGCCATTTAAAAATCTTAACCCATGGGGCACCTGGGTAGCTCAGTTGGTGAAGCGCCTGACTCTTGATTTCAGCTCAGGTCATGACCTCGAGGTTGTGAGATTGAGCCCCGTGTCGGGCTCTGTGCTGGGCATGGAACCTGCTTAGGATTCTCTCTCTCCCTCTGCCCCTCTCTCCACTTGCTTACACACTCTCTCTCAAAAAAAAAAAAAACAACTTAACCCATAAGCATGAAACACAAACACAAAAAAACAACACACTGCCTTGCTTTTTTTTTTTTTTTTTAAAGATTTTATTTATTTATTTGACACAGAGAGACACAGCGAGAGAGGGAACACAAGCAGGGGGAGCAGAAGAGGGAGAAGCAGACTCCTCACCGAGCAGGGAGCCTGATGCGGGGCTCAATCCTAGGGTCCTGGAATCATGATCTGAGCCGAAGGCAGATGCTTAATGACTGAGCCACCCAGGTGCCCCGCACACTGCCTTGCTTTACAAAAATTAATAGATTTTATTTTTTGAGCAGTTTTACATTTATAGAAAAGTGAATGGAAAGTACAGAGTCCTCATATACCTCCTCATCTCTGCCCCCGATCCTCTGCAGTTTTCCTTCTGATTAACATCTTAGAGTACTTTTATTACAACTGATGAGCCAATATCAATACATTATTTTAACTAAAGTCCATAGTCTTTATTAGGGTTCACTCTTTGTTTCATCCATTCTGTGCATTTTGATAAATGTATAATAACATATATCCATCATTACAGTATCATACAGAATAGTTTCATTGCCTTAAAAATCCTGTGTTCCACCTATTCATCCCTTCTTTCCCCTGAATGGCTAGAACCACTGATCTGCCTTCATAGGTTTGCCTTTTTCAGAATGTCATGTAGTTGAAAATCATATAGTATGTAGCCATCTTTCACTTAGCAATATATATTCAAGGTTTCTCTATGGCCCCCCCCCCCCTTTTTGGTAAGCTTTAAAAAACTTCTTTGGAAGTAATTTCAAGACAAGAAAAGTGAGAACAACACAAAGAACACCTGTGTACTCCTCACCCAAGTTCAGTGATGATCTTTTCCATTTGCTTCATCTCGTTCTTTCTTCATATATATACATATTATTCATGTTCTAACCCAGTCACCTCCTAAGAAGAAAGACAGTGTCTACACAATCAGAGTACAGTTATCAAAATAAAATAAACAAAAACACAACAAACATCTCTATCCAGTTTACTGTCTGTATTCCAGTCTATGAATTGACCCCATTCTGTCCTTAATGTATGTAACATTCTTTTTTTCTCTACTATAGTATCCAGTCTAGGATGATGTACTGATTTTATTTACTTTTCCCAGCTTTTTTGAGATATAATTGATGTACAAACTGTGTAAGTTCATGATCTACGTTGTGACAATTTGGTATTATGTTTAGATTGTGAAATGATTACCACAGTGTTCATTAACACCTCCACCTCCATGCTTTTTTGTGGATTGATAGTTTATTTCTTTTACCTTTGAATAATATTCCATTGTCTGGATTTACCACGGTTTATATGTCCATTTACCTATTGAAGAATATCTTGGTTTCTGCAAGTTTTGGCAATTATGAATAAAGTTGCTATATAAGCATTCTTGTGTAATTTTTTGTGTAGATGTAAATTTTCAACTCCTTTGGGCACATACCAAGGAGCATGATTGCTGGATTATATGATAAGAGCATGTCTAGTTTTATAAGAAACTGCCAGAAGGTCTTCCCAAGTGGCTGACCATTTTGTACTCCCACCAGCAGTTAATGAGAGTTTCTGTCTACAACCTCACTCAAATTTTGTGTTGTTAGCATTTTGGATTTTAACCATTCTAAAAGCTGTGTAGTAGTATCTCATTGTTCTAATTTGCAATTCCTTAATGACATACGATGTGGAGCATCTTGTCATATGCTTATTTGACATCTGTATATCTTTTGATGAGGAGTCTGTTTAGATCTTTTGCTCATTCTTTAATTGGATTTTTTTCTTTTGTTGACTTATTAAGAGTTCGTTGTCTAGCTTGGATACCAGTCCTTTATCAGATATGTGTTTTGCAAAGATTTTCTCTCTGTCTGTGGCTTGTCATTTCATTCTCTTAACAGTGTTTTTTGCAGAGCAGAGGTTTTTAATTTTAATGAAGTGCAAGTTACCAATTTTGTCTTTTGGATTGTGCTTTTAAATTTTATTTTTTTTATTTTTTTAAATTTTTTTTTTTTTTATTTGCGAGAGAATGAGAGAGAGCACGAGAGGGAGGAGGGTCAGAGGGAGAAGCAGACTCCCTGCTGAGCAGGGAGCCCGATGTGGGACTCGATCCCAGGACTCCAGGATCATGACCTGAGCCGAAGGCAGTCGCTTAACCAACTGAGCCACCCAGGCGCCCTGGATTGTGCTTTTAATCTCATATCTAAAAAGTCACCGCTGAATTAAATGTCACTTCGATTTTCTCCTGTTATCTTGTGGGAGTTTTATAGTTTTTGCATTTTGATCCATTTTGAGTTAATTTTTGTTAAAGGTGTAAGGTCTGTGTTCATTTTTACCCCCCTTGAATATGGATGTCTTCTTGCAGCACCATTTGTTCAAAAGACTATCCTTTCTTTATTATATTGCCTTTGCTTCTTTGTCAAAAATCAGTTGACTCTCTTTGTGTGGGCTTATTTCTAGGCTCTTTACTGCCTTGCTTTTTAACTGCAGATTTGTAGTAGTTGCATTGTTGATTCTTCTTGTAGTGCAGGTCAGTATTTGTACCCATAACCGCTGACGCTCCTGCTTGTTTGTGTAGTTAGCCTTTCACTCCTCCAAGCATTCCTTGTGATATAGTGAAAGAAAAGACCAGTATTTCACTTCTCCTTGTCTTTATCCACTTATTTGTCACTAGCTTTCATTGCTAAAGTCAAACCTATTCTTGTAAATGAATTTAATACATTCCACACAGTCCTCTTAATGATTTTTTAAAAATTTTATTTTATTATGTTATGTTAATCACCATACATTATTGGTTTAGTGATTAACATCATTGGTTTTTGATGTAGTGTTCCATGTTTCATTGCTTGCGTATAACACCCAGTGCTCCATGCAATACGTGCCCTCTTTAATACCCATCACCAGGCTAACCCATCCCTCCACCCCCCTCCCCTCTAGAAACCTCAGTTTGTTTCTCAGAGTCCATAGTCTCTCATGGTTCGTCTCCCCCTCTGATTTCCCCCCTTCATTTTTCCCTTCCTGCTATCTTCTTCTTTTTTTTTTTTTTTTTAAACATATAATGTATTATTTGTTTCAGAGGTACAGGTCTGTGATTCGTCAGTCTTACACAATTCACAGCGCTCACCATAGCACATACCCTCCCCAGTGTCTATCACTCAGCCACCCCCTCTTAATGATTTTTATAGGATGGTTTCCAGGAATGAACTGCATCATAAAACTGAGGGATGCCTATCTGGATAAAGTACTTTTTGTCTGTCTGTTGCCTCATTTGTAAAATGGAAATAATACTCCTGTTACATAGGGCAGTGTTTTTTTTTTAAGAAATCAAATCACAAAATATATGTGCAAACACATCAAGAGGGAGGGCAGTAATGATCCATATGTACTACACGATTTAGGTTTTCACTTTTCTTTGTCTTCATTTTATACTTTCTCCTAAATTAGACAGTGTGTTCCCCTAGTTTTTAGTTATACCTGAAAACTTTGCACTGAAAACCCTGATCTGTGTGTTGTAGAGAACTGATGAATTTCCACGGCAGAAGTTTCCACCCTCTTGCATAATCATCTGTACCTTCTCCTCCTCCTCCTTTTCCCTCCCTCCCCTCATTCTCCTCTCTCTTCTCCCTATCACCTTAAGAACCTGACTGGTAGAAAGGAGGTGAGGTGCCTTTAAGGCTGTAATTTCATAATGAGAGCGTTTAGGTACAAAATATTGTTTGGAAGGACATCTATCAGGTATAAGCCCCCCAAAACATTATTTCATCATTATAAATGTAAGATGCAATGATAGACATGATCTGCTTAATACTGTTGCTAATCTCTGTAAGTCTAATAAAACTTAAAGCGGCTTATCTGTCTATATGCTATACCGCCTTATGCTTGCTTTAGGCTTGATTACTCAAAATCTACATTTAGCTGCTTCTGAAAATATATTTTTTCTCAAGCTTCTTACATTATTTTTCTCTTCCCCAGCATTATTCTCTAAACCACCTAAGCTAAAGTGAGAAGCCCATGCCATTCATAAAGTCTATGAAGTTTTCTCTGTACATAGGGAATTTAATATATATTAACACATATCAAATATATTGATAAACTTTTGCATTGATGTTGTCTGTCTTAGATGGTAAGTTAATAAAGAGCAGGGGTATGCTGATACATTTTATAAATCATTGACAAACATAGTTTAATACTCTGGAAATGCTTTCACAAGTAATGAGGGAATAGCCTCTGTAAATAAATATGTTAATATGGAGAGATTAAAGATTAGAAGAGGCAAGAATAGGAGTTTGGTTGAAATTAATATAGCCATTCTGGTTTTCTTTTGCTTATAGTATACATAATATGCGTTTTCATCCTTTAGGTTTAATCTGTCTAGGTCTTTATATTTAAAATGAGTTTCTTGTAGGCAAGAAAGTTGCCTTAGTTGGTTCTTACTATTTTGAAAAATTCTGACAATCTCTGTCTTTACATGGGTGTTTTAGATAATTTACATTTAATATAATTATTGATATGATTGTATTTAGATGTACCATTTATTATTTTATGTATGTCTCTTCTGTTCATTCCTCTTTCCCTTCCTTCCTGTCTTCTCTTGGATAATTTAAATCTATCTTCTTAGTATTCCATTTTTATTTATCTATTGTTTTTTTGGCTCTGTTTCTTTGAAAAAACTTTTTTGGTGAATGCTTGAGGGTTACTATATATATACCTAAACCTTCACAGTCTACTTGGAGTTAATATTGAACTACTTAAAGTAAAAGGTAGAAAACTTACAACCATGTAGGTGCCTTTATCCTCCCCACTCACCTTTCTTTATGTTATAGTCATGATATGTATTACACCTATATACATTGAAAACTCCACCAAATAATAGTATAATTTTTACTTCCAACAATCATACCCATGTTAAATAATTTTAGGGAAATAGCCATTTATATTTATCCTCATATTTATTATTTCTGTTGTTCTTTAACTGGTGAAAACCCTAGTTTCTTTCTGGTATCATTTCCCTTCAGCCTGAAGCACTTCCTTTAGCATTTCTTTTAAAGCAGGTCTGCCAAAAATGAATTCTGTTAGTTTTGCTTTGTCTAAAAATGTCATTATTTAGCTTTCTTTCTTTTCTTAATGATTTAATTTACTTATTTTAAAGGATTTTATTTATTTATTTCAGAGAGAGAGAAAGCACAAGCACGAGCAGGGGGAGGGGCAGACTCCCTGCCGAGCGGGGAGCCCGATGTAGGGCTCAGTCCCCAGACCTTGGGATCATGATCTAAGCCAAAGGCAGACACCCAACCGACTGAGCCACCCAGGCACCCCTCATGATTTTATTTATTTTTTTAAAAGATTTATTTATTTATTTATTGACAGAGACACAGTGAGAGAGGGAACACGAGCAGGGGGAGGGAGAGGGAGAAGCAGGCTTCCCGCTGAGCAGGGAGCCCGATGCAGGGCTGGATCTCAGGACCCTGGGATCTCCTTAACGACTGAGCCACCCAGGCACCCCTATTTTTAAGTTATCTATGCACTCAATGTGGGGCTTGAACTCACAACCCCAAGATCAAGAGTCTCATGCTCCACTGACTCAGCCAGCCAGGCTCCCCTATTGAGCTTCCTTCTTAATGGATATAGAATTCTTGCTTGGCAGAATGTTCCATGGCCTTCTGGCCTCTCTCATTTCTGATTAGAAATCTTCAGTCATTCTAAATCCTCATCCTCCTGTATAAATGTGTAATTTTTCTCTAGTTGCTATAAATTTTTTTCTTTACCTCTACTTTTAAGCAGTCATTTGTGATGTGTCTAAGGGTGGTTATCTTTGAGCTTATTCAGTTTAGAGTTTGTAAGCTTCTTGCATTTGTAAATTTACATCTTTTAATAATTGGGAAGTTTGGGACATTATTTCTTCAAATAGTTTCTCCACCAAGCTTTTTCTCCTTTTTTTTCTAGAACTCTGGTGACATGAATACTAGAAGTTTTAATATTTTTCTCTTAGGTCCCTGAGTCTCTGCTTTTTTTCTGAAAATTTTCTTTTTTCTTCAGATTGGAAATTTCACTGACTCTTCAAACTCACTTCTTCTGTTATCTTCATTCCTCTTTTGAGCCATTCAGTGAATTTTTATTTCAGATATATTTTTTATTTCATAATTTCCAGGTGTTTTTTTTTTTTTTTTCTAGTTTCCAGTTCTCTGCTGAGAACTTCTATCTTTCCAATCATCAGATATCTTCATGGAGGATATTTTAGCTGTCCTCTGGGTCATCTCAGGGTTAGAATCTGATTATTTTTTCCTTTGGGAACTGGTCATGTTCTCCTCGTTCTTTGTATGTGGGATGATATTGGATTGTAGCCCAGACATTGTGTATTTTATGCTATGTAGATTTTGGGTCCTATTCTAATCTTCTGAACAGTGTGTTTTTTATTCGTTTTTTTTTGCAGGCAGTGAACCCAGTTAGATTCGAAGTGCATTTCTGTCTCACCTTCTGTGGGTGGTGGCTTTAATCTCAGCTCAGTTTTCAAAGCCTTTGCTGTGCCCCTTGTGGTCGGTCTCGTGAATGCACAGCTCAGGGGAAGGCCAGGAATTGTGCAGATTTTTGTGTAGAATTAAGGAATTCCTTTCTCCATCTTCTTTCTCTCCATGATTCCCTCCATACTCTGGCCTGCAAGGGTCCTTTTTCCAAGTTCCTCTGACGGGAAAGGAGTTTCATTTGGAGTTTTCTCTGTTCACACTATTGCACTGCTGTCCTGCCCCAGGACAGAGCTGCCAGAATAAAATAATAAAGATAAAAACCTGGAGAATTTACCCCCTTTTAGGTCACTTCTCTAAGTTTTGACTCTCTTCCACCATTCATTTTTTTTGTTTACTTTTCAGAGTTCTCAACTAGATGCTTTTTGTGTTGTGTCCAGAGTTTTTACATTTAAAAAGCAAGAGACAGAGGTTGTAGTGTGCTTAGGGCCCCGTAAAAGAACCAGAACTCTTCTGTTTTGTTTCTGCCTCACAAAGAATCTCTAACCTCAGAGGGGAGAATGCCTAATGATAGTGAACATGGTGCCGATCGATATATTTTTCAAAAGAGCTGGCAAAGAGGATCTGTATTTTGCGAATGAATGGCAGTTTGGCATCCAGGTAACTTAAAGTAGTAATTTCCTTCCTTTTGCTATTTTGTAAGATGTGGGTTGTGTTAATACTTTGTAGAGGCAGGTAACATCTTCTGAGAGGAAAAACTTAAGTCCAAAAGAAATTGGGAGATGTAGAAGCAAATAGCGCCAGTGAGGTGTGTGAAGAGCCGTGTAGTCTGTGGGGCGCTGCTAGTCATGCCAGGGTTGGAGCCTGTGACCTGACTCCAGCTAATTGCCACTATCACCTTATTTTCCCAAAAGGCTGTTTGAAAGAAAGCAGAGTTGACACTTGTATCAAAGAAGATTATAAGGGGGAAAAGAAGATTAGGTCAAAAGTATTTAAAATTAAGGTGTGATTCTGCCTTCCTTGAAGTAGGACGTTAAGCCCACATTTGGCTGTATTTCAGCAAGAAGGTAGTCTTTCGGTGTTTGTTTACTTTAAACTTACTCATTTTAGAGTGACAGTTTCGACTTCTTTATCCTTGACTTTAGAATGTGGCAAAAGCAGCTCCTATAATTCTGTCACTTATATTAGTATATTTCCTGTGCTCTATTTGTTCTTATTTAATCCCGGGATTTTTTTTTATTGTGAATGTGATAAATGCTTATTGTAAATATTTCAAACAATGAAAAGAAAGTATATAAAGTAAAAAGGCAAAAACTGACTCCCAGGTGAAGTATTCTTAATAGTGTTTCAGGCATTTTCTCATTTCTTTTTTTTTTTTTTTTAAGATTTTTATTTTTAAGTAATCTCTATGCCCAACATAGGGATTGAATTTACAACCCCAAAATCAGGAGTCACATGCTCCACCGACTGAACCAGCCAGGCTCCCCTTCTAGTTTCTTTTATTGGGAAGGGGATATAGTTCAAATTGTTCCATGTTAAAAAAACTCTTCTCCTGTCACTTTATAACCTAAGCATTTTCATCATTTTTGCGCATATTTAAAAACTCTTCCTAAATTTAATTTTGCTTTAATTTTAAAAATTCTGTATCCGAAAGGTGTAAATTATGTATTTCAAAGGCTGTAAACTAACTGAATGTTAAAATTTCCTCTCATCTGTCTTCTCATTTTCACTCCCTGGTGGGAGTCAGGAGTAATTCTATTCTTTCTTATGTGGTTCACAAATGTTTTATGCATAAAATATATATGCAGTATTCTATAAAGGAGCATATACTTTACTTTTTGTCCTTTTTCTGAATATGTAAATATTTTTAGAACATAAATATTTCTCCATTTGTTGGAAACTCCTTGCAAACAGAATTTTTCGTGACTACAAAATTTCTCTCCTCTTGAAATTGGGTGTTTTGGTTGCATTCTCCTTTCCTTATAGTACTTTTAAAATAAAGGAATAGGTTTTTTTTTTTTTACAAGGTATTTATTTTTAACATTTTTAAAAATTGGAATATAGTTGACATACAGTCTTACATGCGTTTCAGGCGTACAACAGAGTGATTGCACAAGTCTATAGGTTATGCTATGTTCCCTAGCTGTGTAGCTCCCATCTGCCCCCATATGTCTCTGTCACAATACCATTGAGGAATCGTTTGTTCTCAATCAACCCCAACAGCCTCTCAGATCCATCTTCTCTGGAGCAACTGATCGCTTCTAGCCATTTTAATAAGATAACTTGTGAAAACACCTGGCCCAGCCCTTGGAATGAGGTCATTAGTTATTTTTACTCTTTGTCTCTTTCTTCCTTTACTCCTTAGCTCCTCAGCAACCAGCCCAGGGCAGCTGCAGGGAACCCGTGAGAGGAATCAATTCTAGGTGAATGCCGTTAACCGATACGCATCACAGTCTTACTGCGAGCAGAGTGCTCGGTACTAAGTGACTGTTGTGATTGCAGTAAGGCTTCTGCATATGACAAGACACCCATGATAAGTACTTAAACCTCACAGTGTAAAATGCAGAGGAGATTCAGTTAAGATAATGCAAAAAGGACACAACTGTGGAAGGGATGGAAGAAAGTCGAGTAGTTTGGCTCTGACAAGCAGCTGGAGCTGGGACTGCTCAAACCTCGGGTGACTCCTGCCTTGGCCCGCGCCGCCCCTCCCCGAGCCACAGTGGCATCATCTCTGCAATGAGAATATTATTATTTTCCAGGGTTTTGTGAGGAATCCGTGAGAACTCTGTGAATGTGGTCCATCATCCTTTACCCTTCTGTGCTGTGATTCTCCATCACTTTTACATTGTGTCATTTCGGCCATGGTGATTTTTTACCTATTGTTTGGTCTTTACCCATCCTTTCTGGCTCGGAGGTCAGCTCCCAAGAAGGCAGAGGCGGGTCTGTCTTGTTTTCCAGTAGATTCTGTAGGGGAGAAATACTTTTCTCTTCTTCCTTTCCAGGTCCTTTGACTAGCCTAATAATTACATTGATATAAAGTAGATTAACAAGAAAAAAACAAATGTAATTTTGTGCTTATGGGAGCGCATAAAAATATGAGACTCAAAGAAGTGACTCAAGCCGGCAGCTTTTGTACCTTTTAGGCAAAGAAACAATACATTTGTGAAGAATTGGCAAGACAGAGGGGTTTGGGCTGTGGGTAGTAAACTAGTGAAGAAGTAACAAGATTTGTTTCTACAACCTTTCTGCCCTAAATTCTTTCTCTCTCTCATGATAAAGACGTGTCTCGTCCTCCTCGGCAGGGAGGGTACCTTTCATGTGGGAGATATAGTGCCTGCTTTCAGGGGGACAAAGGAGGTTAGGGTGTCCTCCTTGCACTGGCTATTTTTTAAGTAACTTTAATTCAGAATAATCAATATGTCAAAATGGGATATTATGGGGTGGTGTATTCTGTTCCCCTCCAATTCCAGTATTTACCTTTGTGCTTTTTGTAGAGCTCAGTGGTTAAGAGCCTGAACTCTGGACTCCAACTGCCTCCGCCCCCATGTTTTTAGCTCTTTGACCCTGGGCTTATTACTAAACCTCTCCATCCCTCAGTTTCCTCATCTGTAAAATGAAGACAAAAATAGTGTCTATCTCTTTGGATTATTATGTGGATCAAATATGTTAATATTTAAATTAGAACATGCATCTGACATGCCGTAAATGCACATAAATGCGTGTTAAAGAAAAAATAACAGTTTCTTGATACCCGTTACGTGAGAGAATGGGTGGGCCTTTATCAGGTATCTCTGGGAAGCTGAATGGAAGATGCGTTGGCAGGCACCGAGTCCCCCTGGAATATTGTCATCCTGTGCTTCAACGCAGTCCCTGCTCTGGCATGCGGGGTTTCACGAGGAGGACTGAACTCTCATGGTAAAATGCGCTTATTTGGAACACACTAACCAAGAAATAGAGCTTTTTACTTGTTATAGTTTGACTCTCAGATTTCTGAATTTTATTTAGGCCAAGTCAGTTCTAGTGATTTATTGCTGGAACAGTAAAATGTACGCCTTCTACTCTGACCCTCTCTATTTGCAGTCAGTGTTTTGTTTCAAGACAAGACAGGAGCAAATCACCTTGGGTTTTCAATATTTCAGTGCTTACCCCAACAGAGGTCAGAAAGGCGAGTCAGAGGTGCAAAAATGCAGTCTACTTTTCGGCTTTCAGGTTGTAGCTCTCCGCTGGGCTCCGTCTGTGCTTCAGGGTCTGTGTATAGAGGCAAAGGCA
Organism: Phoca vitulina; assembly: GCF_004348235.1. Lineage (NCBI taxonomy): Eukaryota > Metazoa > Chordata > Mammalia > Carnivora > Phocidae > Phoca > Phoca vitulina. The sequence goes on along the minus strand of NW_022589704.1, from coordinate 62,595,426 downwards.
CATCTGTGAAAACCATCAAACGACAAAGATAACAAAACAAAATAAACGGAACAAAACAAAACCTTTCAAGAGGGCAAAAGGCCAGCCCTTCTTCATAGGTCTTGAATCTGGTTGCAGCCTCCAGAGATATTTTTGTGTTTTGGACATGATGTCAAGAGCACTGAAATTTGACATTGAGAAAATTAAAAAAGCATTTCTTTCCCCAAAGTAATTGCGACTAATAGGTGCCTATTGCTTTGTTGTTCCCAGTGTGTTTTCACATACAGTATTTTAATCTGCCCCACAGTTCTTTCCAGGGAGCTTTATTATTGTCATTTTGACTTTATTTTTTTTATTTTTTATTTTTTTTTAAAGATTTTATTTATTTATTTGACAGAGAGAGACACAGTGAGAGAGGGAACACAAGCAGGGGGAGTGGGAGAGGGAGAAGCAGGCTTCCCGCTGAGCAGGGAGCCCGATGTGGGACTCGATCCCAGGACCCTGAGATCATGACCTGAGCCGAAGGCAGACGCTTAACGACTGAGCCACCCAGGCGCCCTCATTTTGACTTTAGAGTAACCTTATTTTATTTATTTGTATTCACCTACTAGAAAAATTCAATAGGTACGATAGGGTATTTGGCAAAATGTAAGTCTCCATTCCTGCCCTGTCCCGCAACTACCTCGTTTGTGCTCCTGAGGCCGCCAGTGTTCATGCGTATCCTTCCATTGGTACACTTTGCCTTGACAAACATACACATCCTTCCTCCCATCTCCAAGGCTCTCTGTGAAAGCTAGCACCACATTTGATATTCAAAATTGTGCTCTTTTCACTTACTGTGTATTGTAAAGATTGTCCCATGTTGGGGCACAGAGACCTGCCACATTCTTTATACCACTTGCTCAGTATTCCAGCTCCTTAAGAAATCTCCCACTAGAGAACACCTAGATTGTTTCCATTCTCTTGCTCTACAAAACTGTTGCTGTGGATAATCTTGCACATAGATCATTTGACACACGTGCAATGGCATTAGTATAATCATTTTTAAAAATTATTTAGTTGACGAAGACTTGAAAGTCATAATGTTCTTTGCAGAACAGCACCAGAAAATAATAAGGTACTATATAAAATAACAAGATTTGTGCTGTAGTGGAGATGATCTTATCATAGATTCATATAGTGAAATGGTTTAAGATAAAAATGGTAAGAAAGGGGTGCCTGGCTGGCTCAGTCAGTAGAGCATGCAACTCTTGATCTCAAGGTCATGAGTTCAAACCCCACTTTGGGCACGGAGCCTACTTTAAAAAAAATGGTAAGGGTGGCTGAGTTGGTTAAGCAGCTGACTCAATTTCGGCTCAAGTCATGATCGCAGGGTCGTGAGATCGAGCCCCGCGTTGGGCTCTGCGCTGAGCATGGAGTTTGCTTGTCTCTCTCTCTCTCTCTCTGTTCCTCCCCCCACTTGCATGCATACTCTGTCTCAAATAAATAAATAAATAAATAAATAAATAAATAAATAAAATCTTTAAAAAATGGTAAGAGAGCACTTGATTCTAAGGGGGGGGCCCCGGGGGGCTTGTCTGTTGGGTCCACACTATTGCCAGCACTCTAACACCACTCCATAGCATGTGTTGAATTGATAGTGGGCGCATCTCTTTATTTCTCCACTTCTTGTCTGCCAGCTCACAGGGTTTCTGTGGGAGTCCCATAGCATATATAAAAACATTTCTTTGAAAACTTGAAAATACTGCCTGTGAGATGTTATTTGTTAGAGTACTTTGTTATATCGTGTTTCTTAATTGTTTCTAGTAGCAGCCCTAGATTTTAGAGGAATCCAGCAAACACGATCAGAAAACATGTTTCACATCGAAATTTTCTAGATTAGCTGGAGGTTTCCATTTAAATTCTAAAAGGAAAACTTTACTTTCAGCTTCATTGCTACTGAGTGGATGTTGATGGACCCCATCTAATTTCTTGGTGACAATTTGGAACCATTATTATCAACATGGATTAATGTTCATTCAGCGGTGAGATTTTTAGAACTCTTAGGCGTCTTCTCTTCGAAGAATCCAGAAACATATGTGCACGTGTATGTGCGTGTGGGTGTGGGTGTGTGTGTTGACCTAATTGCTGCTATCTATAGTTTTCTTACTGCCTCTCAGGCTGAGAGCTGTTAATTCATGCCAGCAATACACCCGCCCCTACAGGTCTTCTATCCAGTCTGCTATTTCTAATCCAGTGTAGGCAGAGAAATCAGACCTGGATGTTTCATAATTGTGGCTAACGTAAAAGTAAACTGCTATGAATCACAGTCTGAAGGGCACATGGGTAGCCTGGGAAAGCTTTCTCTGAAGAGAGCCAGTTAGAATGCTCTTTTAGAGAAAAGAAAGTATGGCAGACATGCTATTCTAAGTATGAAGATGGTGACGGAGTTTTATGTTAGAAACAATTTTGTCCAGTCATAGTAGAAGTCATTAACTTGGATTTAACAATTCAACAAACACTGGTGGAATACCTTTTATGTACTTTATGTACTCATGTACTCATGCTCTGTGTAGGGCAGTTAGCAAACCATGAACAAATACAATGTGTCTAGGTGTTAAGTACCATAAAAATAAATAAAGAAGGAAGTAAAGAAGGAAAAGAAAAATAAAGGAGGACAGATACATAAATACATACATAGGGGATTGGGAGTACTACAGATGAACTCTGTTCAGAGAGTCAGAAGAAGGAGTCTCTTATTAGAGACCTTTGAGCAGAGACCTAAAGGAGGTTTGAGTGGAGGTGGGGGTAAAAGCAAGTGCAAAGGCCCTGAGGCAGTACCTCTGTGAGCGATCCACAAAAAGGAGGGGGTCAGTGCGGCTGTGCCAGGTGAGCCCTGTGGAGAGCAGGAGGAGGTGTGTGTGGCGGCCGCTGAGTGTGTAGGGCCCCTCATAGGGGTCTGTGAGACAACTGGCGTTTGTTCCGAGTGACATGGCAAACCATTGCTAGGTTCTGAGCAGGAGTTTTGAGTAGCAATGACACGAGCTTACTGACTGGCTGCATTAAGGGAGCTTAGATACAGGGAAAGCAGTTAGGAGGGACACATGTGAAACCAACAGATGACAGTGGCTTTGAAATATCAGAATCTAAGGATGCCTGGGTAAGTGGAGGAGAATGTTAGGAAGGCCCTTATGAATAATGATGGTAAAGTGCAAGGGATCTTAAATGGAAGGTTCCCCGTGTTTCCGCGCCCCCCCCCTCCCCACCCCACAACCTGAGCACTTCCCAGTGTTCTGGCCAGTGTCTTCAAGTCCCCATTTCTTCCCTGCCAGAGGTTAACCTCCAGACAAAAACATTTAAATTTAATTTGCAGACTCCAGTTTTATAAACATCACAATTCTGAAAATAATCTTATTGCTTAAAAGGTTTGCCAGTATTTAAAACCCTTTTCTAAGGTTATCAATAACTTCCTTACTGAAGGTAGTGGCATTTTTTTTATCTCTAATCCCCCGCCCTCCACCTCTCTTCCTCAGAACTGCTCTTCTGGCTTCCACAATTTTGCAGCTTTTCATGTCATCCTAATGCTGTTTTCATTCTTTTTTCTTTTTTCCTGACCCTTGATGTGTGTGTCCACCAGAGTCATGTCCTCCAACCTTCACCGTTCTTAAGCACTCTTTTGGTGAGTTCATCACTTCTTTAGATTAAACCATCCTTTGACAGGGCTCACAAAGTCCCTCCTCCAGCTCTGACTTGTCAGCTCTGTGTTGGACTACATTTTATTAAAACTGGCTTCCCGTCCCCATTTCTCTTATTGGTGCTTCTATTCTTCTTATCTCAAAATAGAGCCCATCCTGACACATTTTTCTGCTCCATTTCTTTTCCAATCTGTTTTCAAATCTCATAGATCCTTTTTTTGGAGTGTCTTTCAGGTTTATATTTTCTTCTCTCATAATAGACCCACTACGCCCCAGCCTTACTGTGTTACACATGGATTCCAACCACAGCCCGTGAGTGGCTAATTTTGCTTCCAGCGTCCCTGAGCCTCAATCTTTCTTCCATAATAGTCATAATTCATTTAGCAAATATTTACTGAATATTTACTGTGTGTTTACCATATGCCAGGCACTGTTGGGGGCACTGGGGATATAAAACAAGCAGTTGTCCTGCCCTCAGGAGCTTACCTTCGAGGGTGTGGAGGGGACAGTAAGCCAGGTATGTAGAGAAATACGTATGTTTGGTGATGGTGGTGCTAAGGGGAGAGAAAATATAAAGGCAGAGGAGGGGCAGGGGTAAAGAATGTCAGATTGGGAAGAGGCTTATAGTTTAAAATGAGGTGGTAAAGAAGGGCTCACAGAGAAGGTGACTTATTTTACATTTATTTTTTAAATCAAGGTAGAATAGATTTAACATAAAATTTTACCACTTGAGCTGATTTTGAGTGTACAATTCAGTGGTGTGAAATACCTTCATACTGTTGTGCAACCATCACTGCTACCCATCTCCAGAACGTTTTTATTTCCCCAAACTGAAACTCTGTACGCATTAAACAATAGCTTTCCATTCACCCCTCCCCTCCAGCCCAAACTACCATTCTGCTTTCTTCTATATAAAATTGATGATTTGGGGTACCTCATATACGTGGAATCATACATATTTGCCTTTTCCTGCCTGGCTTATTTCACTTAGCGCAATGTGTTCAAGGTTCATTCATGCTGTAGCATGTGTAAGAATTTTGTTACTCTTTAAGGCTAAATAATATGTTGTATGTATATAACACATTTTGTTTATCCATTCACATGTTGATGGACATTTGGCTGTTACTACCTTTTGACTCTTATGAATAATTTTGCTATGAACTTGGGTGCACAGATATCTCTTTGAGTCCCTGCTCTGAATGATTTTGCGTATATACCTAGAAGTGGATTTGCCAGATCATATGGTAATTTTATTTTTAATTTCTTGAGGAACTGCCATACTGTTTTCCACAGTGGCTGCACCTTTTTACATTCCCAAGAAGGTAACTTTTGAGTGAAGAAATAGGGAGGTGAGGGAGCAAGCCAGGAGGATGTCTGAGGAGAACATCCTGGGTGGAGGCAGCTCTACGTGGGAGGGCCCTGAGGTGGCAGCATGGCGGCCATGTGCAAGGCTTGGTACGGAGGCCAGCGTGACTGAAAATGAGGGAAGGTGAAAGAAGGAGGAACTGAGGTCACAGATGGAACAGGTGTCCAAATTATATGGCGCCTTGTAGGGCCAAGTAAGGACTTTGATTTTACCCTCAGTGATATGGAAAGCCCTCAGAAGATTGTATCATATTAATCTTTCTTAAATCCTACTATCATCATAGCCAGACACTATCTTAAAAATCAGTAAGGCTTCCCAAACACGTAGCATTCAGTCCAAATTGCTGTAATTCCACCCGTGGAACCATATATCCCATAGCTTCCCGTAAGCTTGTTCATGTGTACACTCAGGCTTACGTCCTGCCTTCCCCCAGTCGTGTTCAGTTGGGCCTTGTGTGCTCACATGCTTCCTTCTGTGTGGAGTTTCCTCACTCTCTTCTCCGCTAGTTCCATCGCATCACGTTTGCACTGTGAGCTGTTCATCACTCAGGTGCTGGTTGTCCTGATAGTCGCTGTTGTCGTTTAGTACCAAGTTATTTTTGTTTTGTGTTTTTATCTCCACTTAGGTGATAATGACCCTATCAAGGGTCATTTATTATAGTGCTTTCGGTCTCTTGTAGTAATAGGATAGTGACGAGCAATTATTATTTATATATGTAAACCCTCCCCCATCCAAAAAAGGGTAAGCTGGGGCGGCTGTGCAGCACTCGTACAGTTAAATGCTCGTGGGTAGGTTGATTCTCTACTTGCTGGCGAGCATATTGTGGTCGTTTATGTAGGTGATAAAATTAAATAGGGTGCCAATCGTGCCTGTTTAACTAGGTGTCTAAATTAGCATTTTATTTTATTTATTTATTTTGAGGGGGGGAGGGGAGGAGGGAAAGGGAGAGAGAGAATCTCCAGTGGACTCCATGCCCAGCAGGGAGCCCAGTGCAGGGCTCAGTCTAACAACCCTGAGATCATGACCTGAACTTAAATCAAGAGTCGATTGCTTAACCTACTGAACCACCCGGGGACCCCTAAATTAGCATTTTAAAGCTAAAATCTCAAGGACTGTCTTTTTAAAATTAAATTATTTAAAATTTTCTTTTAGTTCCAGTGTGATACTATCTTTATATTTGCTGTACCACTTTTTTTTTTTTTTAATCAGCTTGCCATCATGGAAACTGAAACCTGCCAATTAAGCACTTACCCAATTATTAGAGCCTTCAGAGAAAAGCAGTGGATTAGGAATTCCTTATTTTAATTTTATGAGTTACTTAAAAAATTAACAACAATTTGCAAAGTTTTAAAGCATTTGAAACAAGAACATTCATTTAAAAGTCACATCACATACTACAGAAACCTGAATTCTGCTCAGTGTGAGTTTTCTATTAGCTCACGTCAGGTCGTGCTTTCTAACCGTACAGCCGGGACTGACTTTGGACCCTCGGTATGTGTCATTATTTTGTGTTACAGTATATGGCCTGGAAATGATTCGGTGAGTTGTTAGCATGAGCAAGTCCTTCTGTAGCAACATAATTATATAATAAGAACCCAGCAGGCACCACCGAAAATAAAAAATTGTGAACATTTTGCCACTCGAGGTCATCTCTTTTTCATAAGGGAAGTAGAACACCACAGATAAAATTCATCTTCATCTTTAGTCTCAGACCCTCTCCCATCCTCCAGTTCACCACTATCATGCATTTAGTACCTCTTCTCCTGATCTGTTTCTTATACTTTTGCGTATTAAAGTATGTATTCATAAATTAAATTCAGTATTACTAGTATTTTTAAAATTTATCTAAATGTTATTATAGTTATCTCCAGAGAAACAGAACCAATAGGGTATCTATAAAAAGATATTTATAAAAAGATCTCTGTCTATCAATCTATCTATTCATCTATCTATCTAAAGAGATTTATTATGAGGAATTGGCTCATGCGATTATGGAGCCTAGGAATTCCCAAGATCTGCAGTTGGCAAGCTGGAGACCCAGGAGGAGCTGATGGTATAAGTTCCAGTCTGAGTTTGAGTCCAGAGGCAGGAGAAGACCCATGTCCCAGCTCAAACACAGAGCGAAATCTATGCAAGTGATATAATTACCATTGTATAACCTGCTTCTCTGAGGCATTCTTTGATAGGGATCTAAGTTATTTGTTTTAGCTACTATATAGTAATTCTGTTTTACGAATATAGTCTTTTATTTATTTATTTACTATTTGATGAATGAATAAATGTTTTTTTACATCTCTTTGAGCATGTAGTAAGGACTCCCTTTAAGGAATAGTACCTCTTGGCTATTGGCCATTACTTACAGAGTACCTCACAACTGAGTGGTCCACATCAGGGTATAACAGATGGGGAGCGACAGTCCTGGTCATTGAAGGAGGCGGCAGGAGCACAAGGCCCAGTGGCTACCTTTGGAAAGCTCTGAATCCAACTGATGAGTCAGACTTGCCAGATTCATGGAATAGACTTCACAGGATAATTTGCTCCTACTTTTGCTCCTTCTGATGCTATTCACCAGCTGATTCTTTTTGTCTTAGTTCAAAGTCTTCAAAAAAGATCTGACTAGAAAGCCAAAAATAGAGTAACTTTCACAAGGAATAAAGCATTTTTCCATTTAAAGCAGATTTGAGCCAATTAGAATGCTAACTTCTCCTCTTGTAAAGTTTTAGTGGCTAAAAAATTAGTCTCATTTTCATTACTGAAATTCTTGTTTCCGATTACATATATGACCTAGGTTATTTTTTTTTATTTTCCATCTTTTTTATCCTTTGATTATGGAATATTGTCACATACTGATTTTTTTAAATTCAATTAGCCAACATATAGTACATCATTAGTTTCAGATGTTAGTGTTCAACAATTCATCAGTTATGACCTAGGGTATAACAATATATATTTTTCCCAATGGATTAATTTTCAAAGTATTACTTTTGAAATGATTTCAAACTTGTAGAAAAATTACCAAATGGAACAAAGAACTCCTTTACCCTCAGATTCCCCAATTGTTATTATTTTACTAGAGTTACTCTCTCTGTGTGTGAGAATGAGAGAGAAAGAGAGAGAGATAATTAGTCTTTTTCTTAACCTTGTAAGAACAAGCTGCTGACCTGATATCCTTTCCCCTCCAAGCACTTTCAATGTGTGTCTCCTCCGAACCAGGATGATCTACACAGCCAGCACACGGCACTCCAAACAAGGAAGTCGGCTTGGGTACAACCCTACCATTCAGTTTGCAGTGCCAACGTTATAAACTCAACAGTGGCTCTTTTCCTTTCTGGTCCAAGATCCTGTCCAGGAATATATATTGCCTGTAATTCTCATGGCTCTTTAGACTCCTTCAGCCTAGAAAATTTTCTCAGTCTTTCCCTATCTTTTGTACCCTTGACAGTTTTAAGAAGTATAAGCCTTTAATATTGTAGGATTAGGATCTTTCTGATATTTCCTCCTGACTAGAGTCAGTTAGTGCGTTTGGGATGGAATGCCACAGAAAGAATGCTGGGTTCCTCCCAGGGCATCACGTCAGAGTCCCAAGTCGCTGTCCTGTCCTACCATGGGTGATGTTGACCTTCATCACCTGGTCATGTTGGTGTATGCCAGATGCTTTTCAGATTAAATTTTACTCTTTTTTTTTCTTTGTAATTGATCAGTATTTTGTGGGAAGGTTTCCCAAAATTTTGCCAACATCTTGTTCTTCATCAAATCTCCACCAATCAGTATCCATTGACAACTCCCGCCTGAATCAGCCACTTCCATGACAGCTGCCAAATGGTGCTTTCTATTTCTGTGATTTTTTCTACATTTATTAGCTGGCATTCTGCTCTAAGAAAGATCTTACTCTTAACCCTTCCTCCCTCCCTTCCTCTTTCCCTCTCTCTCTTCTTTCCTCCTTCCACCTTCCTTCCCTGAGAGAGTTCTTTCGTATTCATAACTAGTAGAGATGTCAGATTTGATATTCTTGATGCTGTGCTTTAAGCACTCCGGAGAATAGGTACTAGGTAAATTTAACACATATGTAATAAATGAGCTGACATAGAGGTTGTGCCCTCTATTCTTAGACAGTTGCCTATTTAAAATTGTATCACTAAGCCTGAAGGCACTTAGTTCTTGGTTTTCCTATTTGCTTTCATCCATCTTTTTTGATTGTCTCTGAGCTACTGTGTCCCAAGTATATGGTAGCAAAAAGAATATGACCTGTGCCTGAGAAAACACAAGAGCTGACAAATCCTTTCTCAATAACTGATGGCTTTGGGAAACATTGATTTACAATAGGATTGTGACATCAATTAGAATAAATTCATAGCTGCAGGGTACATAGTATAGTATCTGTAGGAGAATCAGCAAAGTATGTGTAAGAAAGCAGTCTCCTGAATTGAAACAGTTGGGTTGGGGCGCCTGGGTGGCTCAGTCGTTAAGCGTCTGCCTTCGGCTCAGGTCATGATTCCAGGGTCCTGGGATCGAGCCCCGCATCGGACTCCCTGCTCCGTGGGAAGCCTGCTTCTCCCTTTCCTGCTCCCCCTGCTTGTGCTCCCTCTCTCGCTGCGTCTCTCTCTGTCAAATAAATAAATAAAATCTTTAAAAAAAAAATGAAACAGTTGGGTTGTGCTAAGTTAAAATTGACAAATAGTGTATAAAAGGTCAGATTTCCTGTATCCTTAGGCCAGCACATTCTCTCAAGTCAAATTCACTTTCTCCCTGGACAAGGCATGAATGGACACTTCCAATCTGGTTCTGAACCACCTCCCTTCCTTTTAAGCTTTTATTCTGCCTCTTAAGTATCATCCACATGCCCTTTAGATAACTTAGTGTCTCAGATCAGGTTGCTGTTAAGTGTTTTTAGATTTAGGGACCATTTTGCTTCTTTAGGTGACTTTTTATGTCTCTTTTCTATCTTGGGTTGATTTCAGAGTTTATTCTTCAGATGGTAATTAAACTGCCTATAAAGGAGTTCAGACTAACTCACTCTTGGTAGAGTCTTCTTCTTTAAAGATTGATTTTATACCCTTAGTTGGTTTCTGAAAGCCTATGTACTGGTTGACCAAATGTTCTCTGTTATTGATCACAAATTCAAACATTTTAAAGCAGTTTCACCTCAAATGGTATTTCCTAAATGACTTCTTATAAAACAACAAAATCATGGAGAGCAACAACCATTTTTTCTCCTTTTATTGTAAAAATCACCTAAAAATCACCTTTAATTCCATCCCATTAAGATAACTTGTTTCATTTTTTTAACTTATTTTTTTATTATTATGTTAATCACCATACATTACATCATTAGTTTTTGATGTAGTGTTCCATGATTCATTGTTTGTGTATAACACCCAGTGGTCCATGCAGTACGTGCCCTCTTTAATACCCATCACCAGGCTAACCCATCCCCCCAACCCCCTCCTCTCTAGAACCCTCAGTTTGTTTCTCAGAGTCCATAGTCTCTCATGGTTCGTCTCCCCCTCGGATTCCCCCCCTTCATTCTTCCCTTCCTGCTATAGTTTTTCATTTTTTAACACATTCATATATTATAGCACTTATTTTCTACTTCTTTTCCCACATTTATTCTAGTCTTCATGTTGGAAAATAATACATCTATAAACCATGTACCATTTAGAGAGAACAGTAATGCCCAGAGAACTGTGTTCACTCCTTTTCCCTACCTGCTTATGTGGTTTATCACTATTTGTTGTTAAATCAATAATCACTGTATATATTTTCATCAATGTGTAAGTATTATTCTGTAAAACCAAGAACTATGATTACATTTCCTTCCTTGTTTAGCTTTTTCCCTTTTTTCCTGAGGTTTATGATTTTAAAATTTATATTGCTTACTTTTTCTACCATCAGCATGGCCAACTTTTATTAAGGGATTAAAGCACCAAGTAGTTTCTAAGTGGTTTACATTCATTGATTAATCTGATCCTCACAACAGCGTATGATATGGGAATTATTACAGGTGAGTCTGAGGAATAGAGATAAGCTAATAAGTAAATCGTCCAAGGTCATACAAGTGCTAATGGGTGGAACAGGGATTTGAACATAGGCCACTTGGATATGGAGGCCATGCTCTTAGTTACTCTGCTGTTCTCTCTCTCCACAGATTCAGCCAGAGTACTAAATTTCTCGTTTCCTTTGTTCTTCCTGCTTTTCTCCACCCTTCTGTCCCAATCTGAACTAATTGATTTTTCTAGGTCTGCTACACAGCTACTTTCTTTAGATATTTTTTTTAGATGTTAATTATTGAGTCTTTATTTTTCTTCTGGTTGGATCCACTATTTCCTGGATACTGTACCTTCCTCTTTCATGGTTTATGTCTACATTTTGCCATCGCATCAATAAATAACTTTGTACAGAAGGATGTTTAAAAAGTAAATGTCTGGTTTCTTCTGTTTCTTCCTTTTATTTGCTTTTTCAAAAAATATATATTTTTTTAATTTTTAAGTAATCTCTATACCCAATGCGGGTGTCGAACTTGCAACCCTGACAGCAAGAGGTGTATGCTCCCCTGATGGAGCCAACTAGGTGCACCTTTCCTTTTATTTGCTATATATCTGTCATCTGTCATTGAGTTGATAGTTGGGCTAATTCAAAGTTTCTGAGCTGAAAATCATTTTCCTTTGAAATTTTGAGTGCATTGCTTTGTTGTCTTTTTGCTTACATTGTGGTTGATAAGTCTTCTGTCAGTCTGATTCTGTATCCTTTGTATGTCTTATTGCTGTTCTGATGTTTTGCTTGGACAAGAGTTGGTTTTCCACCATGCTGAGCATTTGTGGGTCCTGTCAGTCTGAGGACTTAGAAATTTTACCTTGCTACAACTTCTGGTGTTATTTCTTTGAAAATGTCTTTCTTTGGTAGTCCTTGTTCTTTTTTCTAGAAATAAAACTCTTCCTAGGTAGCTGGAGCTTCTTAATTAATGCTCAATTTTTGTTATTTTTTCTTCCATATTTAAAGTTTTATTTTATTGGAGTATAATCTACCTACAGCAAAAGCCACTCCTTTTATTGTACAGTTCCATAAGTTTTGACAAATGCATACAGTAGTATAACTACTATCACAATCAAGATACAGTCTCCACATTAGCCAAAAGGTGGAAGCAACCCATGTGTCCCTTGATGGATAAATAGATAAACAAAATGTGGTATATGTATCTACACCTATCTAACTATCTTAAAACAATGGAATATTATTTAGCCATAAAAAGGAAGGAAATTATTTTTTCTTCTTTCTTTCCAAGTTTTCATTTAAATTCTAGTGAGTTAACATACAGTGTAATATTAGTTTCAGGAATAGAATTTAGTGATTCAACATTTACATACAATACTCAGTGCTCATCACGATAAGTGTCCTCCTTAATCCCCATCATCTGTTTAACCCACCCCCCCTGCCTACTTCCCCTCAGGTAACCCGCATGTGTGTTCTCTATGGTTACAAGTCTGATTCTTGGTTTTCCTCTCTTTTTTTTCTTCCCTATGTTCATTTGTTTTGTTTACTAAATTCCACATATGAGTTAAATCATATGATATTTGTCTTTCTCTGACTGACTTATTTCGCTTAGCATAATACACTCTAGCTCCATTCACATCATTGCAAATTGCAAGATTTCATTCTTTTTGATGGCTGAGTAATATTCCAATGTGTGTGTGTGTGTGTGTGTGTGTGTGTGTGTGTGTGTGTGTGTGTACCACATCTTTATCCATTCATCAGTCAATGGACATTTGGGTTCTTTCCATAATTTGGCTATTGTTGATAATGCTGCTATAAACATGTATATGGGCTGCATGTATCCCTTCAAATTAGTATTATTGTATCCTTGTATAAATACCTAGTAGTGCAATTGCTAGATTGTAGGGTAGTACTATTTTTAACTTTTTGAGGGACCTCCATACTGTTTCCCACAGTGGCTGCACCAGTTTGCATTCCCACCAACAGCGTAGGAGGGTTCCCCTTTCTCCGCATCCTTGCCAACACCTGTTGTTTCCTGTAAGGAAGGAAATTCTAATATAAACTACAGCATGGATGAAACTCTAGGATGTTTTCCTAAGTGAAATAAACCAGTCAGAAAGGACAAATACTATATGGTTGCATTTATATGAGGTACCTCAAGTACTCAAATTCATGGAAACAGAAAGTAGGATGGTACCAGGGAGGAGAGGGGGGAATGGAGGGTTACTGTTTTTAATGGGTACAGAGTTTCAGTTTTGTAAGATGAAAAGAGTTCTGTAGTTGGATGGTAATGATGACTGTTTAACGATGTGAATGACTTAATGCCATAGAACTTTACACTTTAAAAATGGTTAAATGGTAAAATTTTTGTTATGTGTATTTTATTTAAAAAAAAAAAAAAAGACCCAGGACAATCTTAGTCTCACTCCCCCACCCCTAATTCCTTCTCTTATAATTTAAAAATTACTTCATCTTTTTGATCTACATTTGGAATATTTCTTTGACTCTTTTCCCCCAAATCTATTGGTTTCTTATAAAATTTCAGCAATCATAATATTTTAAATTTAAGAATATTTTCATATTTTCTTTCAAAGGACCTTGCTTATATATTATGCGTAGTGTATCTTCTTGAATTTCTATGAGAGTACTACTTAAAATTTTTTATAGTTCTCTTACTTTCTTCTCTTCTAGGAGGTCAATTTTTTTGGTTTATATTTTTCTCTCACTTTTATCTTACAGTCTTTCCTCAAATGTTTAGTTCTCTCTGGTTGTCCCACATATATGAGATGGGCACAATAAAGGTAATTGGCAGCTGTGTGTACAAGAATGAAGTCTGTTGACTTTTTCAAAAATAAACTTTTTATTTGAGAATAGTTTTAGATTTATAGAGAAAGATTGTAAAGATAGTACAGAGAATTCCCATATATCCCAGTGACTGTTTCCCCTATTATCCCCCTTTGTCTTTTCTTTCTGTGCCCACTTTTCCCTTTTCCTGCATTGGGAGAATCCTTCTTTGCCTTGCTGGGTTTCTCGGGGCCCTTCTCCTTGGTCTCATGGGGTCTCCTGGGGGCTGTCATGGTGGATATATCTTCCTGGGTTGGACTTGCCTTTTGTGCTTAGGAATTAATTTAAAGCTGCCAGTAGCCCCCTTGGCCTTGGCATTGGTGGGCCTGACAGGGAGGCCGTGGTGCATGTCCATAGCAAGGATCTGCTTCAGCAGGTCCTTGAGCCAGACGATGTCCCATGTATGGTACTTCTGCAGGATGGAAACTTCAGTGGCCGCCACCGAGTGCCCTGGTGACTATCAGCTGTGTTTGGAATTCACCATTGTTTCCACTGGTGTTCTTTTTTAATCAAGGAAACAATCTAGAATACTACATTGCACAATTTATTTATAAGTCAGAAAATTTTTTATTTGAGCCAGATACCTGCCATTTAGCAACATAGAGCATACATAAGTTCATATTCCTGAATTTTCTCTTCTTTCATATGTTCTTTTATGCGAATAAATAATTATTGCTCTTAGTTTACAACCCACTGATTCTGAATATAAGCTTTCGGCAGGCATTCTCAAAATGAGTTTTCTAACATTGGAGAGGAATACTTCAACCTTATTTTAAAAAATTCTGATTAACAAGTTTTGTTTTAATTTTAGCTTTTAAAAGAATTCATTTTACTTACAGCATGTGGGTATATATAAGGACATGGACATAGTGGTACTCTGTCAACATGTTGGGCTTCATGGTGCTCTCATTGGTGAAAGACAGGGCTCACTAACTGAAAAAGCTAGAGATGGAACAACCTACTTAAAGGCTCCTTGGGAGTCAGGCAGTCTGCTTCCTAGTCCCAGATATGCCATATATTGTTGAGCCCTAATATGTAAAAATCAAGAAATGTCAAGAGTTGTGTTAGACAGCTCTGGGCTGGAATTCACAGGTGGTGTAGTCCCTGCCTTAATCTTGTATTTAAATCTCTCCACAATATCCGTGACCAGATAAATTTTGGTTGAACACATCCATTGATGAGTGTCCTGGTTATCCAGTTATCTATTGCTGTATAATGAACCACATCAAGATGTAGTGGCTTCACACAAAAGTTTATCGTGATTTCTCACGGTCCTGGGCTTGAAAGGCTCTGCTGGGTGGTTCTTGGTTGGGGTTCTGCATGCAGCTGGAGTTAGCAGGAGGCCGAGACTGGAGATAGCTGAAGGCTTCTTTGAGTCACACATTTGACACCTGGGCTGAGAAAGCTGGCAGCTGTGAGCAGTTGAGGCAGCTCTCCCTGGGGTTTCCAGATGGTTAGCTAGGGCATTGTTACAGCATGATAGTCTCATGATAGGTAGGTGTTGCGGTTGGTAGTTGGCTTACCCCGAGGCTGTTCTATAAGAAGTAGACAGTCTACTAAGCCTGGGGCCCGGACACTGGCACATCATCACTTCTGATGCATCCCATTGACTAAAGCATCTCAGACTCCCATATCTGAGCAGAGGGACCACAGACCCACATCTCTCGAAGGGAGGAGAATCAGAGACTTTGTGGCCATCTTTAATCCACCCACCACAATGAGAAATTCATCACCTCTTGAGAAGTATATTGCGTTTGTGGAGAGCTCAAGGTCTTTAGGCAAGATGACATCTGCTTCTCATATGAGAAGTTATGGAAGTTACAAGGTGATTTAGGCCTGTTGAATTGCTCCCTACTCTTCCTTAGAAGCCTATTCCTTAACACAAATGCACATACACACACTCAGTACCAAGCATGTGTACTTTTCTCTAGGAACCTCCTTTTCTCCCCAGATTGTGCCATCCTCCTCCCCCACCTTCCCCAGATGACACCCAAACTTCAAATTAGCTGCCTTGGTCATACTGCTGATTCCTTAAATTATAGCACTGAGGATTCATATACAGGTAAAGTATAGCCCTTGCCCTTAAACAACTAGAATACAGTATAAAATAAAGTAAAAATAAAATATACTTTATAAAGATAAAGTATAAAATAAACTTTTCCTAACTCCTGCCTAGCAATACTGCCCCGCATTGAAGTGATATGTAAGTGCTGTGATCAGTTAAATAGGGTACACAGGATGGGGGGCAGCATTGCTAGGCAGGAGTTAGGAAGAGTTTTAGGGAGAAGTGAAACTTTTAGCCAGTTTTAAAAGATAACAAGAATAAAAATAGTAATAGTATACCACATTAACGGAGCATAATGTGCCAACACCATTCTAGGAATTTTATGTATATTAAGTTATTGAATGCTCCCATTGACTCTGTGAGGTAAGCATTACATCATCCTCACTTTACAGCAGAGGAAACTGAGGAACTGAGGGTAAGTCACTTCCCTGAGGCCACACAGCTGGTGAGTGGCAGGGATTCAGCCCCGCAGGGATGTAGCAGATGGGGATGGCAGGCTCTCCAGGAAAGGGTTCCTGTTGGAACAGCTGGGGTGCAGTGTGAGGACTTAAGACACTGCTCTTAGCTGCCAGATCTTTTTCCTTCCTCCCTAACCAACCCCCTTCCCCTGCCAAGTATACTTAAGGCAGCTTCCATTCCTTTAAAAATGTTGCTCAAACTACCAGAAATGTCTTCATTTTTCTTAATGCTTTTTATACTCCCTCTCTTGAGGCCCTGTTTGAGGCCTTTTTATGAGGTATTTCTGAAGACTTCAGCTGTTTCCCTCTCTTTTCTCTTCTTTCCTTCCATCAAACATGTCATTATTGCGTCCCTACCGTGTTCCAGCCCTGGGCACGCTGAACATGAGCAAGAGCCAGAAGTACATTCTAGACCATCTACTCATTATACCAAAGAAGGAGAAATTACAGTGTTCTGAAATACTATGAAGGGGCAACACGAGGCGAGAAAGGCTTATGATCAAGAGATTTATGATGTTCATTACACTGGAATCCGTTTACCTTTTATTAATAAGGAACACATGTATTTGTGCTTGCACTCTCATGTTTGCACACTTGCAAGCCCACGTACTTGCATCCACGCGTGTTCATTGATGCCTTTAAATTTTTTTTTCCACCAATAGTAGAATGCTTAATATTTTGGGGGTTATTTATACAATGGAATACTATAAAATGTAGGGGAGAGAATGCTTTTAGGCATTTATGGGGAGGTAAAAGACTCTTCTTGAGTCTGTTGGGTTTTGATTGTCTTCAGGTAGAAATAATCCATATGCCAAAGTGGCAAATTCTGGAGTGGCCTACCGTGCAACCCATCAACAGCACTGAAAATAAATGTACTCTAGTACAAACCACATGAGTAAATGTCACAAAAATACATAGTCTTCATGTTTTCTCATGGTGCTTTCAAGGATCAGTAGGCAGTTTCAGGATATAGTGCTTTCCCTGATTTCAGATTCCTAAATCGTTGAAGTCTGGAGAGTCAGCCCCACCTTAGGGCTTCTGAAATTCCTAGTTCCTCTTTGTGGCGAGGGCTCTAATGTTTGGACCAGAACACCATGCTCAAGCCTGGTTGGTCCAGAGGAAATCCCATGGCTGGGTCGTGCAAGAGACAAATGGCAGCAACCTATTTATCCAACAGGGGTGGCACTGGAGAGAGTCAGGGATAAAGCTCTGTGAACGAGTCAGGCCCTGTGGAGCCAAACCTGGACCAGAAGGCTGTTAGAGACAATTGCTGGGGTTTTCGTGTTTGATCTCCCGGTCTGGTTATTTTTAGAGGAAGTAAATTCTGTTACTGTGGGGATTTCCAAGTTGGCAAAGGGCCAGCAGAGAGGGGCTGCAGGAGTCTGAGACACTGGTTTAACAAGGGTGAGTCCCCGCTGACAGTGAGGTGCCTGGCTCCCTATCTGTGGACCAGTCTCCACGGTCCTGGCTTTTGTTTCTGGGGCTGTTGTTAAACGGACTATTTTGCTGGAGGTACTTGCGTACAGTGAGGTGCCTGGCTCCCTGTCTGTGGACCAGTCTCCATGGTCCTGGCTTTTGTTAAACAGGCTATTTTGCTGGAGGTACTTGCGTACATGCTCTTTTCACCTGAGATTTGCAGTTATCGCCTCCCTTTCTTGGATGGTTGAGTACTTGGTCTTTGCAAACTGTGTCTACAACGCTTGTTCCTATTACCTTTTGTAGATGGCAGTTTCCTGATTCTCTACTGTCTTTTGGGAAGGAACAACTGTAGAATACCACTGGGAAACAGTAGAACTTAAACATATCTGTGTATTTCTGGCTTTGTCTCCACCCCCCCCCCCATTATAAACTTAAGGGGATGATTTCTGAAATGTCAAGTGAAAAACTTGAAGACATTCATCTGTGTTTCTTCTATAACCTCTAAGTATAGGTTTCAGTTTATAGATGTTGTTTCCCTGGAACAACATCTCTTTATCTTTTACTATGGCTTCTCTTGTTGATATCTGGAAAATTGCTTTGGGTATTTAGAGTCATTTAAAATTAATAAGCTTTTCTACTTCTGTAATTTAAAGACCAGGGACTTTTGGAACATTCTTTCACATTGATAGGACAAAAACAACAACAGCAAAATTCATGGCAAAAGGTGAAAACAATATTTGTAGGGGGGGGAATAGTCATTGTGTGCAACATGCAGAGTTTTGATAGCTCTCTGGACGGACTTTACTTCCTGTTGCTGCATCAACAGAAAGACGTCTGAACTTACTAGCTCATCCATTAGAGTAATGTTAATAAGCCATAGTTTAGCCATTCCTCCTAAAACTTCTTCATACTAGAACAGGTAAGGAGAGTTTGTTCTAGGCTTGCTAGTGAGAGGAAGTGTTTTTTCCCCACATTTCTGTCCATGTTTTTGTGTGACTTAATAGTTAAGAACACCTGTTACTTGGTGATGTGTCAGGGTTGAGACATTTTCTTGGAATGTGGGTTCCATGAAGAGCCTGTTGCCTCCGAAGAGTTTGATTCAAGTGGAATCCTGATAGCATTCTGTGTGGCAATCATGTCGTAGGATTTCTGAAGGTGGCTCTGGCAGATCCGGAGCTGCTGCTGCCAGCCCTCTCTGCAGAGGGCCGGCAGAAATAGCCGCAACTCGGAGGCAGCACTTTTCTGCCTGTCCTGTGGAGGCGGCAGCTTTCTACCCTGTAATTTTTGTGATCTGTTCCTTACGAAACGCAGCATGAAACTCACTTGGGTGTTGGAATGCTCTGAGTTTAACCCTTGTCCCTGCCACTGGCCAGTTGTTACCACCTGGAGCAAATTAGCCTTTCTGGGCCCACCTTTCCTCCTTTGGAAAATGAAGCTAGTAGCTGTTAATATTTTACCTTGTGATTATTGTAAAGATGATCGGTGTACAGAATCCAGTGTAATGTAGGACTTGCAGTAAGGGGTTCCGTTCTGCAGTCATTTCTTCCTTCCCTTCCTCTGTAGAGGATGAGCTCTGACTTCAGACACAACTTGGATGAAATCCCACCCGAGCTAGCTATGTGCAGTGTGAACTTCGGCAAGATTTTTAACCTCTCTGAGCTGCAGTTTTCCAATCTGAAAAATGGAGATAGGTACACATACCTCTCAGTGGTGTTGAGAGGCTTTGGGACATAATGAATGAGGACGCCCTAGCCTCCAAACTGGTAACAGACCCACAAACCATCTGTCTTTCTTAGTAACACATTTTCTCCGTTAGCCTTCTTTCCTTCTCTCTCTTCTCTCTCTTTTCTCTCTTCTCTCTCTTCCTTTGTTTCCTACCTCCTGACCCTGTTCACCCTTTTCTTTTTGCTTTTGATGTCTTGGGACTTTGGTTGTGAAGTGGAGCTAGACCAGCAGCTGAGGAGGAGGCAGTAGTTCCGTTAGAGATCAGCTAGCCACCGATGCCAGCATTGCGCCCCCTTCCTCCCCGTATGAAGAGCTAGGCCTAAAACACAAAGTGGAAAGCTGTCTGTGCTTTATACGGCATTGTTATTCTCAAGGGCTATATCTAAGAGCAATGGAGAAGGAAAAGGAGAGCAACTTATGGTGTTCTCATTTGTCATTTTCAGTTTGACCATGTCCTTAGAGGAGTTTGGAAAAAATTTAAATGTTTTTCTGAAAGCTTTTTGACATTTTAGTTACTAATAGTCATAGTCTATCAGTTTTATAAACCAGGATTTGCTCCCTCTGGCCTTAAAAATTTCCCAAGCAGTATAGCCATCCAGGGTACTCCTGGAAAGACAGACCTGCTCCCTTGTACTATTTCCCTTTCTTGGGATGTCTTCTTTCCTTTTTCCATTGCTGCCAACTATTCTAAGATACTCTTCACCTGTGATACGGCTTGTTTTTCCTATATTTAACTGGATAAAACCACTGGTAATAGCTCTCTCCTTTGTTGATTATAGAAAAGTTCAGCATTGGGCTAAAGGAAAAAGGCATAGGGGAGATATATACCCTTCAGTCCTGGGGCACTACACACACACACACACACACACACACACACACACACAGACACACACGCACACACACACACACTATATGGTCTTATTTATTTCAACCTGAGAATATGGTAAACAATTACAAATTAAAGTGGCTTTGGGGAGATTTATTTATTTATTGGGCAAGAGTTGATTGCTTTGCCAAATGTGCTCTTCAAAGCCACTGAAACAGATGTTATTGAATGGAAGAGAAGACTCTGGCTCTTGGGTCATTAATACTTTTTTTTTTTTAAAGGAAGTAACTCTTCAATCAAAGAGAAACAGTAGGTAGTGGAAAGTAAAAATGAGTCTGTTTCTAGTAGAAATTAACTTAGTTAATAAGAAGAATGAGAAGAGAAAAATGAGAACCTTCTAGAACAGTTCTAGAACTAGGGGGACCTGTGGGATCATCCGGTACCTTAGTTTCACAGTTGAAGAAACTGAGTCATAGTGAAGTACAGGAGTTGGCCAAAATATCCAGACTGACTTTGCAGCATCATCAGAACCAGACTGAAGCACACCGGAGTCCAGTTCTGACTCCCTCTGTCCCTGCGCACGGACTCCAGGAATGGATGTGTGTGTCGCCCACACAAGCATGTGTGGTGGAAAAATAATTTAAACTTCTTTGTGATTGATTTCTGGTATTGGAAACTGGAAAATAGGAATACAATGAAAATTTAGTATTTCAGACTTTTTCCTTGAATAACCTTTAAAATTATTATTGCCATGAACAGGAATTCATTTGATTATTTTACTGAATAGTTCAGTTGTCTGTACTTAGGTATTGCAGGAGAGTGTAAATCCATAATTTTGTAATTGAGAAATGACAATTATGTATTTTTGACATTTATATTTTTAGTACACAAAAGCACAATTGTATTGCCTAAGTTAATAGTGTCTGTCCAAGCCCAGGATATAAACGAATAAAGTAATTTTTGATTTTCTCTTTAAATGTAATTTTAATAATTGAACCATGTGGTCACAGTGGGGAAAACTTTCTAATATGAACATTCTTTTTAAATTTACAGATGATGGGGCACCTGGGTGGCTCAGTTGGTTGATTTCAGCTCAGGTCATGATCTCAGAGTCCTGAGATCGAGCCCTGTGTAGGGCTCCACACTCAGTGTGGGGTCTGCTTAAGATTCTCTCCCTCTCCCTCTGTCACCCCCCACTCCAACCACCCCTTCCCCCGCTCTCACACACACCCTCTCTCTCCTGAATAAATAAATAAATAAATAAATAAATAAATAAATAAATAAATAAATAATAAGTTTACAGATGACCTTGCTTCACCATCTTTCAAAACATTGGAATTCTAATCACCAAGGGGAAGGGAGTTGAGGTGGAAAGTGGGAACCACTCAAAGTTCACGTTCACACAAACATGTCAGTAAAATAATGATTCTCTTGTTTTCTCAGATTCCTGGTTCTCATGCTTTTGTCTTAGGAGGAAAGTAGTTGGCCCTCTTAAAAGGACGGCTTGACAAATAATTTTAAGAAACATACTTTGAGCATGACTAGCAGCAGAAGGAATGCAGTATTGTAGAAGTCAGGATCAGTGGGTTCCAACTTGCTTGTGAAATTGGGCTACTATTTTTAAGAGTACAAGTTGTGCCAAGAAGAGAATCTGTAATGAGGCAATTTTGTTGGAGAAGTTGTACCATAGCTGACATTACTCTCTAGCTTTCAGGGATCTTATTCCTGATGACTTTTTTTTTGGAGAAACACCAGCTCGTGGAGATGTCTGTCTCTTGAAGTTTAAAATAATGGAAAAGAAATAAGGAACTCAGACTCATTTTGTTGGATAATCTTCAAGTGGAGCTGGAACTTCATCTAGTGCATGTTTTTATTGACTGCTTATGCTGTATTTTGAAATTTTAAGGAATGGGCCAAGTCTTCTGTTTTTAGTAGTTAAGACTCCCTTGCAGGTATAGTTTCCAGAATATTCATAATCACCCACATTTTCTTTGACTAGAGGTTTACCAGGTGATAAGGGGGTTGTGAGGCCTGGTCCATGGGATGAATATAGATCTGAGATGTCATAACATTTTACTTGTAAGTTAAAGAACCAGACTGACCCATCATGGAATAAAGTCAGAATGGAAAAGAATTCTAGAGGTCACTCAGGGGAGATTATCTAGCTTCTGCTTGAATGTATCGAACATCAGGCAGCTAAATAATAATAGTAACATTATATATACGATATACTATAAAATATTATATAATAAGCAATATTGTTATTTTAATGTCAATAATAATTAACTGCTATAGCAGCTATAATGTTTTTGAGTAGCCATGTGCCAGTTCATGTATGATGTACATTATTTCATTTAATCCTCTAATAGCTGTATGATATAGCAACTGTGTAGCAATTAAAGGCACAGATTCTGGAGTAAGACCATCGGAATAAATCTGAGCTCCATATTTGTTTGCCATGTGACCTTGGGAAGTTACTTAATCTGCGTGCCTCAGTTTCCTCATTGGTAAAATGAGGAATGTAGTATCTACTTTTTAGGATAGTTTTGAGGATTAAATGAATTTGTTTGTGTAAGAGCTTAGAAGAGTGCCTGACCCAGAGCTATTGTTGGAACTCTTCCAATTTGAGAATGAAGAAACTGGTATTATGTTGTTATTTGATGTGTGACCTTAGACTCAAGAGGCTGGGACTCAAAGCCAAGTCACCAACCCGTGAAGCCCATACCTGTTCTTTGCCTTTAAATACTGTTTCTCCTGTGTTATGGCAGCCAATTTCATTTATGAGCAATTCTTGTGGATTGAATTCTGGTTTCTTTTAGCTTTGTGCTCATGATCTCAGATCTATCAAAATATAGTACTTTGACCTAAAAGGTGAGGAAAAGAAAAAGTGCAAGCTTGTGGTGGTTCTGCCCCTCATTACTGTTAGCTAATGGGCTTAATGTTTGATGGGTGTTGTTTGGATTCTGGAAGTTTTACGAAAGGAGGAACACCTAGTTTAGAAGTTTCTCCTATAAGCCCGAAGGAACTAGAACTGGGTCTCTTGTTTAATTCTTTGCCTGGTAAAGGTCAAGTTCAGGAGGATGCTTGCCGAGGTTAGGAGCATGCTGAGAAATACATGGGATGGCAGTGATGGTTGTGGAAGCAAAGTGCTAGCTATAGTTTTAAGGAGGATGTTGAGGCCTTCCTTTAATACCTCTTCTTTTGGCTATTGGGGCAAGAATAGCCTTACTCTCCATGGAAAGGAGGAGACACAGGTGCCTTTTTTTGCTGTTAAAGATCTTGCAAAATTTTCCATTGGAACCGGGATTAATTTAAGAAACCCTAATAAACTACAGAGATTGTGTGAGCATGAGAGATCACTCCCTTCTTGATTGTCTGTTGGAAGATAACCTTTAAAGTTTTGGGGGTAAAGTGTTCTTTCTGCTTTTTATTTGGCAGGTATATATGAAATAGTGTGGCCATAAGTTCCTTTTAGGCTAAAGAAAAAAGATAAATGTCCTTTTCTTTAAAAAAAAAAAAAAAAGATTTATTTTAAAGAGAGAGAGAGCAAGCATGGGGAGGGGCAGAGGGGGAGAGAGAATCCTGAAGCAGACTCCCCGCTGAGCGCAGAGCCCAACATGGGGCTCGATCCCAGGACCCTGAGATCATGACCTGAGCCAAAATCAAGAGTTGGCCACCTAACCAACTGAGCCACCCAGGCGTCCCAAGATGCATGTTCTTTTTTTTTTTTTTTTTAATTTTATTTATTTATTTGACAGAGAGAGACACAGCGCGAGAGGGAACACAAGCACGGGGAGTGGGAGAGGGAGAAGCAGGCTTCCCGCGGAGCAGGGAGCCCGATGCGGGGCTCGATCCCAGGACCCTGGGATCATGACCCGAGCCGAAGGCAGATGCTTAACGACTGAGCCACCCAGGCGCCCCCAAGATGCATGTTCTTGATGCATTGAAGTGGCATGTCAGTGTAGGACAGCAATACTGGAGAGATTATAATTATGAATACTTCTTCAGTGGATGATTTTTTGTGCTGTATAAACACATAACCATTTTAAAGGACATTAAAGGATGCATCATAATTTAGTCATTGTTCATTTATTCTCAATTGGAAATCTAGTTTTGGGTCCAAATCTGAGAATTTGCCTTTATTTTCCCATCTCTGTGCTGTGAGGCAGAGCTGCCTCTACCACATAATCTAATCATCTCATGTTTGGTTGCCTGGACCTGTGGTACAATGGAGTCCTGGAGGATGGGGAGTACTGCTTTTGGTTCCCCTTCTAAACAATACCATAATAGGGCTCAGGGTCTCATGAAATTGTGGTTGAATTAATTACGTAGTAAGATCATCATTAAAACCCTTCCTCTAAGAATGTAAAAACAGCTTTGTCTGTATGTGAGAACTGATTGTTGTGATCTTTGGGATTTCTGATCATTTCATAGTGAGTGCCTAAAAGACTTAACTACACACTCTGCGGGAAAACTCTATGTATGTATTTGTCTCTTTCTCTTCCTGCCACTTGCCTCCCCCCTCGTCCCACTCCTTATCCTTTCCTGCCCTTTGGTGACTGGCATGTCCCAGGGCTCAAATCTGGGTACCCATAGTAGATATTCCATAAGTATTTGTTAACTGATTAAAGAATAATTTTACGTACATCATAAATATGGGAAAATGTTTTGGCATTGATTGATATTCACTAGAATGCTGGCTTTGGTAGCATTTTTCAAATAGTCTTAGGGACCATACATCTTAAATTACAGAGTCTTGGCAATACTGTGCCATATAGAGAAAAATATGTTGAGAGGTAGGGAGATTTCTTTTCAAAGGGATATTGTCTTAAAATTTTAAATAAGAAATAGACATTTATGGTACACCTTCAGTTACATACTGTGGTTACATTTTGGAAAGACTTTCAAAACCTTTTTCTTTCTGCTACATGAGTGCAATTTTTTTATGTTTATGAAAGCATTAAGTATTTTCTATTTCCTATAGATACTTTCTATTTCCATTTTCTACTGATTACTAAATTAGGTTTGACAGAATTGGTTCAAGCTCAAGTCTTCAGGGAAAGAAATTTGATTTGATAGACAAAATTTAAGAATGGCAAAGCTGTACAGTCATACCATTGGAAAGCCACAGAGGAGAACCAGATAGTTTCCAAAGCTGGGATCTAAGGACCAGCCTAGATGCTAATACTGCCTGATAGAGTGGTCATTCATAAGCGAAATGTTCTAATGTAACAGTCAGTGTGGGGCAGAGGGGAAACTGAAACCCTTATTTATTCCCCATTGATTTGGTTCAAAATTGGGCCATATTTTTCTCTTTCCAAACAGAGAAAAATACTGCCTCCTCTGCCTGATAGATTTATCACAAGGATCCCACGAGATAAAGAGTACGATAGTGGCTTTGAAGAACTGACAAGCACCAGGTGCAGGAAGAGGAGAAGGAGGTGGGGGAGGAAGAGATGATGATGATGATAGTAACAGAGCTTTGAGGGAGAGTTCCAGCAAATTACTAGTGGGACTTCCTGGGTGCATTTGAACTGAGGCCCTGCCAGACAACATTTCTTGGGTTCTCACTAGGTCAGAGGTGAAAGATGAGGTGTTGTCATGTTAAGCTAATAAATGACATTACTAAGGCCAGAAGTTGAAAAGAATTCTGTCTGCAGCTTGGGAGCCCCACCCCCCGCCCCCCACCCTGAAGGTTTCCAAAGTCTGGGAGCCAAGACATCACTTATCTCTGACAGGAACAATGGAAAGATCTAAATTAAAAATGGAATAGCCTTCAGAAACTGTCAGGCCCTAAGGGGCTTCACTGAGCATAATTTTCTTTGAATGGAAATAGTTTATAATTTCTTAGAAGCAATTTTTCAAAGGTAAAAAAAATTAGGCATATAGACGTGTTTCCTCCCTTTCCAGCTCCTTCAAAAAAAGCCAGTTTTGGTCAGTGTGTTATCTCTATGGTTTCTGTGCTGGGCAGTGATTGATTTGAGAACACAATTGGAGAATTTATTGTGAGAATGATGTGTGTGTGTGTGTGTGTGTGTGTGTGTGTGTGTGTGTGTGTGTGACTTCCCTAGTTTGGAGTCTTGTTGACAAATTGAAAATTCTGTGGCTCTGTTTTCTGATATAGCTGCATAGCATTGTTCTTGGTACTGAAAAGGAGCCACAAACTGGTGGCGATTATAATTCTGGGTTTTGAGATCTGTGTAACAGGCACAGGTAGCCGAGAGCTGGCTGCATGAGCAGGTTTGTGTAGCATGTTCAAGACAGCCCATCTACCTTATCTGGGGCCAAGTATTGGCTATTTTGAAATCTATAAAGTATCTTTTAAAGCAGGTGTCATTTCGAACTGCAGATTTAAACATTTTTCCTGTTAGTGTGAGTCTAATCCCTTCTGAGCGAACATTTTCCTATCCTTTTTTAAAAAAATAATTTTATTAATATGCTGAAAGTGTCAGCATTCAGTAGCGGTTAGGAAGTTGTTTTCTCCAGTAATCTAAGTGAGATTTTGAATGAAGTGGGAGAAAATGGTAGCAGTGAGAGACCAAGAGCTTTTATGTATTTTCTAACTACATGAATGAATAGATTACACTCAAATATATCTCAGTAAATATTCAAGTGTTTATTATATGCCAGGAGTAACAGTAGCTATATTAGAAATGCTTTTGCCTATAAAGAAATAATGCCTGATTGACATTGGCTAAATGAAAAAGTCATTTGATGATCTTCTATAACAAGAGGAACAGTAGGCCCAGGGCTCTAGTTTGGATGTAATAGCTTGACAAAACCAGTGGAGAGACCCAGGCCCTTTCTGCCTTTCTGCTCTGTGCCATTGTCAATGTTTGGTTTTTATCTTTAAGCTTATCACCTCTTGATCCCATTATGATTGCCATTGCTCCAAACACTACCTTTTACAACAAGGAAGGAAGAGGAAGAAAGAGGCTGAGTGGACAAATAAACTTCTTTTTTTTTTTTTTTTTAAGATTTTTATTTATTTATTTGGCAGAGAGAGACACAGCGAGAGAGGGAACCCAAGCAGGGGGAGTGGGAGAGGGAGAAGCAGGCTTCCCACTGAGCAGGGAGCCCGATGTGGGGCTCGATCCCAGGACCCTGGGATCATGACCTGAGCAGAAGGCAGACGCTTAACTACTGAGCCACCCAGGCGCCCCATAAACTTCTTTTATCAGGGAGGAAACTTTCTCAGTCCCTTCCACACCCCCAGTAGCTGTCAGGGAAACAGAAAGCAGATATTTGGAGAATAATAATCTGATTTTCATGATTGTCTCAGATCAGTCAGAGTTCATGGGTAGTCTTTCCAAATAAAAGAGGTGTTTTGTTTGCAAGGAAGGAGGGGTGGTTTTTGGGTGGGGGGTCCAATATTGTGTACTTGGTAACATGTGCCAGGCTTTCAGAGAAGAGAACAAGTGAGCCAGGGTCATCAAGGATCTCACTACCTGATGGTGGGGAGGAAATAAATGACCAAATGGGCATTCCAAGAGACCTGTGGAATATGAACAGTGTCAAAGGAGTGCAAATGCAATACTGTTGCAAGAAGGTTTGGAGAGGGATGGAGAGGTTCAAGAAAATCTTGGGAAAAGAAAACCTTTGAGATGGGCACAGAAGTTTTCAACAGGTGTAGATGGGCAGCCAGTGGCCTTCAGACCAAAATCAAAAACTTAGGGTTTGTATAGCAGGTGTATGAGGAGAGTAACCATTGGTAATGGTGGAAAGCCCAAACATGCCATGGTGGTGGCCGTATTACCATTAGACAGAAGCAGACAAATGAAAGAGTGATGTCATTGTTCTGGATGCCTGCCTGTTAAATGCCAGGTGCAGTGCTGGGTGTTTCTCCAAATAGACTATCTTCTTGGGTGGATATGCTCACATTTCTCTCCTTCGTGTTCTGCTCATCCAAGGGCCACTCCCAACAGCATTTAAAATTGAACTTTGGGGGTGCCTGGGTGGCTCAGTTGGTTAAGCATCTCTTGGTTTCGGTTTAGGTCATGATCTCATGGGTTGTGAGATCGAGCCTCACATCGGGCTCTGTGCCCAGCAGGGAGTCTGCTTGAAGATGCTTTCCCTCTTCCCCTCCCCCCACTCGTGCTCACATGCCCGTGCGTGCTCTCCCCCCCTCAAATAAATAAATCTTGAAAAAAATAAAATAAAATTGAACTTTGAACACACGTGTGTTTTTGAGGTCTGTTGTTTGTAATATGTAGGTGCAGGTAGTATTTTTTAAGTTAAAGAAGTCCCAAAGGACCTCAAATCACAGGTCCAGCTTTCTTAATGGGATGTGATAATATCCTGCAGCTTAATGAGCTGTAGTGGGCTTCTAATGCTGGTGTTTTACATTAGCTTCATTTTGAATGAAGTTTAATAAACCATACCAAGTTATTTTTGGTACAGTTAAAGCAGTCATCAAGTTAATTTTTCTGTATGGAAAGAAATTAATGAAATGCAGTGGGGATTGTGAAACAAAGGGAACAAAGTCTCAGTCTTCCTTGAAGTGTCCATCCAAGTTGCTCAATGCTGCCCCATACTGCGGCCAAACAGGCAGGACTGGAGACTGAGGTGGAGAAAGAATGGAGAGGCCCAAGTGACCTCTCAATGGTATTTGCAGAGGGAAAAGAAACTCTGTGTAATAAAAAGATAAAAAACAGTATTACTGATACAGCACTCAGGGGATTGGATTGACCATAAGCCCAGTGAGTGAAGGGGCTGCCAAAAACTCGATGTTAATGTGGCTCCTGATTGTTGGCATTTGATTCTAGAATGAGAAAGATGATACTTTTATTTTTCTCTGAGTTACTGTGAGATTGTATGTATGTATACTATAGGTATATAAAAGCTATCTTTTATGCATTTCTCTGTAAAAAGAATTTATTTTAACATAGTTACAATGCCATTATCACACCCAACAAAATTAAGTGTAACATGTTTTTATACACTATTAGCAAAATATTTTACCATATTATTTACATGTATATTATATAAACGATATCTACATCTCTATGTAGACGTTTACCTGTAGAAAAGAAGATTCAGAACTTGACCTGATTTGAATGTTGTAGGATTGTCATGTGGAAGAAAGTTTGAGATTTGTTGTCTTTATTTGTCTTGGTAGGAAAGGCCCAGCTGATAGAGTTATGGGGGCACACTTGGGCTCATTTCTAAGGAATAATTTTCTGAGAGCACTGCCCATAGGTGAAATGGGCTGCTTTAGGTTCAAGAGAATTCCTTCATTCCTTAAGACCAGTCTGTTCAAGTCTAAGCTAATGCAGTGGTTCTCAGGCTTCAGCATGCATCAGAATTACCTGGAGGGCCTGTTAAAACCCAGATTGCTAGATCCCACCCTCAGAGTTGTTAATTTGGTAGGGCTGGGGTGGGACCCCATAACTTGCATTTTTAACGATCTCTCGGGTGATGCTGATTCTGCTAGTCTGGGGACCACAGTTTGAGCAGCACTGGGCTAAAACATGTTATCAAGCTAGGAATCATTTGTGCATAGGAATCATTTGGGGATTTTTGGTAAAACACAAAATCTGATTCAGTTGATCTGGGGTTGGACCTGGGATTCTGCATTTTTAACTTTTCCCAGGCAACCCCAATGACTGGTGTATGGTGCTTGAGTAACAGGACTAAAGAACTCATCAGGAATGATGAGGCCTGAGGAAATTTAAACATCCAGGGGGTAGTTAGACCAGAGAATGTCACCCTGAGTTCCCCTGAAATAATTTTATTTTGTAAATCCCCAAAGGAAACAATGAAAAAGTTGACTTTTGCTTAAAATTTTTTTTCATGATAAAATACCCTTTTATTATAATTATCATACCATAGTTACTAACATTTTATGACCCTTCTTTGCAGGTCTTTAAATAAGAACTCATTTAACTCACTATATAAGATTTTGCCCCTCAGGAAAATACCTCATTGATTGAATCTACTACGGAGCTTTAAATGGAAATGACCTTCATGTTCTTTTATTTAATTGAGCTCTGATGTTTACTTGCAGATTTGGTTATTTCTCATAAATGCTCCCATCAAAGAATTTTGAGGGTTTAATACCATTATGCTCACTCATTGGGCTTTCTCATGATGCCACTGGGGTTGTGGTCATAGAAGGCTTATAGTACATCAAGAGATTACTAATCTTTTAAAAAAATAACAAGGATCTGTATACATTGCTTGCATAATACAAGGTTGCATTAAGAAAATGGTAACGTCTCTCATGGGGAAATGCTTGTTTCCTAATCAAGAGCCGAGTGCATATTTTACTCTGTTTTCTCCTGTTTACTCCATATGAGTAAGCTGTGTTTTGCCTTTGCTGCCTTCAGAGTTGTCTCTCCACCTCTTATTTGAGCTTTGTTTCTCATCTCGTGCGCTTACGTTGCTTTTTAGGTTTAGGTTTTCTGGCAGTAAGGGGATACTCTCATAGAATCACATGCAGATCTTAGACCAACTGAAATTACAAGATGAAGATCTCAAAAAAGAAAAGCAGATGAGTAATGGCTCTTTAACCTTTATTGGGTGTTTTTCTCCTACAAAGGGGATGAAACCAGCATTTGCCCGTGTATGTACCAGGCACTTTACATTAACGTTTTATTTAATTCTCACACAAGTCATGTGGTCCAGGTGGTATAATTTCATCACAGGAAAACTGGCTCAGGGCAGTGAAATAATTATCCTCCTATCTCACAGCTAGTAAGTGGTCAAATCAGGATAGCCTATCTCCAGAGCCGCTTAGCCTCTTTCTATATGGTGAAACTTCTTAAAATAAACAACAGATTCTTTGGAATGCAGATGTTTCCACATCATGTACCAGTGGTGTGACAGCAGAGGGTTTTGAGTAGGAGAGCAAGAAAAAAAATGTCCTGGCCAATCAGCATCTCTTTAGTTTCTTACCCAGCGGCCACCAACAGACCTTATATCAGCTGTGCTAAAAAATCAAATGATGTTGATGTCCAGTTGGCAGGAGCATCCCCAGACTGAAGATTTTGAACATGTGAAGAACACTCTCTGCTGATAATTGAGCCATCATCTCTCAGCTCCAAACCCACCCTTCTCATTTTATTTATGGTGTTGGGACAGAGGCTCTAAAAACCACATTTCTCCTTTGCCAGCTTTCTCCCTATAATTTCTGCCAATATGCTAGAGGGAGGCGGCATGGCTGGAGGAGGGAGACCAGACATGCTTATCCTGTTTACCTCCTTTCCTGAAAGTGTCCCCTCAGCAGCTGTTCTTTCCCCAGTAGAGATGGCTGGTTTTCAGCAATTGATTGGCTTCTGACTTTCCCGGGCATTCCCAGAAGCAGCTGCATCATGCCCCCTCCAGGACATCATCCCCAGTTGGGAGCTGCTGCTTCCTTGGGGATCTGGGTCAAGCCTTGGGGTCACCCCCCCCCAACCTATACTCTCTGTTCCCACACCCCTAGGGCTGCTGGCTGTTATTGCTTCCTCTGTGACATCTCAGGGTTGCCTTTGTGTCTTTTAGTACTCTTATACCAATATAACTAGTTCCTTAGTTGAAATAACTTGTGGTTTCTGTCTTCCTGACTTGATCCTCACAGATACACACCCTCTTAGGGAGAACGTCTAAACTATGACGAGTGTGGCATGAACACACACTGCCTGAAACACACAGTGTCAATTGCTGACCTAAGGCAGGTGGGCAGAAGTCATAGAAGAACTCGAGGGATTTGCAAACAGATTTGTTAGGTTCACATTTTCATAGCATGATTCAATCCTGGGATAGCATGGTAAGTATGAGAAAAGAACAGGAAATGGTGGCCACCTGAGAGGAGCTGTGTGCCCTAGCATCAGTTCTGACTCTAGGTTTGGGAACGACACTCTCTGGGTCTCCGTTTTCTCACCTCTAAATCTTAGGTAATACTAATTACAAGTTCAAATGAAGTTAAGAGAATTAAGAGTAATTGTTAAGGGAAAAAAAAAAGGCCTTGAATTAAACTATTAGGATGATCCAATACTGTAATGCTGTCATTAGACTTGGTCTTTGTGTGAAGGGGTTTGCTGAGACCATAGGGGTCTGTAAGTGACAAGAGGTGGGGGCTCTGGGAGGTGATGGAGACCAGTCACTGAGTACCTGCTCTCTCCTGCATTGTGCTCAGTGTGTTATATATGCTACCATTCATCTTTTACCATTTTATAGTAGACTGATTTTGCTGATGTCAAGAGCCTTCCTTCCTTCCTTCCTTCCTTCCAAGATTTCTTTATTTGAGAGAGAGAGAGTACACACACACAGGGGGAGGGGCAGAGGGAGAGAGTCTCAAGCAGACTCCCAGCTAAACGTGGAACCTGATGCATGGCTTGATCTCATGACCCTGAGATCATGATCTAAGCCAAAACCAAGAGTCGGACGCTTACCCGACATAGCCACCCAAACACCCTGAGAGTCAGTTTTCTTAATCATTCTTTATTACTGTCAGTGTGTGAATGATGCTACCCTTCATTCTGTCTCATTCTGTTTTTCACAGTTATCTTTGCTTGTGAAATAGGCACATGATATGTAACTAGTGTTAAAATTTGTGTTAGGCTTCAAATTCTTCTAGGGAAAATTTTAGCATAGTGGTTGATCATGAGCTTAAATGAAAACCTTGTATGAAACTCTCCTTCATGAATTGCTGACTCTGTTTTCAAATTCTGTAAAGTCATTGTGCTATTAGATCCACCATCAAACTAAAAGACACTATCCTGGTTTACCTGCACATGCCCCAGAAATCTTCAATGGTAGATCAGAAGTAAAACCAAGCATCATTTATTGATGACTGATGGCCAAATTTTGTGGTTTTGAGGCACCAGTGGCCAATCCTGTGGCATTGGTATCTAGGCCAAAAGACTGTGAGTGTGTGTAACCAGCTGCAAGCAGTCAGAAATGTTGAGTAAGTGCCGTTGTTGGAGTAGAGTAAGAGGGGTGGATACTGGCATGCATCTCTAACCCCTTAGTGTACAGTTCAAGTCACGGAAACACTGAAGTCTTCTTCTGTAAAACAGTGGTAAAATCAGTTTGCTTATCCCTTAGAGACATTTGGAATGGTGACAGAGATGAAGGGTGAAAGCCCATGGTGAACTGTAAGGCACCTGGCAGACATAGTAGAATGAAAGGATTAATGCGTAGAGGAAGGCTTGGAACTCTTCAAAATCTCCCATTTTGCTTTAGAGCCAGTCTTGAGACAAATCTACCAGTAACAAGGTCCTATAAGACAGTCTGTCCACAGGCCTTGAAGGCCTGCTTCTTGCAACTCTGCTTTGCTCAGAGGGTCATCTAAGGAAGATGAGTGATCAGGGGTACTTAGACCCCATCACAGAGAGAGCATGAGGACAGTGACAGGAAGGTATCTGTGAGAGTGCTGGGGGTTACAGTTGAAGGGAATTCCGAGGCTCTCTGGCTGAGCTCTTGATTTGTGAGATGTGTCAAAAGCTGACGGCCTGAGCTGGAAGCAGCAGTTAGAGATGGAATTGCCGAAATTGCAGTCAATGAGGTAAAGAGGCAGAGCTGACAGAGTGACAAATTCTGTGAGGGTGCAGTTGTATCCCTCAATGGGAGGTCCAGATAGTATCATTCTTAATGTGCAAAGAAGTGCAGATTAAGAATAACGCCTCACTCATACATGGGCAATATTCCCAAAAGAGGGATTGACAATTATGTAATTTTATTAATATCATAATGGAAATATCAGCTTAGTGGTAACCTATTAAGGACTTTCCTGATTACAAGGGTATTTTCATATGTAAATACACACCATACAGTTTTCCTTATAAATATCTCTAATGCCTTTTATTATTTTATGCAAAACACAGGAGCATATTTTTAATTAAGACACAATTTCTTTTTATGAACTTTATCTTTAAAGGCTAGATTCTGTGCTTCTTGAATAGTTGCAATGAGCTCATGATGAAATGTCTGAAGCCAAGGAGAGGCAGTTTTGACATTTCTCAGGTCAACTTGGGCTTTCCAAGGATCTCAGCTTGAAGCTGATGGCACTTGATGACCTTTCAGTTTGTGATCTGCACCTTTTACAAGGTTGGACTAGATTGGCAGGTCCCTTTACTACAGCTATTTATGATTTAGCTGTAATTTTTAGAATTCTTCTTTTGATTTTTTTTTTTAACAACAACAAAGTCTCTGCCAATGATTATTTATGAATAAAAGCAGCCATTTTCTGAGGGTCTCTTCACTTCCTTAAAGAATAGGATAAAGTTAGATTCAGGAAAGAATCCTTAAAAGTCTAGAAAAACAAAAATTTCAAGTTAGAAAAAGATGGATGAGGAAAGATTTATGGGGGCTCCAGCCTGTTGATTCTTGAAGAGAGAAGAACACAGAATGACTTAATCAGTGTTTTCGGGTATTTGAGGAGGTTATTGACTGTACTGATCTCTCCAGAGGGCTGAGAAAAGAGGAAATGGGTTTATATTTCAGCAAGAAAAAATTATGCAGGAAGAATATTTTGAGTCAAACATGATGAAAAACTAAAATAGGATACCAAAGGAAGATTTTTCTTTTTTTTCCCCCTTTTTATTTTGAAATAATTATAGATTCACAGGAAATTGCAAAGAAATGTACAGGAGGGTTTCATACCCGAAGGAGGTTTCTGAATGATGTCTTTAGAGAAGAAATCTGGCTCGGAGGAAGAAGGCTGAACCAAGGGACATAAGAAGCTCTTAAGTTTTCTGGCTCTTTTATGAATTTTTGCCATCTTTACGTCTTCTTATAACACATTTCCCATTGCAGGTTACCAATCAGCACCGACTAGAGGTCCTCCTAATGTGCAAAACGTATGCTTCTTGTAATGAAAATTTAAGACTAGCCAGTTGAACCCTGTGGTATGAGGTTTATAATCATTCTTTCAATGTTCACACAAAATTTGCAAAGTCGGTTGTACTGTCTCCATTTTATAAATGCAGTTACTAAGGCTCAGAAAAACTAAGCAGCTTTCCAAGATTTCAAGCTCAGAGCAAATTCACTAGCGATATGGGTTTGTTCTAAAGGAATTTTCCTTTCTACTGTGTGATGCTAGAAAATTGTCCTCTGCATGCACACCCTGTGTGCCATCTTCCCCTATTTCTATCCCTTTCCAGTTGGCCTCAAGATGCCAATGATTTAGAAATATTTCCCAGCATGAGACAGAGTGTAATTATGGCTTTCATTATATAGATGAAGAAATAGAGAAGTTCTGTGGCGTCTCCAGCCATGGGCAGAAGCAGTTTTCTTCTGGTGGCATCTCAGAATTCTCAGTGTATTTATTTAGTGTTGGTAACATTTTTTTTGAAGTAATTTCAGGCAGTTTCATAGTTTTCTATCTTTAGGTGCTCCCATTGACTTGAGTTTCATCCTTTGTCTACTTGACAAGGTAGTGAAGTGGCATTTTATTTTTACTCCCCCTACTGTTCTCTTCCTTCTCTCAGTAACAGTGGAGCCCTTTGCTTGAAGAACTCTATGGAGTTAGTTGGAATGCAGCGGCCTCAGGGCTTTCCATATTCAGTTTCTGTGTCATTAAGGTTTTGAGTCTTACCTGGCATAGAAACCATTCTGTTCAACTCTATTTTTAAAGATTTTTATTTTTTACTTTTAGTATTTGAAATCACATTTTAAGATGTTGAAAAATATAGAAAAGCATAAAAAAGAATGTTAAAGTAAGCCACAATCTTTTTACCTGGCAGTAGGCATGATTAACCTTTTAGTATATTTTCAATTTCTTTTATATGTCAGAAATTTATATGTATCTATAAATAGTCATCATATAAACATTGCTTTACCTTTTGCCTCTGAGCATTTTTTTATGTTATTAAATATTGATTAAAGGCATTTAATGTTATTTACCCTTAAAGTAAATATCAAGCAAACATACATACAAATTTAAACAATATAGAGAGGTATAAAATGCAAATCAATCTTATTAACTCCAAAAGATTATCACCATTACTAACTTTTCACTACTCTCCCTAATAAAAGTGTTTTTTAAGTAAACAAGTATGATAATACTTGTTCTTTATCTTGCATTTTACATTTGACTATTATATCTTGAAGCACAACAAATCTACCTCATTTTAACAACCTTATAGAATTCCATTGTATGGATGTGCCATATTTCATGTGTATCCCTTGGATAAATACTTGTTTCCTGCCTTTTTTGTTATTTCAAGCAATACTTCAATAAACTTTATTTTAAAAAATGCCGGTATATCTGTAGGGTAAATTTCTAGTAGGATGTATAACTAGTAATGCCCACAAGGACTAGGGCATTTTAGTAATTTGTTAAGTACTGGTAAATTGCATTTTTAAGATAGTACCAGTTTAGACACCCATCAGTAGTTTATCAGAGTACCTGTTTCTCTTTACTCCTACTAGCTCTGAAATTTATCCAAATTAAAAATTTTTGCAGATGTTATAGGTGAAAATGATGCAGTGTTTTGATATCAGTTTTTTTTAATTATTTTTTTAAGATTTTATTTATTTATTTGACACAGAGAGAGAGAAAGAGAGAGGGAGAGAGCACAAGCAGGGGGAGTGTCAGGCAGGGGAGAAGCAGGCTCCCTGCAGAGCAAGGAGCCCAATATGGGGCTCAATCCCAGGACCCTGGGATCATGACCTGAGCCAAAGGCAGCTGCCCAACCGACTGAGCCACCCAGATGCCCTTGATATCAGTTTTTTAAATTGAGGGTGGAGGATCATCTTTTCATGTTTATTCGTCGTTTTTACATATTTCTTTACTTAATTATCATGAGCAGTTTATTGGTGTTCTTGTTTCTGCAAATCCTCAGCTGTATTTTACATTATCAGACCCAGCCTGAAGGTTGTAAAATGGTATTGTTGCATTTTCCTGGTGGCGTTGACTATCTCTTTATATGTTTATTGATATTTCTGTTTTCTGTGATTGCCTATTTTCATCTTTTGCCCATTTTTTCTACTGATCATCGAAAATCCTTAAAAATATAAAAATTCAGGGGCACCTGGATGGCTTAGCCATTAAGCGGCTGCCTTTGGCTCAGGTCGTGATTCCAGGGTCCTGGTATCGAGCCCTGCATCAGGCTCCCTGCTCCGTGGGAAGCCTGCTTCTCCCTCTCCCACTCTCCCAACTTGTGTTCCCTCTCTCGCCGTGTCTCTCTCTATCAAATAAATAAATAAAATCTTTTTTAAAAATATAAAAATTCAGAATATAGAAGATTCTAGAGATTTTCCTATTCAAAACTTCATGACTGATTTCTTTGAAGCTTTGGAAATATTAGCAAGGGTGATCCACAATTCGAGTGGTAAAGATCAAGCACATGGAACAATGGATAATTTCCCATGATGACAGTTATTTCAAATCAATCTGAAGAATTTAATCATTCAAATTCATCTTTGCTTGAATCTGTATTGTGGTAATTGGACTTTGACCAGAGTTTTGTACTGTTGGAAAGGGTCTAATGGCTGTTTCCTGAGAGAGTCTTCACAACAGCAAAAAGTAAGAACAGTTAGGTCTATGTAACCACTAAATACCATGTTCTACAAGGATATGTAATTTCTTAGGAGAAATATTCAGAATAGGAAAATAAAGAAGATTACTAAATACATATAGTGTGATGTAATTTTTAATAAAAATACAGTAAACAAGGTATGAAAAGCATATAAAGTGTATGGGGGAGAGGTAGCAGAAGAATGCTCAAATGCCAATAAATGTTTATCTTTGGGTGATGGCATTCCTGGTGATTTTTAATATTATTAGGTGCTTTTTGTTACTTTTACACTTTCTATGCTGTGCACCACTTTTAAATCCACAAAATTACAGAAATGAAGGCTCAGTAGAATTTTGATGGTTAATAAGCATTTCTTGAGCTCTTGGAGAGCATGACTATTGTACAATTGGTAATTGTCTTGGCCCCGTCCATAATTCTCTTTTACCCCTAAGTTCATTGTATTTTTATGAACTACACCACCTTTGTCCACCTCGGTTTTTTTGCCCAACAAAGGAAAAAAAACAAAAGATGTACAGTGATAAATTCTTCTGCTAAAACATAGTGATTTTTTATTTTTCAGATTTTATTCCATTATGTGTTTTATTTTATAGTTGTCATTCTAGTATATGTAGCTTGAATTGTTTCCTGTATATAATGTGCCGTTTTTGTCTGGTGACTTTCAATATTTTCTCTTTATATTTGGTTTTCATCAGATTGACTATGATTTGTCTAGGTTTTCTTCATTTCAAAGTTACTCTTTTGGGGTTCTTGAGCTTCTTGAATCTGTTTATCTTTTGTCACATTTGGGAAGTTGCAAACTATATTTTTTGTAATATTTTCTTTTTCTTCCCCACTCTGTCTCCCTTTTTTCCTGAAACTCAAATTATCCATACTTTAGCCTTTTGAAATTGTTCCACAGGTCCTCAAAGTCTGTTTGTTTTTCCATTGTTTTTTTCCCCTCTTTTTCATATTGCATGGTTTTTATTGACCTACCTTCAAGTTCACAGAATATCTTTGTATGTCTTTTCCCTGAAGTGTGGGTCATATTTTCCTTTGTTCTTCATCAACGTATTAGATTCTATGCTGGAGTTTGAAGGTTAAATTGTGGAGATACTAGATTTTTTTTTTTTTAATTTTATATTGCCCTGAAAAGTGTTGATGTTTTGTGTTAACAGGTGATTTACTTAGTTGGATTCAAATTGTAACCTGTCATGTATTCAGTGGACAGTGGCTTTGACCTCAGTTCAGTTCTTTAAATCTTAGCTCCTGGCTGCTTTCAGTTTACCTTGTACATACATAGTTCAGAGATCAGCCAGAATCATGCTTGGTTATACACAGAACTAGGGATTGGCTTCTCTGGCTTTTCCCCTTTCATGGTTCCCTAGTCATTCTGATTTTCCCAGGCTCCTTTCCCTGGTTCCTACAGCTAGAAAGAGAGTGTGTGTTTCATCTGGTGCTGTGACTGTGTCTGTTCTCAGGGGAGAGCTGCAAAATAAACATAAATAAATAGGGAACTTACTCTCTGCTGGTTGCTTGCTCCTACCTTTGACTCATCTCCAAAGTCTATCGCTCTTAATCATTCTGTTAAGTCACTAGGTAGTTTAGTTTAGGGGGGATTAGTATGTTGTACAGTATTTTTAAAGATGAAAAATCAATGTACTAGGACCTCATTCTGTCACATCAAAAACAACTTATTTTAGTCCTAAATGTGGATTTATTATAGCAAGTCAAAGATACATAAAAGTATAGACAAATTCCGCAGTGAGGCACTAAAGCTAAAGAAAGAAATTCTGCTCTGGGTGCTTGGGTGGCTCGGTTAAGCATCTGCCTTCAGTTCAGATCATGATCTCAGAGTCCTGGGATCGAGTCGAACATCAGACTCCCTACTTGACTACCTGAGTCCCTCTACCCCTCTACCCCTCAGCCCTGCTCCTGCTCTCTCTCTCTCAAATAAATAAATAAAATCTTAAAAAAAAAAAAAAGAAATTCTGCTTATCATCATTTTAAAATTGTCTTTTCAGGGGAACCCTCCTACACTGTTGGTGGGAATGCAAGCTGGTATAGCCACTGTGGAAAATAGTATGGAGGTTCCTCAAAAAGCTGAAAATAGAGCTACCCTACAACACAGCAATTGCACTACTGGGTATTTACCCCAAAGATACAAATGTAGTGATCTGAAGGGGCACCTGCACCCCAATGTTTATAGCAGCAATGTCCATAATAGCCAAACTATGGAAAGAGCCAAGATGTCCATGGACAGATGAATGGATAAAGAAGATGTCATACACACACACACACACACACACACACAGGAATATTACCCAGACATCAAAAAAATGAAATCTTGCCATTTGCAATGACATGGATGGAACTAGAGGGTATTATGCTAAGTGAAATAAGTGAATCAGAACAAGAAAACTGTCATATGATCTCACTGATAATGTGGAATTTAAGAAACAAAACAGAGGATCATGGGGGAAGAGAGGAAAAAATAAAATAAGATGAAACCAGAGATGGAGACAAACCGTAAGAGACTCTTAAGCATAGAAAACAAACAGCGTTGCTGGAGGGGGTGGGGATGGGGTAACTGGATAATGGACATTAAGGAGGGCATGTGATGTAATGAGCACTGGGTATTATATAAGACTGACGAATCACAGGCCTGTACCTCTGAAACCAATAACACATTACATGTTAGTTAATTGAATTTAAATTAACAAATTTAAAAAACACTGCTATAGGAAAAAATTGTCTTTTCAGTAGTAGAGATAATTAATCTACAGTTTCACATTTGTTTCTATGCTCCATCTCTTTTTCTTTCTTTTTTTTTTTTTTGATTTTATTTATTCATTTGAGACAGAGATAGAGAGAGAGCACGAGCAGGGGGAGAGCAGAGGGAGAGGGAGAAGCTGGGTCCCTGCTGAGCCAGGAGCCTGATGTGGGGCTTGATCCTAGGACCCTAGGATCATGACCTGAGCCGAAGGCAGA
This sequence comes from Phoca vitulina, assembly GCF_004348235.1. Lineage (NCBI taxonomy): Eukaryota > Metazoa > Chordata > Mammalia > Carnivora > Phocidae > Phoca > Phoca vitulina. The sequence continues at coordinate 62,554,650 of NW_022589704.1, read as the reverse complement.
TGCTTAACCATCTGAGCCACGCAGGCACCCCTCTTTTTCTTTTTTTTAAGGTTTTTATTTAAATTCCAGTTAGTTAACATACAGTGTTATATTAGTTTCAGGTGTACAGTATACTGATTCAGCACTTCTATACATCACAGGTGCTCATCACAGCAAGTGCACTCCTTCATCCTCATCACCTGTTAAACCCATCCCCACACCCATCTGCCCTCTGGTGACCGTCAGTGTGTTCTCTATAGTTAAGAGTCTGTTTTGTTGGTTTGCCTCTTTTTTTCCTTTGCTCATTTATTTTGTTTCTTAAATTCCACATATGAGTGAAATCATATGGTATTTGTTTTCTCTGATTGACTTATTTCACTTAGTATTATGCTCTCTCTAGCTCCATCTATGTTGCTAGAGATGGCAAGATTTCATTCCTCTTTATGGCTAAATAATATTCCATTGTGTAAATACACCACATCTTTATCCATTCATTAGTTGGTGGACACATGGGCTGTTTCCATAATTTGGCTATTATAGATAATGCTCCTGTGAATATTGGGGTGCATGTATCCCTTTGAGTTAGTATTTTTGTATTCTTTGGGTAAATACCTAGTGGTGTAATTACTGGGTTGTAGGGTAGTTCTGTTTTAACTTCTTGAGGAACTCCATACTGTAAAAACAGAACTTTTCTAATTATTTTTTTAATTGAAATCTTTATTAAGATAGTTGTAAATTCACATGCAATTGTAAGAAGTAATACACCGAGAGTTCATGTAGTCTTTATTCAGTTTCCCCCAATGGTAACATTTTACAAAACTATAGTATAATATCACAATCAGAATATTGACATTTATAAAATCTGATGAACTTGTTCAAATTTCTCCAGGTATACTTATTTATACTCATTTGCGCACGCGTGCGTGTGTGTGTGTGTGTGTGATTTAATTCTGTACGTTTACATCATGTGTAGGTTTACATATCTTGCACTGCAGCCTCACAACTGTTTTGTAAAGTGCAGGAAATGCTAGAGTTAGAAAGGACTAAAAGTCTCTGGCCGTGTTCCACACTGAAGATTACATGGTATTAAATGACTAGAACTAATATTTGCCCTCTAAACATTTATTTATTTTTTAAATTAATTTCCTTTAACATATTGTAAACATTTTGAGTGCAGTAATCATTTTGTGTTTTGTTGTACCTTTACCCACACCACAGCCCAGAGCTTACTTTGGTGCTCTGTGCAAAGATGTTCAATTACTGTTTAAAATACAAATACATGTTGTTAAATAGAATTAAAAAGTAGAAATGTCTTAGGTATTTTCTCTGCTTTTGAACCGAGGCTAGTATTTTTCAAAGCTCATATCCTATTATGTTCCCTTGCACATATGTTCTGCTACATGAAAGTACTTTATAGATGTTTGATCTTGGGAAAGCAGTGTTGCTACCTTTGATAAAATAGTAATTAGGTGAGCATTTCTGGTAAAGGTAATCATCAAAGTCTGAAAATACATATTTCCTTTTAACTATTGTAGTTGTAGGTATGCCTCCTACCCGCCCCCCACCCCGCCATGTATCTCTCTTCTCTACAAACCTGTGAAAGACAGCTTTTGTGAACTTATTTCTGTTAGAGCCAGCACTGAAAAAAAATCCAGCTTTCCTCTAATGGACCATGATCCTAGGTAACAAAATTATGGTAGTTGTGTCATGGGTTTTATTTGGTGTCTCATATTCTCTCTGAAAATATAAAATGCCCAGCAGTGATTCACAAATTCTTTGGGGAATAAACACAAGTAAGATGTCTACATATTCTTATAATTTAGGGATACTATTAGGAAAATAAAAAATATATCTTCTTTTCTCCTCTCCTTTGAGATTTCAAATTACATGTTTTCTGCCTATCTTGTGAAAAGTTTTTTAAATCTTGAAAAGTAAGTGCCTGGGTGTGTGTACTAGATAAGTTGAAAAGAGAATACCTGGTGAGGGGTTGAGGGAGCGAACACCGATGCTGAGTGGGCAGCTTTGACTGAGGCAAGTGGTTACTCTATCTGATGACCCTGGTGTTTTTTAATTGCCTGTTTAGGTTTCTGCCCGTGTTTGCTTGGTACTGTTAGAACTTGTTGGGTGCACATGGCTTGGCACAGTATAGCTGAAGCTGAGTGGGTTTCTGAGCCCAGAGAAGTCATGATGTATAAATGCTATATCGTATGAGACCCTATAGATGGCACACATCAGAAGTTTTAGATAGAAAGACCCTGGGACATCATGTTTTAACATATATGTGTATTTGTACATACATGCAATTTATATACATATGTAGTTATCTTTTTAAAGATCTTATTTATTTGAGAGAGAGAGAGAGAGGACGAGCAGGCAGAGGGCGAGGGAGAAGCAGACTCCCCACTGAGCAGGGAGCCCGACGTAGGGCTCGATCCCAGGACCCTGAGATCATGACCTGAGCTGAAGGCAGATGCTTAACTGACTGAGCCACCCAGGCGCCCCCATATATATGTAGTTAATATTAAATTTTCTTATATATGTGGAGATTGAGGCACAGAGAGATTTCTGCAGTTAGGGTGCCACAGCTGGATAGTGGCAGAGATTATTTCCATCCAATCCTTTGGACTTTGCTTTAAAAATCTGTTTACAGAGCATCATATTTACTTGATAATTTTGATTACCAAAATTTGATAAGTTTGGTGATCAAGAGATATGCCTTCTTCAAGATGCTTTGGCATTAGCTCTTGAAATTTAGAGAAGAGTTTTTAAGAAGTGGCTTGAAGCTTAAAAAGAGGAGAAATGTGTAAGTAATCTATTATTGCATAATAGATACAAAAAAACCTTTTTGAATGCTTTTTTTTTGAGTTACTGCAGGATGATAGCAAAGGTGAGGAAGTGGCTTTTGAATTAATTAGGTTAAGTGAATTTCTTGACTGTCCTGCTTGCCCAGTCATTGTTGTGGGGCTCACAGGGAAGTTCTGTTAACTTGTCTACAGCATTCAAAACAGTGGTAGCAACAATGAAAACATATTTACTGAAGATAGCCGGTTGGTCACATTTCTCGACCCCCTCATGAATCAACCATCCTCTGCATTTCAACTCTTAACTCTTTAGGAGATAGAAAAAAGACCATGTACTGGGACAGAAGGATGATGGCAAATTCAGAAAGGAAATTTGAACAGTGTTTTAGAATTCGTGGGGATGGGGAAGATGAGGGAGGGCAGGGGAGAAACTGACAGGGAAGAGTAGAAGGCAATGAATGATGAACTGATGTTGGCCCTTACACCAAATTAATCTTGCTATTTTACCTTTTTTTCCCCCACTCTTGCTGGACCTTGTATCTTTTCACACTCTTATCATAAGGAGGAGGCAAAAAACCACAAGGCAGGAGACTTTGTCAAGAAAACAAGTTCTGGACTCTTCTCTATGGGCATTACCCATCAACCTTCATTTTTTTTCCACGAGCTATAGCTATAGTTCCATGATTGTTGTTCAGAGTGAAGACCCAGAGTGAAAAAGGTTACATTTCTCTTTAAGAAGGTAGGGGCAATGGTAATATATCTTAGAACATTTTACATTAAAAAGAATCAAGAATGCAAGTTTGGGGAAAACTCCAGATTCTAGAACACTTACATACTAGGAAAGGGTGGTTACTCCTTCCTAACTTTGTCCCAGAGAGCCCAGCAAAACAGGTATTATATCACATTTTCTATGTATATCTTTCCTGGGTTAGGCTTGCATGTACAGTCGTCCATTTTCCTGTTTGAATAAATGTCTTCTCTTTAACTTGAAGTAGGACCCAGTAGGATATCAAGTGATGTATGTATGTAAACTTCATTAGTCCCACTTAAAAAAATTCCTTTGTCTGCTATTCTTTAATCTCATCAACTAATATTAAAAAGCTTCATGATCTGTTTTGTACATTTATCAATTGTTGCCTTTGGCCAACATTAAATTAATATGGGTAATACTTTCTTCTGATATTATATTATTTTGTATCAGTAGACAATGTTGAATGTCACTACTGAAAAGGAACGTTCACAAAACCTTATTTTTTGAACATTTAGGCTAAAACAACTCTTAAAGTTGTAAATGTGTTAAAAAAAAAAAAAAAAGCTTTAGAGATGTCACCATACCTTTGGGGCTGGCCCCATGCCCTCTCCTACTCCTTCAATGCCTCATTCACATATCAAACATGACCAGAAATGAAGCTATGTCTTCCCATTCTTCTTGACATAGTCATTTGCTTAGGATAAAAACAGTGCAGCAGATGCTTGTAATCATTTCAGACTTTTCAACTTGTCTGGGACATCATGCTGTCTGACATCGTTCATTACTCCATATGAGAAAGGCACAAATAACTGCAAAGCAGGAATTTTAAGAAGCCATAAGGAATTGGGGCTGAATATAGTGTGCTTTGATTATAGAGGCAAAAATGGCCAATTTTATGATGTAGGGGTGATCAAAGGTACATTTTCCATGTGTAATCAGATGGTTAGTAAATACTTTCTCACAGCAAAAATATATGAGCAATGACAACTGCTAGCCACGTGTTAGTAAGAAAAGCATAAATTATATCATTTTAAAATGATGGTTTGTTTTGTTTATCTATTTCACTTATGTACTTACATTTGTCATTTGGTAGTCTTTCTACCTGTTCAATCTCATTAGAACTTAAGGATCAGGAGATTTACATGTTTTAAAAGGATTTCTTTTTTACTGTTACTGCTGGAGGACTAAAGGAGAGAAAAAAAAGGAGTGACCAACATATGAGTGTTAGTAGTGTCCACCCAGCAGTTTATTGGGACAGTGGAGTAATATGTAATTAATCGGTGACATTAAGAACAGTTATAGAAAGAATAACTTCTTCTGACCTTTTTTTTTTTTTTTTTAAAGATTTGTAGCCAAACCATGTGCCATAGCCCTCCACATTCAGGCCAATGGACCACAGATTGCCCAGCCAAACGCCATTCTGGAAAAGGTCTTCACTGCAATTACGAAGGTATGATTGTCCTTTTGTACGCTATGAATTATTATGACTGCCATTCTCAATCTGAAATTATTTAATCCCTTCTCTCCTCCTGGGTTTGAGAACTAATTGCCCAGCCTCATGTTGGAAAGAAGCTGGGTAGAAGCTGAATAAAAGCGGGCATGTTTGAGACCTGTTTGTTTACTCTCACATTGATTTTAGAAGCTTGTCTGTAAAGAACAGTCTAGATTAGATAGTGCTTAGTCTAATTCTGTGCCTCTTTTAATCTCCCATGACATGAAGCAGTACATATAACAGTCGGATGGGATTTTGTGGAGATGACTGGGTAGAGCTGAGGAATATAATGAATGTACAGGCATACCTTGGAGATATCATGGGTCTGGTCTGAGACCCCTGCAATACAGGAAATACCACAATAAGGCAAGTCAAATGAATTTTTTGGTTTCCCAGTGCATATAAAAGTCATGTTTATACTGTATAGTAGTCTGTTAAGTAGGCAATAGTATTGTGTTGAAAAAAACAACGTAGATACCTTAATTAAAAAATACTTTATTGCTAAAAAATGCCAACCATCATCTGAGCTTTCAGCAAGTTGTAATCTTTTTGCTGGTGCAAGTTCTTGTCTCCATGTTTGATGGCTGCTGACTGATTAGGGTGGTGGTTGCTGAAGTTTGGGATAATCGTAGCAACTTCTTAAAATAAGACAGTAATGAAGTTTGCTGCATTGATGGACTCTTCCTTTCATGAGCAATGTCTCTCTAGCATGGGTAGCATGTGTAGCAATGCCATTTGATAGCATTTTACCTGCAGTTGAACTTCTTTCAAAATTGGAGTCAGTCCTCTCAGGCCCCACCACTGCTTTATCAACTCAGTTTATGTAATACTCTAAATATTTTCTTGTCATTTCAACAATCTTCACAGCATCTTCACCAGCAAGAGATTCTATCTCAAGAAACCACTTTCTTTGTTCATTCATAAGAAGCAACTTCTCATCCATTGAAGTTTTGTCAAGAGATTGCTGCAATTCAAAAATAATACTAATGAAAAGGTTTGAAATATTGCAAGAATTACCAAACTGTGAGGCAGAAACCTGAAGTGAGCCAATGCTATTAAAAAAAAATGTCCCAATAGACTTGTTCGATGCAGGGTTGCCACAGACCTTCAGTATGTGAAAAACGCAGTGATCTGCAAAGCACAATAAACGAAGTGCAATGAAACGAGGTATGCCTGTGTGTGTGAGAAAAAGTGCCCATCTGCTTCTAGCATTGTCCTTGTGTTCCTGCAGTTATGATACATAGGCAAATGTAAACAAGAGGGAATAACTGAAGGACAGAAGAGTTGTAACATGAAAGAATGAAGGACAAGGGTCTGGAGAGTTCTAAGTTACAGATTCACTATAGAGAAAGTAGAAGAAGAGATCATCGCTGTGGTGAGTTAAAGTCCAAACTAAGGGCAGGGGGAAGATTGGAGCCCCTCAGCTGATAGCACCTTAAGAACAAAGAAGGGAGGAGAAAGAAAGAAGCCACAAACCCTCCATCTAAGGCCATGAGAAAAGGAAACACATCACAGTGCCCAAGTATCTTCTTACTTGTATCTCTCTGTATCTTACTCTGGCATAGACGAGAAAGAAGCATTCTAGGGGAAGTGTTGTATGTTTGTATATTAAATGGTTCATTTTTCCTTTTTCATTTTTCTTGGAAAATTACTCAGGCTTCTAAAATGTGATTTGACAGCGTTAAGCAAGTTTTATTCCTATTTTGGTATTTGTATTGTTAAGCATTGGTATTGCTTGTCTCTTGTTTGAAAACTATTAATTCAAATATTCAAATATTTTTGTGTATTTTATGGTCTTTACTTCTGCCAAGATTCTCTAGGATTTTCTCCTCTATCCTTTTAAAAATGATATTTTTCCTGGAGAAGTAGAAGAAAGCACTAGGTGTTTTTTATATCTCTGCTAGGAAGAAGAGAAGAATGTATGAGATTTTTCGAAAAACACTCCTTCTGGTAGTTTTATGGGCTGATTTTAGATTGCCAGCTTCTAATCTGAAGGGGCACATATCTTATGGTACTTAAAGGAAGAAAATATTAAGCAAACACTTGTATTTTCATTTAACATATCAATTTACTGCAGGAGACACTGCTTTCCCTCTGAAAAAGCAGAAGTGTAGGAAGTTACCAGGTTTTTAAAAATGAGATTATAATATATTTGTATTCACTTTGTGAACTATTCTAAATGGATAATAAAATGAGTTTTCTACCCAAATGTTATGTATCCCTTTAGAAATTCTGCAGTGGACATTTTATTCCCTTGCCTTATGTTTATTATGGTTACTGGAGAAACTTTCTCTATAAAGGTAATAAAAGGATATTGCAGTCAGGTTGACTGCTCTAGAGAATATTTGCTTCTAGCTAATTTTAATCATACTCTCTTAGTTTCCAAAGTGATTCTGTTGGACATTTTTACATGATTAGAGCGGAAACCTCATGTTTTAAACATAAATGCAGCAAAAGTTGGAACAGTTTTTCCTTGAATTCTTTATAGTTGTCCAGTGTTATTTATGATATGAGAAAGTAACAGGTCAGTTGACCAGAATAGAAGTAGCGGCACTTGGAGAGTCTCAGCAGTGTTTGTGTGTGTTTGAGTGATCATCCACCAACCTGGCCTTGACCATGATTCCAGGTCACCCTTGGAGAAGGGCTTGGTTATCATCTTTCAAATGTGTAGGGATGCACTCTCAAAACCCTTAAAATCGGCTCTGTATAGGACTGGCTACATAATTTGTCGGGCCAATGCAGAATGAAAATGAGGGGTCTCTTTTTCAAGAAGTATGAAAAAATATCATTCAAGGCATAAAAATATAAAGCTTTTTCTTTTCTTTCATAGGTTCTTTTCAAGGTATTTTTTATTTGCTATTTAATGTCATGCTCTCTCAGGCATGGGGATACTCATGAGACAAGTACAGAGCCTCACAGGTACCTGGGGGCCCAACCCTCTGACTTAGTGCACACAGAGCCTACACGCCTGCCCTTCTCTGGCCAGGGGTGGAGAAATTGAGACAGGCTTCTCCCCTTTCTGTGGGCCTACTGCTCCAACCCACAGTGGACAGGTAATTCCCAAGTGTATCGCAGTCTCTACACCAGGACATACTTGGTACCTGGATTGGGGTGAGCAAGAGGCTCGTCCCTGTTGGTTCACCCCCCAAATGCACGGGGGCACTGCCAGCCTAGGGTGCAGGTGGCTGCCTCCACGTCCCACACTGACATACTGTGGGGTATGCACACCCAGCTCTAGCCCTGTCCATGCTTTCACCTGAGGCGGCAATAGTCACTAGGCAGAGTGGGGAGGGGGAGGAAGCCTGGGGAGCTTGAGGAGCTTGGGGAGCCAGGGGACAGAGAAATAATTTCCCCAGAACTTGTCTGGGAGAAGTGGTAGGACTGTGTGTGAGTTAAGACTGAGCCCTGACACAAGTTCCTCTGTCCACTGGACTTCATACACAAAATACCAGTTCCATAACAAAATTATTAAGAATTTTGAGATGGCAGCCATAGAACTGGAAACCCCAAGTGTGGGTCTTTCTGAATATGGATCTCTTTGTGACCGCCCTGGTCACATGCCGTGACTGTGTAATTCTCACCTAATTATCTGATGAATTTGAACCCCTTGGTGTTCTTTAACAATCTTTCCTTCGGGGGTAAACATCTGTTTGTTTCTCTGCATATCTGGTATAAATAAATGTGTGTGTGTATAGTTGTTTATATTTATTTATTTACATTTTGGGGATTCTTGTGCTGTATTATTGGCACATAATCTATAATCCCAACAGTTTCACTTTTCTAATCAAATCAATTCTTGAGCCACTGAGGGAAAATATATATGTCAGCTGTGAAACCAGGTTTTATAATCCAGAGAAATCATTTCATCATCCACTTTTGGTATGTTACACTATATTTCAGAAATTAAAGACAAATTTCCTATAATATGTTCTCCCTTATTCTCCTCTTATGCCTGTCTCTTTCTTTCCTTTTTACTTCCCTTTTCCCTTGCAGTATCAGTTATGAATATTAAAATCAACTTAGGTATTTCTGGAATAAAAATGTCTATATAAGTCAGCACTGTTCATTTCTTTCCTTGGAAATCTTTTTTTTTTTTTTAAGATTTATTTATTTTAGAGAGAAGCGGGGGGAGAGAGTGCAAGTGGGGGGAGTGCCAGGGTGGGGGGAGAGTGAGTCCTCAAGCAGACTCCCCGCTGAGGGCAGAACCCAACATGGGGCTCAGTCCCAGGACCCTGAGATCATGACCCCAGCTGAAATCAAGAGTCAGGCACTTAACTGACTGAGCCACCTAGGCATTCCCCTTGGAAACCTTAAAAAAGAAAAAACTAAGGAAAATAATTAAAAATGCAAAGCAATTAAAAAACACAAAAAAGAAGGAAAATCTCCCAAACTTTATTTTTGGCAAACTAGTTCAAAATATATATAAAAGCTAACAAAGAACAGTTGGGGTTTGGGCAGAAGCCAAGTAGGAGGAAGTGAAGAGCATGAGGTGTGAATGGAGAGCCCTATGGCGGTAGCTGTCAGGAAAGCCAGCAAAAAGACAGCTCTTTCATATGAGGGAGACAAAAGCTCTAACCACTGTTTGCAACACTAGGCACAGGAGCAAGGCCAGCAGATGCTTCCTGGACTCAGTTTAATTCAGATAACTGGAGTAAGTACACAGAAAACTATATGGATGGCACATTTGCAGGTGACAGTCTACCTCTATGGCAGCTGAACTGCAAGAGCCCTCTCCCTGCTCCTCATATTACCAGGAGCGGGTCAAAGAAACCCAATTCATTCAATGATGAGTAATAAGGAACACACACAGCATCAAAGACAAGAAAAAACAATGTGTAGCAATGCTTATTAACAAAAATTGTCACTAGAAAAATGAGGCCATGGGGCAAATGAAAATGATGATTAAATATTTTACCATAAACTAAAAAAAAAAAAAAAAAGAGGTGCCTAGTGGCTCACTTGGTTCAGTGTCTGGCTGTTGATTTTGGCTCGGGTCTTGATCTCGGGGTCGTGGGATTGAACCCTGAGTTGGGCTCTGTGCTCAGCAGGGAGTCGGCTTAACATTGATTCTCTCTCTCCATCTCCCTCTGTCCCTCCCTGGCTCACGCTCTCTCTCTCTTTCTCTCAAATAAATAGATAAATCTTAAAAACAAACAAACAAACAAAAAGCAGTAACTCTGTGAAGGAAGACTGCAAAAAAAGAAATGTAAGACCTAAAGAAAAAATTGTTCGTCAGCAGGAAAAGATGTAATGTGAGCTTATAGGTTCAGGAAAACATACTAGAACTATCACAGAAATGAAGGCAAAATTGGAAAGAACACAGGAAACACTAGACATTGCAGAAAACTCAGCAAAGAGTATGGAAGATGGAAATAATAAAACTAAATTAAATGAGGGGCGCCTGGGTGGCTCAGTGAAGCGTCTGCCTTCAATTCAGGTCATGATCCCAGGATCCTGGGATTGAGCCCTACATTGGGCTCCCTACTCAGCGGGGAGCCTGCTTCTCCCTCTCCTTCTGCCCCTCCCCCTGCTTGTCTCTCTCTCTGTCAAATAAATAAATTAAATCTTTAAAAAAAAAACTGAATTAAATGAAACAAATAAAACAATTAAATCTTTAAAAAAAAAAACTGAATTAAATGAAACAAAAGAGCTAAAAATAATTAGATATATAGCTTAAGCAGATCCAGTGTCTGCATTATTAGAATCTCTAAAGGAAAAGCAAAGGAGAATAAATATTAAAAGATATAATTCAAGAAAATTTTTCTAAAATAAATGGAGATTTATTTTAATGTGTTAATGAACATGTAGTAAAGATTGAAAGTTTTAAAAGAAGTTTTAATTACTGGACTTGAAAAATAAAAGAAAGAATTCTTTGAGCAGCCAAGCAAAAAATCAAATCACTTATTTAGGAAAAAAATATCGACATGACTTTAGTCTTCTTTATAGCAACATTTCCAACATTTTCAAGGAAAATGTGAACTAAGAATTTTATGTTTAGGCAAATTGTTTTTGTTCTGTAACAGTTAAAGACAAACAGAGGTTTTTTTTTAAGTTTTTATTTGTGAGAGAGAGAGAGCACAAGCATGGGGAGCAGCAGGCAGAGGGAGAAGCAGGCTCCCCACTGAGCAAGGAGCCCAATGTGGGACTGGATCCCAGGACCCTGGGATCATGACCTGAGCCGAAGGCAGACGCTTAACAACTGAGCCATCCAGGCGCCCCAAGACAAACAGATTTGAACATGCAAAAATTGGGGGGAATTGTTCTCGTGAGTCCTTTTGAAGAAACTATTATAATCATTGATTTCAGCCAATGAAGAGGTTACTGGAGTGTTGTTAAGGTTTGAATATATTTAAACTGTTAAATGTGAGGATTAGGATGACACAACAGAATGTAAACATTAGATACTCTTACAGTGTAGAAGTGATACAACTAACGGTATTTGAGATGGGGAGGGGAAAGAAGGTGGGAGGTAGAATAAGTTCACTAATGGGGCGCCTGGGTGGCTCAGTTGTTAAGTGTCTGCCTTCGGCTCAGGTCATGATCCCAGGGTCCTGGGATCGAGCCCCGCATCGGGCTCCCTGCTCGGTGGGGAGCCTGCTTCTCCCTTTCCTACTCCCACTGCTTGTGTTCCCTCTCTCGCTTTCTCTCTGTGTCAAATAAATAAATAAAATCTTTAAAAAAAAATAAATTCACGAATTGCATAATCTCCAATAGCTGGGAGTCAAAGCAAATCAGTTTAAGCAGCCAAACTGAGTAATAGAAGTATAAGCATATTTAACAATACAAGAGTAAACTGTAAAAGAGCTAAAATTATTGTCTTTTATTGGGTGAGGGGGGAAAGGAAATATGCTAATTTTAAATATTGCTTATATGGAATTATTGATTAAAAACAAACAGAAGAAGAGTATTATAATTATGGATAACTACTAGAACAAAAATTATCCACAAAAAGGAAGGAAAACAAACCATATATGATTTTCCAAGATTAACAATTTTTTTTATCAAAACAGCATGACAGAATTAATGTGATAGAACTATAAACAAACTTATCAGTTATATCAATATATGTAAATGGGTTCGACTCATCTAATGAAAACTAATTTAGGTTTGGGTCACATAGCTGATAAAAGACACCTTAAAAAAAATCATTACAAATATTGGAAATAAAAGTATGAGTAAAGGTATATAGACAAATACAAATAATAAAGTAGGGTTTTTATTTTTACATAAAAGTGGAACTCAGGCCAAAAGGATTAAGTGAAAGGAAGAACTGGCTTTTTCTTGCCAAAGGATACAATTCATAATAAAGATAAAGTGGTTATGACTAATATGCATTGAATGTCAATGTATCCATATACTCATAAAAAAGAATGAAAGAAGAAATAATTTAATAGCAGGAAATTTTAATTTACCTCTGGGTCATGACAGATTAAGTGAACAAAATGTAAAACATAAAATAGAAATTCTAAGAGGCATAATTAATGAGGAAGATCTAAGTGGTACATTTAGAACCCTGTATTCTGAATGTAAAGACCATACTTTCTTAAATATTTACAAAAATTGATTAAATCATTAAATATATACAAAACTGTAATAAATTTTAAAAATAGGCACAATTTGGAACACCTGGTGTCTGGGATCAAATCCTGCATCGGGCTCCTTGCTCAGCGGAGAGCCTGCTTCTCCATCTGCCGCTCCCCCTGCTTGTGCTCTCTCTCTCTCTTCTCTTTCTCTGACAAATAAATAAATAAATAAATCTTTTAAAAAATAAAAATAGGCACAACTTAATAGTACCAGAAATCAGAAAACAGAAACTCTCTTGCTTTTTATTTTTTAAAGATTTTATTTATTTATTTGACAGAGAGACAGCGAAAGCAGCAACATAAGCAGGGGGAGTGGGAGAGGAAGAGGCAGGCTTCCCACGGAGCAGGGAGCCTGATACGGGGCTCGATCCCAGGACCCTGGGATCATGACCTGAGCCGAAGGCAGACACTTAACGACTGAGCCACCCAGGCGCCCCAATCTCTTGCTTTCTTAATCAACTCTTAGATAAAAATAGAAATTCAGAATATTTGGTAACAGAGAGGATGAAAACATCATTCATTTGTACTATGCCAATGTGGTACTTGATGAAAACTCTCTCTCTCTCTCTCTCTCTCTATATATATAAATTTCAACACTTACTTAAACATTAGAAAAAGAGCCACAAAACAAATGAAGGCAAGCAGAAGGCAGAAATTAGCATAAATGCAGAAATTGTGTTAGCAAAACTATAAAATTGAAAATCAATTCAAAAGTACCTTATCTAATTTTTTTTTTACCAGAAGTTAGCTAACCCAATAAAAAAAGCACAAATTTACAACATAAGAATTAACAACATAATAATCAACAATTGCAGAAATGGAGGAAAATAAAAAGGATATATTCCTATTAATATGGCAAAGAAAATATAAAAATTTGGGTAAAATAGAAATTATTCTAGGAAAATATAATTTACCAACTGTAGATAAATAGATAGATAGGTCGAAATCAAAGAACTAAACTGCAAAAAAGTACCAGGCTCAGATGTTCTCAAAAGAAAAATTCTAACACAAAGAGGGCACATATTGAATGGAGCACTGGGTGTTATACGCAAACAATGAATCATGGAACACTACATCAAAAACTAATGATGTAATGTATGGTGATTAACATAACATAATAAAATAAAATTAAAAAAAAAAGAATTTATAGTGAACTCCCCCAAAATAAATTACATTGACATTACATTTTAAAAAGAAAAATTCTAACACACCCTTAAAGAGCAGACAGTTCCAGTGCTATTTTAAACTATACCAAACCATAGAAAATTAAGAAAATCATCCAAATTCTCTTTTTATGTAGCAAAAAATATTAATTAACATTAAAGTCTGACAAAGATTTAACCAAAAAATAAGACTTAGAGACCAATTGAACTTAACATCAATGAAAAATCCCAAATAAAAATTAGTAAACAGAACTTAGAAGTACAGTACAAGAATTATTTATCATCGCCAGAGTGTATTTATTCTAGGACTGCAAGGCCTTCCCTATATTCAGTATTATAAAAATCTATATAATACATCATATTAATTGATCTAAGGAAAAAAAGTACATGGTCATCTGCATGGATGCTGAAATCTAACATTATTTAAGTGATTAAAATCAAGTTATCTAGTAAGTGTGGTTTTCTTAACACGGTAAATACATTTGTAAGTCAGCTCCAAATCTGGCCTGTTGCTTAATGAGAAACAGTGGTATTCTCACTCAAGTCTGGAACAGATGGAGATGCTCATAACCACTGCTCTACCTGGTGCTCAGTTTTACATTGAATTAGCGAATAGATAAGAGAAAGAAAATAAAGGCATAAAAATTAGAAATGAGGAGGTGAAGCTATTGCTATGTGAATTTACTGAGTCCCTACTATATTTTAGGTGAAAAAAGATACTAAAAATTTCCTTTTTGTTTATAGAGCTTCCATTCTAGTTACATGTTATTATATGACTATGTGGAAAAGTAAAGGAATCAAGTGAAAAGTTACCACAAACAACACCAGAAAAGGTAATATCCCTAAGAATAAATGTAGTAAGGATGTGCAAGGTATGTGAGGAAATTTTTCAAACACTGTCAAAGAATACAAAAGACAAATTGGGTAAAGATGTCAGTTCATCCTACATTAATTTCTTGAACATTTGGAGTAGGGAAGGCTTTTCTTATTATGACCCAAAATTCAGAAGTTATAACAGAAAAAAATTGATAAGTTCAAGTAACTTTTCAAAAACTTCAAATAAAAAACAAGCAGAAAACCCCATGACGAATTCTAAAACTCAAAGACCTTGTTACAAAGTATGCAACCTATGGTACAGACACAGGTTTAATCGCCTTAATTAATAAATGAAGAAACTCTACAAATCAGTAAAATACCTACAGATCAAGAAAAAAGGTGTGCAATATATATGAAAAGATTGTTCATAAAAAGGGAGTATATCTAGTTTTTCCCCTTTCATAAGAAGAGGAAATCAAGTTAAAAACATACTGAGACACGACTTTATATCAGATTGGAAAAAAGTTGAGCAATCTGATAATGTACTCTATTGGTGAGGCTTTGGGAAATGGGCATTCTTGCTTGTGAAAGTATAAATTGGTTAAAATCATTAGGGTAACTTTTCAATATCTAAATAAGTTGCAAATGCATAGGTCTTTGATCTCCAACATTTGCTTCCAGGAATTTATCTCTATGTATGCCTGTATAAAATGACCTATGACAAGATGATTTATTATAGCATTGTTTATAGTGGTGGAAGTCTAGAAGCTACTTAAACGTCCATTAACAGGAGAGTGGATAAGTAAATCACAGCATATACTGACAGTTCTACAAAAGAAGGAGGGCATTCTTTATGTCTTAATATGGAAATATTCCAAGATACATTGTTAAGTAAAAAACCCCAAATTCAGAATGATACATGTAGTATGCAACCATTTGTGTGACAAAGGGATATATAAGAATACATATTTAAATTTACTTATATTTGCATAAAATAACTCTGGGAAAGAAACTGATTTAATAACTGGTTAGCTGGTAGAAAGGGGGAGAATAGTAGGAATAAAATAGGAAGGTGAAACTTAGCATAGTTTTTAATTTGTGAACCATGTGAATGTTTGACCTATTCAATAAGCTGAGAAAACAAATTAAAAATTGATTTCTCTAGGAAAATGGTATAGCCATGGTATGTAGTAGGATGTGAATTTTCTGTCTTCCCTATTTTTTCATTAAGATAGATGTAAAAGGAGAGTGTAGATGGTGTCATGACTACTAAAAGCAAAAACATGTCGAAGTACACACCTCACTGAAAGTTGGCAAAGGACTTTCACAAACAGGAGCTCAGCACATTTTATAACCTCAGTCATAATACTGCGGCCATTTGCTGTGTTCCCTGTGTCTCTGGCATCTTGAATTGCTTGAGATGCTTTGAAAAGGTGTCAGAGGTATATCCCACCATTGTAACTTGAGGCTGCTCAGCCTCCCCTCCTAACCCCAGTTTTGGTTATTTCCTCTGATCACTAGCATCTCATTTATAGTAAAGGAAAGATAGAATAAAGGAATAGACCTCACTCGGCTGAGTTTTGTTGTGCCGCAGAACACGCTCACATAATTGTGGACAGAATGGTCTCTGAGATATTCAAGAGAGGGTAGAGATAAGAAAGGGGAGAAACGAACATTTACTGAGACTTAGGCATATTGTTTACATTTGGTCGTCATCACAGTCCTATTTAGGTGGATAAATAACCCTGACAGGTGAGGGAACCAAGGCTGAGAGGTCATTAAAGTGAGAAATTGAACCTGGCTGTCACCTCCTAATGTTACAGACATGAGTGAGAGTCAGAATAGTGTCATCATATGGCGAGTCATAAGGAGGGTCTCTTCCCCGTTCACCAAGTTTGTGTCTTCAAGTAATGCATAGTTGTTGTAAAGGTTTAACGGGGATCTGGTCCAAAGGAATGACCAAGAAGAGGGATAGAAGAGAAATGTGTGAGCAGCAGAGCAGAGAGAAGAGGAAGAAAGAGAACCCGTGTTTTGTAGTAGAATTGGTGCCTTAGGCTAAAGTGAGGTCTGTTGAGATTACTCTGTGCTTTTGTCTGCCCTACGTTACCCTGATGTGTGATACTTGGGCATAGCATTTTTTTTCCTGAGAAAGTGAAACCTTTGAATGATGCCTCTTTGCAAATTCACCCTAACCCAACTCCTTTCCTTGAAGGCTGATGGAGCTGACTCAGCCCGTTGGCTGTTTCATTGCATTTCTGTGGCTGATAAGAAGTGCAAGCAGAAGAGCAAGATTTGTATTTTTCAGTGTTGTTTCCTAATGAGTAACTTTTTTTTTATCCTAAGTGGTTATTTATGTCCATGCTACTAATGGAAGGACTAGGTCCTCAGTGGTAAATACAGAAATTTCAGTAGCAGGCAGTAAATACAGGGGGAAACAAAAATCTCAATTTAGACAAGGGCAGATGTTTTTATAGTGAAGATTTTTCTTCTGACCTGGTCAGATAAGTTTTATAGTGATGATTTTGCTGGCACCTTGTTTCATAGCATCCTGATGAAAAGAGATTGGAAGGCCTCTCCAAGCAGCTGGACTGGGATGTTCGCAGCATTCAGCGCTGGTTTCGACAAAGATGCAACCAGGAGAAGCCAAGCACACTGAGGAAGTTCTGTGAGAGCATGTAAGTTGCTATTTTTCTTTTTGAAAGAAAAACCTGCCTAAGTACTCATCCCATCCCTGAGGTTAAAAATAAAGGCTTCATGCAGGCTCCAGCAGCCCCTAAAAAGCATGCCACCTGGTGGAAAAATAGGCCACAAAAAAAGCTGGGGGAATAGTAGTTTGTAAGAATTTGTGATTTCCACTTTGGATTTAGTAAATGAAGTTCACTTTCTAGTGGAGTTCCTACAGAGTAGGCAGATTACAGGGGCCTGCAATGGTGTTTTCAGTCAGCCACCTCTGAAATACAGCGCTAGAAGTCATTACTGTGATAGTTTGAATTTTAATAGAGGGGACTTTGTCAAGATGTTCTTTCCACTGGTAAAAGCTGAGATGTTAGATGTATTATCAGAGAGTTGTGATTCCTGGAGATTTAAGAAATAACTGTATTATATTCCTTGGGTGAATTTAATGAAGCATTGCTTAAAGGTGGGGGGTGGAATGAAGGTCTCTTCCACTTCTGAAATGTGAACTTCATGGTGTATAAATTATATATCAATAAAGCGGTTAAGAATAATAAAAGACCCACAGAGAACTAGCACAGTGCTATTTTGAACTAGCAACACTCATACACTTACCTGTAGGAAAGTTAGAGAAAGAAATACTGAAGCATTTCCAACAAAGGGAAGATACTGTGCCTTGAGCTCATTGGTCCATTTGGTCTTCATCCTTTGGGATATCACTGTGCCTTCGTCTAACACTCTGTCCTTTGGGAGCTTTTTCCCGACACCTGGTCATTGGAACAATGGTGCTGTCAGCGTTGCTCCCTTTGTTGAAGGCCCTTTCTGTTTGGGGTTGAAGTTGCATTTTCAGGTTTAGCTTTCAATTTTGCTGGAAAAATATTTCAGCAATTGCAATCTAAAACTTAGAGGGAAACCTAGAGTTCTGGGAGAAATGAGTTAGAGGCAGAATAATATCATAAATTCCTAGGGCTGGATAAATATGGGGAGCATAAACAGGATCTTCAGGAGGTCAGATATTTATAAAACCTGGAAAAACAACCCGGTAGATACAATCTGCAAAGCCCTTCCTATAATTGAACTTAGTGGCAGTTTATGGAAGGATTTATGCATCCGGGCTCAAGATCAAAAGGTGAAATTGCTTCCTGGCCTTGCCCCACCATATATGCAAAGGGCCTGGGCTCCACTGGGCTATGGGTCTGAGCAGGGGTGAAGCTGGGTCTTGGCACAGGAACCCCATGCTGAAACTCATGTGCCATCTTCCCTTCCTCCAACTAACTTCTTTGGTAACTCAGTGCTAGTCCTTTCTATACTACACTGAATCTACACCAGTTTCCATATCAGTATGTATAGGAATCCACCGGATCTTGTTAAAATGCAGATTCTCATTCATTCAGTGAGTCTGCGATGGCAACTAAGGTTGCATTTTTCACAAGTTCCCAGGTGATGCCGCTGGTCCATAGCAAGGCTCAACACTAGACCAGTATCTATGTCTTCTCCCTGAATTCAGCAGGGCTTTATCTGCCTAGGTATAATCAGTTAAAAATATTTCTTTATTTTTTTTATTTTTTTTAAAGATTTTATTTATTTATTTGAGAGAGAGAGAATGAGAGACAGAGAGCAGGAGAGGGAGGAGGGTCAGAGGGAGAAGCAGACTCCCTGCTGAGCAGGGAGCCCGATGTGGGACTCGATCCTGGGACTCCAGGACCATGACCTGAGCCAAAGGCAGTCGCTTAACCAACTGAGCCACCCAGGCGCCCAAGTTAAAAATATTTCTAAATGATTGCTAAAGGCATGGCAATGTGAAGGCACAACTGGGGGAGAGGTGGTACCTAAAGTATCGATTATGCTCTTTTTCTTCAAGAAGTTTATTATAGTAGTGTCAAGGAGACATGACAAATACCTGAGTATATGTACCTCAGTGGCATTATACAATAAACAGGTGTGCGTGCTAAACAATTGGTATGGACAGTCAGTAATTAAAGATGAGAGGAGAAAGGTCAGCTGTGGGCTAGGGCACATGGCAGGACTGCTGGGACAAGCACTGAGACAGTACTGGTGGCCATGGACTTTTCTCTTGCAGAGGACTGTGCTGATGAACTTTGTTTTGAAACTCTCTTCTTTCTTAACCTCTGGATTGCCACTGGATTCTCCTGCCTTTCCAAGGGCTTCTGTTTGCATCAGTTACTCTGCATTTTTCCATTTTCTTTGACTGGGTTTCTTCTCCAGATTCAGTCTTCAACCTCTTATTTTCCCCACTCTACCTTCCACCCTCTGGGCAGAATTATTTCCACTTGCCAGGTTCTTCCAAAGTCAAGTGTCCAACGAAGAGGTTTCTTCTGAGGCATCGTTCTGCTTTCTCCCAACTGGTAACTCTGACTTGCTTCCGCCTTCTGACTTCTCTTCTCCTGTTGTTCGCATGTCTCCATTCTCTTAAAGGCTAGAGGCTCAAACCAGTCATTCACCGCGTTCCATTAGTTCTTTGTAAAGCCACTGGCATGGCCCTGATCTTAATTGCTTTCATAGCTCTCCTTATTCTTTACCTCGCATTCATAGATATTTTGCTACAAAAAAAAAATCCCAAAATGCTATTATCTTCATGTTCTGTTACTTGTAAACCTTGATGATTTTTCTGCAACTATAGGAGAAGTTATTAGGCTCCTTAGCCTGTTAGCTAGACTCTGGCCTTTATGTGTTTTGGTATCAGTCACCCAAAAGACCCCTTCCTTCCAGAAGGTTGTCTTTTCACTGGCCGCACTTTGTTCATTCCTGCCCTGGTTTATGCTGTGTTCCTGGCATAGACACCTATATCCTCTGCCCTGCTCATCTATCCCCTACCCATTCTTCAAACCCCAGGCCCTCTCAGAAATGTGGCATGACTGTTGAGTGTCTGGAATGAACACTACTTCTTTTGAATTTTTAGAGTCCTCATTGTAAATACTGGTAATTTCATACTGAATCATGTGCTTTCTTATGTGGTTATTTAACTTTTCTTAACTTGTCCATATATTTTTACCCTAATTACATAATACTTGCTCCTTGAGGGCACAAGAACCACATCTTGTTTTTCTTGCGTTCTTAGCCTTTCCCACCACATATATACTGCTGATTAAATATTGGTTAAATGACTGTAAGTTACAGTGGCATTATTTTGGAAGGATTTGCTGATCTAAGTTGGCACTTTGCCTCCCCAAATGAAGAGTGCCTATTATACACTGACTTAGCCTAAAATTTCTCTAGGAAAATTATCAAACTATGGAAAGCTCCAAGACTATTTCAAAGAAAGAAAATCAGAGGAAGGAATGGTATGGCAAAGGGGAACACTTAGATAATGCCGTGAGGACTAAGGCAGAATTATATTGGTCACCGTAGGCACATTTGTGTGTCGTAGTTATTTGCTCATCAATATAAAAAATGATCTGGAATAGTTGTTCTCAGCCAGGGGTACACTGCGTAATCACCTGGTGAGCTTTTGAAAATACACATACCCAGGCCCCACCCTGGGATGTCTGAGTCAGCGTGGTGACCCAGGTGAGGTCTGGACATAGACATCTTGAAAGAAATGCCTTTAGTACTTATGACACACATTCATGGTTAAGAGGCACTAATCTCTGAAAAGAGAGGACTGCTGTTCAGAAATACTAAAAATCACATTAGCAAGCAAGACAACACAGATTTGGGACTTGAAGGTCTAGGGACCAACTGTACAGTTTCTATAGTTTTTCTGTTCTATCTAAATCACTGTTTTAGAAAATAGGGCCTCTTCAGGGGAATTGTGTTTCATCTTTCAGCAGTGTGGAATGGCAGCAAGATGCATGCCAAACAGTGCTTGTAACCATCTGCTGGCGTGTCCAACTTTTGGCACACCGATTTCATGCAGATGAGCTGAGTAAAAGTTGTTCAACAAGTAATGTGTTGAAACATTGACATGCTTTTTTTCCCTCTTCATGCTTGATGTCAGTCATTCACAGCTCTGTTAGTTTTGATGAATATTTCTTCCAGAAGCATTTAAATCTTTATTGGCAACTGAAAGAGAGATTTTCAAGAGGGAGTAGAGAACTTATAAAAATGAGATACCCCGTGATACATTTTCAGAGGAACTGTTTCTAAATGGGAGCCATTTAACTAGGGGAATCATGCTTTGAAGCCGCTGAAGTTTTGCCTCTCCCCCTCCAACAGTTGCATCAGGATAATAGGAAAGTAAATAATATCTGCAATAAAAAAAATATCCGCAGGATGAAACAGGAAGGGGCAGAGATAAGTTTTCAGAATAAATGGCTTCCCTCTCATTTATACCCTGCATGGGTTCCTCATTTTTAAATATTGTGCAGTGCGTTTAATAGCACATGCTTGGGAGGGAATATTATATATGGCTTTCGTTTAAGCAGTCTCCACCTGACTGGACAGATAAATCTCCCACATGATAACCTGAAGATATAGGGCAAGGAGTATTACACTTTATAGATTAGTACTAATTTATGTGGATTGGCATTTGCTCATATGGAACCTTGTTGTAAGACAAGGACCCAAGATTGTCTTTTCTTTAGGAATTTCATTTTAGAGTTGAGACTGATTAAAACTACCCTCAAATGCTGCCAGATTTGGATGCTTCTGTTCAGTGGCAGCAGACTGACCAAAATCTGGGCACCTTTTGAAACTGTAACTTTATCTGTGCAAAGAAGCCCCCGTGATCCTAATTTGTGATTCCATTGAACTAAGGATAACTCAGCAGTGAGAAATGAGTGGTTTAACCCATTGTCCTCATGCTACCACTCAGTCACTGCTTTTTTATTTGGTAGCTTTTTACTTGGACATGTCAGCAATGCTGTCTTGTGACCTCAATAAGAAAGTGGATCCTAGTAATTGAGGGGGAAAAGAACAGGGCTGCACAGGGAAAAAGTGGAGTCTCATATCCCTTTATTTCAGATCAATCTTTGATCTGAGGAAATGTGTGGTGAATATATTCAACAAGTTGTCATAACCCAGTCACCTGTTTGCAAAAGAGAACTGACTGAATATTTGTAAACTGCTTTAGAATCTTCTATTTGTTCCACACTGTGGTGAAGGACAAAATTTTGCCAAAGAGAAAATTCAGTTTTGATTGTTTTCATCATCAGATCATGACGTGAGCATTATTTACTACCAGAGTTACTACCAAAGTTCCCCTGCAGACATATGCAGTTTTTGAAGGAGAGAATAAGAAAGTATTATCTTCTAGAAAAATGGCATCTTCATGTTTTCAGTACTATCATACATGCTCAGCAATGAGTTCATGCTGATCATGAGTCTGGAAAAAATTAATCATAAAATTGGAATACAGCCTCTTAGTTTTTAAAAAATTAATTTTTTTTTTTTTTAGAGAAAGAGGGAGAGCATGAGTGAACGGGAGAGGCAGAGGGAGAGGGAGAGAGAGAATCTCCAGCAGATGCCCTGCTGAGCACAGAGCCCCACATGGGGCTGGATCCCAGGACCCCAAGATCATGACCTGAGCCAAAATCAAGTCACCCAGGCACCCCAACCTCTTAATTCTTGAAAAGCACAGGATTGAGTTGTTTTGCTGCTATTGTGATGATGGTGGTTGTTTCTCATTAATTCAGAATAGTCCCTAGACCAACGAACAGCTTCTGTCATCCAAGTACATAGTTACAGGCCAAGTTATTGTTCAGATTTGATTGAATCAGTGAATGTCTTGGTGTTCAAGACACTTCTTGACTATTTTAAATGGTTTTAAATCTGTCAGTTGTATTCAGGTCAGTTTTAACTTTGGAGCAGGGGTCAGCAGACATTTCCTGCCAATGGCCAGAAAGTAAATATTTTAGACCACAGGAACCTTGTTGCAGTTATAACTCTGCTGTTGTAGCACAAAGACAGCCATAGACAAAGTAAATGTATGTGGCTGTGTTCCAATAAAACTTTATTAATGGATACTGAAATTTGAATTTATTATTTTCATATGTCATGAAGCATTCTTTAAATTTTTTTCAACCATTTAAAAATTTAAAAGCTATTCTTAACTCACGGGTTGTACAAAAACAGATGGCAGCCTGGATTTGGCAAGTGGGCTCTAGCTTGCTAAACCCTGCTTTGGGATTACAGTACTGTTAGCAGTTCGTTCAGAGCTTCAGGAAAGCGAACGTGGTCTGATAGCACACGGCACAGTCATCCATTGCACAGAGTGTTGCCATATAATAGAAGCATTAGAACAGTTCTGTAATTAGTATGCCCATCTCTAATATTCCTGGCACATGGATGCTGTGCGGTTGCATTTAACTCAATCAGGCCCTCTTTGAAGTTGTTAGTATTCTCAAGATAGCATTACTTCCACTCCAAAAATTCTGAAGATTGATGAACTGTGTTATAGACAGTCTGCTCTTTTGCCTTGGGTAAGCTTTTGAAACCTTTTCCCTCTTTCTACTCCAGACCTGCCATCTGTGGCGTGTGAACTCAGGTTTTCCATTCAGACCAAGCCTCTCACAGTCCTTGATGGCAAATGGCTAGGCCTCTCATTCATGTGTGCTGGCTAATTAAAGAAAGCAGATTTTTGCTAAAAATACCAGACAGGCCAAACCTTGGTCAAGCTGGCTGCATATTAGGTACTGCTAGTCAGTTTTCTTTAAATCCTAAATTTCTCAAGGCTCTGTAGATAATTTTTCCAAGAATTTTATTCAACATGGAGTTGGATAGAGATGAAAAGGACAGAGTATATAGAGGAATAACTGAATTTATTAAGCCTCATGTTCTTATTTAATACTTGTCTGCCATTTTTGAATCTATATGGCATTTCTTTGTTGTTTAATCTATTTTAAAAGTTATTTCTGATTTTAGAACAAAATCATGAAAATCATTACAATCAACTTTGAATTATAGAGTATGTGTAAAGGTGCACATAATGTTCCTAAATTTGGGGGAAAAAAAACACTCCAAAGCCTACCACCCAGAAATAAATACTTTAGCTTTTACTACTTATTAGGATTATATTCTATACATGTACCCACACAAATATACATACATGCTGTGTATGTAAGCTTGGTGTCTGCCCTTCTTGGGATATCTTTATAGAAACTGCCTCAGAGTGCCTAAAGAAGGCTATAGGAACATTATGTTTTATGCTTTACCTTTAGGATCTATAAGTCATGATTCCCTTGGTATAGTCAGTTCTGCTGTAACACGACATACACATTCCTAAAAATTGCCACACTGCAAAATTGTACAACAACACAATACAACACAGGGCTTATGAGAAAAATGAGTCAGGGCACAACACTCAAAAACTTCATCAGAGGCATTCAAAAAAAGATGGGGACCTAATAAAAACAGCACATTAAGTAGTTAAGAAATACATAAAGACTATAACAAATAGGGTATTTTACCTTGAAAAAGACTCGGAGTTTGCTTGGAATTTGGTGTTGGTGTATTGGGCGAGCTGCCGTAACAAAATACCACATACTGGGCATCTTACAAAACAGACATTTCTCTCTCACAGCGCTAGAGGCTGGCAGCCCAAGATCAAAGTGTCTCCGGGTTGGTTTCTCCTGAGGCTTCATTCCTTGGCTTGCATACAGTGGCCTTCTCCTTCTGCTCTCACAGAGTCTTTCCTCTGTGCATGTTTATCCTCAGTGTCCCTTCCTCTTCTTATTAGGACACCAGTCATATTGGAATAGGACCCCACTCTTATACCCTCATTTAACCTGAATTGCCTCCATAAAAGCCGTATTTTCAAATATAGTCACACTGGGGGTTAGAGCTTCAACTTAAGAACTTTGGGAGGACGCAGTTCAGCCCATAGGAGCATTGGAAGAGTTACAGCTCGTAAGTTTCTGTGATGCGGTAGAAGGAGGGGGAATCTGAAATTTGAGAGAAAGCTATGACACCAGGTGGATATGTCCCATAATATGTGAACTGAGATAACGTGGGGATGTTTGAGAGGGTGTGTGTGTGTGTGTGTGTGTGTGTGTATTTTGTATTTCCTACAGGCTCAGGTTAACTCAGCACATTTCTGCATTCACCCAGTGTTTCTAGCAGGTGAAATCACACATAAGCCAATATAAAATTTGTGCTATGCTCACCTAACAGTGACAAAATATTCATGGTTTCACAACCAGCCTTTTACAGTGGGACTGACAGCACAGCGTAGTGGTGTAGAGGGTGAGCTCTGGAGCCAGGCAGTCGGAGTTCGAGTCTTCCCTCTCAGAAGAGTCTGTGGGATATTTGGGAGAGCTATTTGGCCTTCCTCAGCTTCAGTCTTTATCTGTAAAATGGGCATATTGGTAGTGCCCACCCCATAGGGTCGCTGGGAAGACCACATGTGTTAACATACGATGTGTTTAGAAAGGTGTCTCGCGCAGAAGGTGGTCGTAAATGTGAGCTACCATCAACACCACTGTGTTGTCTATTGTTAGTCAAGTTGGTGTAACAGGAGCAGGAACAAAAGCTGGTCGCCTGTCATAACCATGCAATGGCGGAGCTATTGGCATGTTCCCTGGTAGAGGCGGCTCTGGTGTTTGTTGTTCTGGGAGGAGGGCTTCAAGAAGATGCAGGGAGAACAGGTTCTTAATTTAGAATGAAGCTCTTTCATTCTGTGGAATTCCAAGGAGGCAGCCTCCTGTGGATTCACAGGACTGTCAGCTTGGGCTTTACCTCCACACACAAAAAAGATGCAAAATCCATCTGAGTTCAGGATGGCAGACCCTTTGGCTTGCTGCTGTGTAGCGACGTGACAGAAGTGGATGAGAAAAGGTGTCCTACTTCAGCAGGGAATGATGCCCGCTGTGCCGCTAGAAGCCAAGGCTTTTGAAGCACTACATGAGAAATGTCAGAACACACAGTGAATATCTTTGAACCACAGAGATTTAAAATCTGCCCGGGTGATTCTGAGGAAGACACAGCTTGCCCCTCCCAGTGGGGAGAGAGGAACAAAGCCTGGAGCAGAGCGGTGCTGGCTTGAGTGAAACCACCTCTGTGAGGGCCAGGATGGTCCCATCAGCCTGAGGAGGTCACCATGGCTCCTGGGTATGAGTTTGCTGCTAAATGTAATATTTATTGGTTACCTCCCTTGTGCAGGTGAAGGGGCTACAGAGGCAATTGGTCTAGAACAGATTTGAGATTGGGAATCAAATGTGCCTGGTTCATGTCCAGACTCAAGCTCTTTAACTCTTAGCAAGAAATTTAACTTTGCTAGGTCCCAGATGCCTCTTGTGAAGGAGAAATAACTGCTATTTATCGGGTCATTCTGAGGACTAAATGTGCATCTCTTAGTGCCCATTACCCTTTCAACTGGGTTTGCAAAGTTGAGTAAGCAACAGTTTCCTTTTTTTTTTTTTTAAGATTTTATTTATTTATTTGACACAGAGAAAGAAAGCACACAAGCAGGGGGAGAGGCAGAGGGAGAGGGAGAAGCAGACTCTCCGCTGAGCAGGGAGCCCGATGTGGGGCATGATCCCAGCACCCTGAGATCATGACCTGAGCCAAAGGCAGACACTCAACCGACTGAGCCACCCAGGCGCCCCGAGTAAGAAACAGTTTCTGACCTTGTGGGACTCACAGGGGCCATTGATTCTGCATATTAGTAAAGTTGTTCGGTACCTTAGATAGGGAGATATAACCTGTGATACTGAATTGATGAGGTTCTTTTCTAGAGCCTTTCCCTTATTGCCTCAGCTGTGGGGTTTTCTGGGTCTTGTATCTTAATATGCCATCAGGAGAACCATATTTTAGATTGTTTGAGAAGGAAGCACATTGTTGCTCCCTCTTGGAAGTCCAGTCTGCTTTGCCCTCTCTTTCTGTTCTTCTTTTACTCCTCCCTGCCTCCCTTCCTCCCACCTCCTGCTATTACAGGGGCAGGTGCCTTCTGCTTCCTCCTGACTATTCACTGTTCTGGGATTAGCTTGTGAGGGTCACAGCCCTTGTCAAAGGGTGGACAGGAGGCTTAATAGAATTCTCAACCATTACTAATTTGACTCTTAAAACTTGGTACATTGCACATGACTCCTGATATTTGAATACAGCACTTACTAATACAGGGGTGAAGGTGTTTGTGTGTAAGATGTGGTGGGGGGGTGGCACTTGGACAAAGCAATGGGAGGCATAGCTATTCCCCCTTTTGGAAGATTTGGGCAGATTTTTGGGAAGCAGGTCTTAGAGAGTCCCAGATCTAAATTCATTAATGAGCCCTCTATGAGATTGGAAACTTAGCTAAAAGCAATTAGGACCAATTACTTTCATTTTCAATGCAAGTTGAGCTGCTGGCATTATCTATAGGGCTGTCATGATTTGAGAGAATTAAAGTATTTTAGAAAAATCTCTTTCAATTTGGTCAGTATTTCTCATTTTGCCTCTCTACCATCTCTTAGCAGTTGCCAGCTGATGGGAGGCTATATATTGCTCTTAGGGCTCAACTGTGTAGAAGGGTACTGCTACTGCTATTGTTCTGCCGAGCATACGGTGAGGGTGAGGCCATTGGTACAGCTTCATGCACAGGGTGCATCGGGATCCACAGGTCAAGGCTAGCCGCAGAGTTGGCATTAAAGGTGAGCGCACAAGACTTGGACATATCACTTAATCCTTCAGGGCTTTGAATACTCCTATCTTTAGCCACAGATGTAATAAAATTGCATATCTTCGTCTTCTGTATGATCATATAACAACTAGTCTTCTGGCAGGTGTAGTGGGCACCTAATACTGGTAAGTGACCCAGACCCCAAGCAGGGAGAAAGAATGAAAAAACTGAAGCAAAGTGAGGTAGAGTAAGTGACTCAGTGCCACTTAGCTAATAAGTGACAGAGCTGGGATTTGTACCCAGGCTTGCCCCAACCCAGGGACCTCTGGGAGGAAGCTCAGCAACATTACATGTTAACACATTCAGAGCAAATATAGAAAAGGGGCACTTGGGTGTTTTTATCATCGTCTCTTCCCTTCCTTTCCCCTTTCAGTTTGTGGAAGACTGGAATTAAATTCCCTTGCTGTCTTGTTGGCTCCAGTTACACTCCTAATTATTCTCTGCTAGAGCCCTTCACTTGGAGACTTGTGATTTTCACTGTTTGCATTTCCCTCTGCTATTAAACTGTCCAGCACCTTGACTATTGGGACTATCTTATTCATCTTTTTATCCCCACTGGTCAGCTCAATGCCTGGTGCTTTGTTAAGACCCCAATAAATGTCTACTGAATGAAACAATTATTTAGATTAGGGATTGGATTGAACCTCTAGGGACTGAGGGCTGAATTTAATTAAGAAGCAGCTCAAGTTTGATGTCTTTCAAATAATCCTAGGAAGATCAAGGTGGGAGGGAGGGGGTAGGGAGGGCCTTCTGGCGGAGGTGACCCTGCTGAATTTTTGAGGATGATTACATTGGCCAGGTAGAGAAAGAGAATGAGGGTGCCAAAGGCTGCCCCGGGGAGTGGAAATCGCCTGGAGAGCAGGGCAGGCTTGAGGAAGTCCAGTCAGCATGAGTGGTGAATAGGACAGGGGAAGCCAAGAGGCAGCTCTAGCCCTATTGCCAAGTGCAGGCCCTGGGCATCTCCTCCTATGCTCTCCTGTCTACATACCGAGGGCCGTCCGACCTTTTGCTCGAAAATGTCCTCGCTTTGCCTGCATTCACAACAATCTCATGTTTACTAAGGGCTTGGCTCATTGACGAATGGAATTGGCTCTTATTACCAGCGTGTTATACCAATGTATGACTCAGTTTGAACCCTTTAATTTTTTTGTTGAAAGAAAATTTGCTCATTGAATGTAAATCTCTCATTGATTAGATATGTAATAGAGATGATTTTGAGCAGGTACCTTCTGTTTCTCGTGATGTCTGTCTTCCAGCCTTTATCTTGTCTCCTGAAGAGGCTAGCGTAGTGCATAGAATCAGCATAATGACCTCTCCCCTTGGCTTTCCCACCTCCCATACAAACATGCAAAAATTAAACATCCAAAAGAAAAGGAAAGAAAATCACATTACATTATCACCTCACTATTAGCTATATCAACTGTGTCATATTTTGCAGAGGAAAAAATTAGGGTGTGGGTCCATGATAACTGGTAGCATGCCATTGACTCAGCACTCTGCAATCAAGGTCCAACATTAAAAACACAAAACAAATCAGGACATGCAGTCAGAAAAGCATGAATGTGCTTATATGGTTTGGAGCAATTGAATATTAGAAGTCAAGATTGTCCCAGAAAATCCAGAAAAAATCATGCACTCACAGGACTTAATTCACCTCAATTTCCCAAATGGTCAGAGGATGTTTATGTGGTAGGGACTGGGTGCTGGGGTATTTAAAGGTAAAAAGGACAAAATTGCTGTTCTCTGATAAGAGCGTAGGAGGGGGAAAAGCACAGCAATTTAGAAAAGAGCTACAGACACATCTAGCTCTCCCTGGGGACCGGACTGAGTCATTGTATTGTAATGAGTACTTATAGGTTAGCAAAACCAAAGTTGAGATAAATAAGAATTGACCGATGTAAACAGCATCTTGTGAATGCATGGATGTGGGGACAGAATTAATATTGAGGTATAAAAAATATTGAATTTTATTTATAGAATTTTTATCTTTCAAAAGAACAGTATTTGGTGATATCCACGGAATAACAAAGTGACCATCTTGTATTGGGATTCTGCCAGAACTTCCTACCTTGAAGCGTATACCATTAAGCCTCACTGTGTTTATTTATGTTCTGGGTGCTAGGAGAGTCACTGTGCATGCAAATTCCTTACTGTGGGGAACCTTAGTTGGTGCTCCAAGTAAGGTTATTTGGTGAATCCAGCTTTCATCCAGAGCCATCAGTGATCTTTTTTTTCTGTCTCCCTTTCTTCTCTGTGGGTGGGAGGGCAGGGACTGGGATAGGTGAGGGGCTGGAGGGGTGGAAAGAGTGTAAGTGCTTTCCAGATACATCAGGTCCAACCCAGTGACTTGAAGGCTGGGATACTGTTCCCAGTAAGACATTCTCGGTGTGTGGGGATTGTGGTCCATGCTATGATTGGTGAGGTCTGAGAAACTCCAGGCTGCACATGTAGCTCTAGTTAATAAGCCCATACAGATCTCAAGAAGTAGCCACATACAGAATTTCCTCCAAAGTTGCTCTTTACACGTAGTTTTCAGTGGATGCTCGTGTTTTTCTTCTGTTACCCATTGAGATGGCGGTTCTCAGCGAATAGTTTCTCTCTCATTATGAATTTTAGTTGTGGAAATGCATCCAACTTGAACTGATTTTCATTCTTATTTAATTCTGAAATAGGACTTGTACCTGTGTGTATCATTTCTATTTGATTGATTCAAAATAAAATATTGTTTTATCTTAAATTATGAAGGGTTCACATGAATCCTGGCTAAACCTTTGGTGTATTAAAATCTAAAAGCTTTTCTTGCTTCATGGATTTAAGTGTTCTTATTTCTGTTTCTTCCCAGTATTTAGGTGGTTCAATAAACATTTTTTTGAGCATTTACTACACGCTGGGTTCTGTATCAGATACTAGATGGAAATTAGGACCTCTTCCCTTTTTTTTAAGATTTATTTATTTTTTTAGAGAGAGAGAGAGGGAGAGAATGCATGCGTGTGCGGGGGAGGGGCAGAGGGAGAGGGAGAAGAAGAGAATCTCTAGCAGACTCCTTGCTGAGCATGGAGCCCAACTCGGGGTGGGGCTTGATCTCATGACCCTGAGGTCATGACCTGAGCCAAAACCAAGAGTCGGATGCTTACCCAACTGAACCACCCAGGCACCCCAGGACCTCTTTCCTTGATGGATAAATGACAGTATCTCTTTCCTTCACCCTCTAAACCTCAGTTTCCATAACTGTAAAACAGGGCTAATAATCTTAAAAAACCTGACAGAGTTGTTATAACAATTAAATAAAGTAATTATTTTAAAGCACCTAGGATATGCCTACCACATTGTAAGAACTCAGGAGAAGTAATTACTTTAGATCAATTTGAATTTCTGTGTGCCAGAGGCTGGCAAAATGAATTGAATTCCCCTGCCTAGTGAAATAATATCATTCCAAGTTTTCTTAATACCCTACGGTACCACACTACCACCATGTGTTTTACCCAAGGCTTTATTTCTATAAATCCCCAAATATCTGAAGATATAATTACTTGGTAGGTGTGATGTGATGGCTTTTGTTGAAGGAACTAAAACTCATCATTTTAATATCTAATTCTTGACTTTCTTTAAAGAAAAGCTTCTTGCTGGTTGGAGTAAGAACATGGCTTTCTGGCTTTCTGACTTTTAAAGTAGGGTATAATTTGAAACCACAGTCTTATTTGTCTAGAACAGGAGGATAAGGCCCTTGTGGTGGAACTAGGAGGTTCAGATCTTAGGCAAAGGAGTCAGGGCACACAAGGCCCAGCCGGCATAGCAGTCTAGGGGCCCAGCCCTACCTGCCTGTCTCTACCACTTACCAACTTGCTCAGACTCAGTTTCTTGAAACTTAACTAGTCAAAATAGTACTTCAGTTTGAAAAGTGGGGCTATAACGTTGTTCTGAACATATAGGGCATTCATGCTTTAATAAATGTTAGCTGTTATACTAATGATCATTAGTGGTAGCACTATAATTATCACTGAAGCAAAGAAGGAACTCCTCTGCACGGATTCACTTTTGAACAAGTTTTAGCTTTTTCAAGAATTTCATGAGGATTTATAAAAATGGCTTGTACTGCTAGGTGGTAGTCCCATGCTTGTTCTTGCCCCTTGGCCTTTGCTCATGCTGTCACCACCTACAAACCCCTGCCCCCAGCCCCGGTACCTTTCCTGCTGCCTTACTGACTTGACAGATTGCCGCTCATCCATCAAGACTTTGGTCAGCTTCATTCAGCAAACTATAGGCATTTATTAAGTGACACATTTATGCCAGGCACCGTGCTTAGTGTCTGATGGAGAGCAGACCTGGAAACAGACCATTATCGCTTGTGTGGCCTCAGCTACTCCATGACGAGGACATACTCCCATCTCATTTTCTCCAAGTAGAACTGACAAGTCCCACTTTTGTGTACCCCTTTAATTATAACAGTAAGAGTTCAACTCTCTTACTTATATTTCTTTTTTTTGAGAGAGTGTGCGCACAAGCAGGGGGAGGGGCAGAGGGGGAGAGAGAATCTTAAGCAGGCTTCACGCTCAGTGCAGAGCCCAACGTGGGGCTCAATCTCACAGCCCTGAGATCATGACCTGAGCCTAAATCAAGAGTTGGATGCTTAACCGACTGAGCCACCCAGGCGCTCCACTTATATTTCTTTTATCTGCTAGCCTATCAAGTTCTTCAGGACAAAGAAAACATCTTACTTCTGTTTGAATACCCGGTGTCTAGGATTGTCACTACATGTGGAAGGTACCCAATAAATGTTTTTAGGGTGAATTAACACATATTTTAGGGCTAATGACTTTCTAGGGGTTGTTGGCCACATCTTTGTTTCATATATCACCCAATTGTATTTTGAGTGCCTACTGTATGCCAGGCACTCCTTTAAGTCCTTGAGACATAGTTTACATTTCATTGGTGAGGAGATAGTAGACAAATAAGTAAAATATATAGGACAGCAGGTGGCTCCACGTACTATGGAGGAAAATTCAGCTGAAAGAAAGATCAGGAGTATCTGTGGGTTATGAGCATTTATGGATTGTCAGGGAAGTAAGTCATTCCTGAGGACGTGGTGTTTGAACCAAGGCCTGCGGGAGGTGAGGGAACCTCATGCAGGAGAGGAGAAGCAATTGCAAATACCTTGAGGAGGAGTGCAGCTGGCATGTGGGAGGTCTCCGGTGTCTGGGGTTGGGGGGAGAAGTGTGGGGTGGGGGGAGTAGAAGGTGAGGTAAGGGGGTGACCAGATTGTACAGAGCCCTGTAGACCCCTGGAAAGACTGGGTGTTTTACTCTGAGAATGGAACTACTGGGGCATTCTGGACTGAGGAGTGATGTGGTTGATTAACATCCTAACAGGTTCATGCCGGCTGAAGTGTTTAGCCTGGATTGTGGGGAGGTAAAAGCAGGCACTGGAAACCAGGCAGGAAGCTCCTGAAATAATCCAGGGGAGAGTTCTTGGCGACTTGAACCAAAATGGTGGTAGTGGAAATAATGAGAAGAGTTCAGGTTCAAGATTTTTAAAAAACTTTTAATTTTGAAAAATTTCTGGGGCACCTGGGTGGCTCAGATGGTTAAGCATCTGCCTTCGGCTCAGGTCATGGTCCCGGGGTCCTGGGATCGAGCCCCACATCGGGCTCCCTGCTCGGCAGGAAGCCTGCTTCTCCCTCTCCCTCTCCGCCTGCTTGTGTTCCCTCTCTCACTGTGTATCTCTCTGTCAAATAAGTAAATAAAATCTTTAAAAAAAAAAAAATTTTTTTTGAAAAATTTCTAACATAAAAAAGGAAAACAGTAGTTTAGTGAATATCCATATATTCATCAACATTCAACATGTTTACCTATGACTTTTTTGCTGAACCATTTCAAAGTAAATTATAGAGTTATGAGACTTTCACTTCAGCATAAATCTCCAGAAAATCAGGTTGTTCTCTTACATAAACAGAATGCCATTATCATAACGAATTAATACATAGTTCCTATTCAGATTTCCCCAGTTGCCTTCCCTGAGATGTCTTTTATATCTGTAATTCTTTCCAGATAGAATCCAATCACGATTCATTTATCGTATTTCCTTGTTATGTCTCTCAAATCTTTCTCTTTCACGTTAGCCTCATTAGTCTGAAATAATTTTAAACTTACAGAGGAGTTTCAAGAATAGTATAAAGAAATCCTGTATAGACTTCACCTAGATTCAGCAGTTGTTACCATTACATCATACTTGCTTTAATATTCCTGCTGTGTAAGTTTCAGATAGGATTTACTTCAAAGATGCTGAGAGGTTGGTGGTTTGGTGTGAGAGAAAGCGAGGTTTCAAGGATGACCTTCATGTGTCTGGCCTGAGAAGTTAGAAGGAAGGAGTTGCAGTTTACTGAGTTGAGGCAGGGAGGGAGGAACAGGTTTGGGAACAAGGTTAGGGTCTGAATATTGGGCATGTCAACTTGGAGATATCTATTTGGTGCCAATGGGCAGGGGTGTCATAGACAGCTGGTTGTATAAATAGGGAGTTCATGGACAAGGCCGCAGCTATAAATGTGGCAGTTGTCCGTGGAGAGGTGGCATGTAGAGCCCTGAGACTGTGAGGTCAGCAAGAGTGGGAGGGTAAGCAGAGAGGATGACAGAGGACTGAGCCTCGTGGTATGCTCGTGTTCGAGATGGCAGAGTGGAAAGGGGCTGATAAAGGGATGGTGAAGGAGGGGCACACGAGTAGGAGGAGGCCAAGAGAAGGTGTTAACGATCAGCGGTGTTGAGCACTACTGATGGGTCATGTAAGTTGAGCACTGAGAAGTGACCTGTGGATGTGGTTATTGGTGTCACAGAAGTCACCGGCGTCTTTGACAAGAGCAGTTTGGATGGCTGTGAAACCTCCGTCTAAGAAGGGTCAAAAGAAAATGGGAGGAAAGAAATTGAAGTATGGGACTCTCAAGAAGTGTATTGTAAAATGGTGTTTTGGAGAAAGGGTGGTAACTGGAGGAGGAATGTGAAGTGAAAGATTTTTTTAAAAGGAACAATTTTGGCATGTTTGTATACTGACGATCCAGCGGAACGGGGGAAGTTGAAGATGTGAGAGAGGGGAGAGGTAAGAGCTCTATCCTTGCCTGCACGGCAGCAGCTGGCATGTAGTGCATGTGTCCAGATGCCTTGGATGGGAGCATGGACTGCTCTCTGCGGCCACAGGAGGGAAGCCAGAGGACCTGGGACAGGATACAGGTAAGTAGAGTCACATTGAGAGCTTGTGGCAAGTCCAGAGATGGCTTCTTTCATCTTAGTGAAATAGGAAACAGGGTAATCAGCAGAGAGCAGTGAGGGAGCGGGAGGTATTAGAATTTTGAGGAGAGAAAAAAAAGTGTGAAATAATTGTCTGGAGGTGTATTTATTAATTCCTCTGGCTGGAGTGTGTTTATCTGCATGTGGGGTGGCAGGCAGTGAGGGCAGTAAAGGGCGTGAGTAGATTGCCTTTTTTAAGAATGAAGTGTCAGGAGAGTGTGGTCACCCATAGGTTGCCCTCTCTAATCAAAAAGTTGCTGGTTTGGGGGGCACCTGGGTGGCTCAGTCAGTTAAGCGTCTGCCTTCAGCTGAGGTCATGAACCTGGGGTCCTGGGATCAAGCCCTGCATTGGGCTCCCTGCTCAGCAGGGAGTCTGCTTCTCCCTCTCCTGCTCCCCCAATTCATTCTCTCTCTCTCTCAAATAAATAAATAAAATCTTAAAAAAATTAAATTTGCTGGTTTGGGATCAGCCTTCGCAATGCAGTGAAAGGCTCCTTAAAGGAAAACTAAGCTAAAAGCAAAGGTTTAGATCCTTGCCTCAGGCATGTATCAGACCAGACTGCAACTGGTGTTAACCAGTGTTATGAACTGAAGGATCATGTCCCTCCAAAATGTGTATGTTGAAGCCCTAAGCCCCAGTGTGATGGTATTTGGAGGTGGGGCCTTTGGGAGATAGTAAGGTTTAGATGCAGTCAGTCATGGGGGTGGTACCTGTGTGATGGGATCAGCGCCCTTAGAAGAAGAGGAG
Organism: Phoca vitulina; assembly: GCF_004348235.1. Taxonomy (NCBI): domain Eukaryota; kingdom Metazoa; phylum Chordata; class Mammalia; order Carnivora; family Phocidae; genus Phoca; species Phoca vitulina. Next base: position 62,518,821 of record NW_022589704.1, on the reverse strand, counting down.
GAGACACCAGAGTGTTTTCTCTCTCTCTCTCTCTCTCTCTCGCTCTCTCTCTCTCGTGCTCACACTAAGAGCCCACGTGAGCACACAGCCAGGTGACAGCCATCTGCAAGTGAGGAACGGGTTCTTGAATGAAAACTAAATGTGTTGGCACTTTGATCTTGGACTTCCCAGCCTCCAGAACTGTGAGAAATAAATGTCTGTTCTTTAAGCCCCCCAGTCTATGATATTTTTTTAGAACAGCCAGAGCTAAGACAGCCAGTAAGCATTTGCTCATTCTTTATCATTTCCACATTCATTGTTTACGGGAGATGTTTCCAAGGGGAGAAGTGCAAGTCACTCATATCCTTCAGCCAGTCTGCAACTTTGGAAAGACTGAGAGGACAAAACTGACCCATGGAGCCTACTTTGCCTGTGGTCACCTTTAAGGAAAATGTCCCCATCTTTTAATAAGCACTATTGTATCTTTTAGTTCATTATCCTGTGAGCTGCTGAGGTAGTAAATTCTTATTAAATTGGATGATGTTCCATTCCAGACTCCCTTCTGTCCTAAGAAATTCTGTACCACATGCTGAAGATTCTTAAGCTGCCACATGGATTTCTCTTGAGTTTTTGGATGATTTGTTGCATTAGATATTTTTATTTAATTTATGCTTTTAATTTTAAGAAACATCCAGATATGCCTGCAGCTAGCCAGCCAGTTTTCTAAATCTGCATATAAATAAGAGAGAAGAGAGAGGGGAAAAAAAGCAGTGTGTTTTTTTTCTTTCCCCGTTTTTTCTCTTTATATGCACATCATATCCCCATTACGTGTTTTAGATCCAAGTTTACTCCTTTAAAAATAAGGAATTCATTAGGAAGACAATCAAATAAGCAAATCAAAAACTGTAAGGGATGCATTTTCATAAAACCCCATGAGTGTAACTTTTTTGATACTTAAAAAGTAATCTGTGCCTCTGATAATTATTTCAAGTAAAATCCTTTTTTTACCTAATATTATTAAATGTTTAATTAAATGTCTGCAAGATCTGATTTAATTTAATCTGATCAAATAAAAAATTATGTGCAAATATAACAAACTTTTAATCTCACTAGCAAGAAAATAATTTTTTCAGTTAATTTCAACTCCTTACTATCAAAATTTTAACATATGCACTAAAGAAGAGAGAACAGTGTAATGAATCTCCATATATCCATCATACAGCTTCAACTATGTTATACATTCTGCCAGCCCCTTAAACTGAGTCGTAAAAGTTACTAAAAATTTTAACAGGCAAAACTTTAATATACGGGGTGTGGGTACAAGATAATATGCTTAATTAATATGCTTTAAGGTGAAGTCTCCAGACTAGGGCCTACAAAGGTTTGACACTGGCCTGATTGGTTCCCCGTGGCCTTACCAATTCTTATTTAGCCCTGTCCTTGCATGTTATGCTTTGGTAAGAAGTAACTGCTGAGGGGGCGCCTGGGTGGCTCAGTCATTAAGCGTCTGCCTTCAGCTCAGGTCATGATCCCAGGGTCCTGGGATCAAGCCCCACATCAGGTTCCCTGCTCAGCAGAAAGCCTGCTTCTCCCTCTCCCACTCCCCCTGCTTGTGTTCCCTCTCTCGCTGTCTCTCTCTATCAAATAAATAAATAAAATCTTAAAAAAAAAAAAAAGAAGTAACTGCTGAGAGTTCTCTGCACGTTCTGTCCCAGCATCTTCCTCCTTTTTTTTTCTCACACATTCTGACCAGCATCCTCCTTACCCTCTGCTTTTAACTCTTTTTCGTTTCTTCCAAGTCCAGCTCAGGTGCCTTCTGTGAGGTTTCCTTTAACCCCACTCCTTGTGGCACAGGTGTGCACCCCCCACCCCCAAGTCCCCGAAGAGCCCTGCCTCTCTCCCTGCGTCTACCCTGGAGTAAAATCTAAACCGGTTGTCCTGGCCTGCAAAGCTGTGCATCAGCTGAATCTTGGCTGTCTACCTCTCTGACTTCATCTCCTCTCCCTAGGCTCTAGTGACATCGATGTACTATGTGCATGCCAAGCCCATGCCTGCCTACAGGCCTTTGCACTTCCTGTCCCCTCTTCCTAGACTATTTTGCCCCCCATCTTTGTCTGGCTGCTGTGCCTAGAGGCCCCCTAGAGCCCCCCGCCCAAGAGCCCCTTCCAGATCACAACACTGCTTTTCTTTCCAAGAAAGAAAAACTGTATGACTGTTGTGGTATTCATATTCTTTTACTTGCAGTCTTACCATTTATACATGTATTCCAAAACAACGTAGTTTCATTTTTTTGCCTATTTTTAGACTGAATATGAGTAGAACCATACCGGAAGTCTTCTCTTGTGCATCGCCTCTTTTGCTCAGCGGTGTGCTTGTAAGGTCTAGGCATGCTGCTCGGTATACACGGAGCATTTTCACCACTGGATGGTATTTCATGGTATAAACATACCACAGTATAGTTCTCTCTTCCACCATTTTTGGATATTTGGGTTGTTTCCAGTCTGGGGCTGTTTTAAGAAGTAATGCTAATGAGTATTCTTGTACACATTTATCTGGGCACACGGTCATGAATGTCTCTACTGTATAAATAGGAGGAGAATTTGAGTATAGGTAGAGTAACCATAAATTTATATTCCAACTGGGACATTTTTGTGTGGACCAAATGCTAAACTTGACATCAGAGAAATAGGTGAAAATGGTGATTATCCCAAGCAAACTGAGATATTTGGTCCTGTATTAAAAGTGTATGTATACCTCCAAACTTTGAGATAATGTTAATCTATTTTCTAAAGGGATTGTACACATTTATACCCCTACTACAAGTGTACAGGAATTTCTGCTGCTCTACATCCTCACCAACACAGTATTTTTACATTTTATAAAATGTCTTGTTGTGGTTTCCATTGGCATTTCTCTCATTGATGAAAACTGAGTTGTAAAGTATGTTCAAATATTTTTTAAATAAATATGTTTGAAGATATAAACCGATTTTTTAGCTTGGCTTTAACCAAAACACATAATTTTATAATAAGAAAATAAACAATTAATTTGTATTTTATTACTATTTTATATAAAACATTTTCTATTTTTAGTATTTTTTTTGATGCAGCAATTATTTAGAAATATGTTTTCAATTTTCAGATATGTGGACATTTTTAAGTTATTTTAAATGATTTTTAGCTCATGGTAAATGATTGTGCTCTGTATGATTTTTCTCCTTAGAAATTTGTTGAGATTGTTTTAAAGTCCACTGTATGGTAAATGTTTATAAAGGTCCTTTGTAGTGGTTTAAAAAAGAATGTGAATTCTGTAATTGCTGGTTATAGTGTTGTATATATTTCTATTTGGTGAAGATTTTAATCATGATCCTCAAATCTCCTTTGTTCTTACTAATTTTTGGGGGGGGGATTCTATCAATTGCTGACAAAAATGTTGAAAATCTGGTATGATTATGGATTTTTCTGTTTGTTTTTTTTTTTCTTGTCATTCTGTCAGTTATTGCATTAAAAATATTTTAGGCTATGCTTTTAGGTATATAAGCATTTAAAATTATAATGACTTCCTGGTAAATTGAATGTTTTATTAATATGAAGTGATTCTCATATTTAATCATGCTTTTTACCTTAAAGTCAATTTCGTCTTATTAATATAGCTACCCCAGTTTTATTTTAATGGTTATTTGCATAGTACAGCTTTTTCCAAGTTTTTATTTAACTCTTTTGTATTCTTGTGTCTTGTTTCCTATGGATAACATATGGTAGGATTTTGTTTTAATTCTGTCTGAAAATATTTGTTCTCTTTCTTTCCATTGAAGCTTAACGCACATACACTTAATTATCACTTTCAAATGCTTTTAAATCTCCATCTTAGTTTGTGCTTTCTGTTGTTCTGTCCATTTTATGTTTCCTTTTCTCTCCTTTCTTGACTTATGCACTTACTATTTTTATGATTCCATTTTCCCTCCTGGTTTTGAAATTATAGGATCAATTTTTAATTATTTGGTAGTCACCCTAGAAATTATAGTGGGTTTCCCTAAGTTATCAAAATCTAATGTTAATCCACCTTTTTTATCCTCTTCCCAGAAAATCTGAGATGTGTATGATACTTTTAGCTTCATCCAGGCTTTCTAAAGATGAAATCTCTTCGTTTTTGTTGTCTGAAAAGAAGTATATTTTGCCCTCTTTCTTGAAAGTTTTTTCCCTGAGTGGAGAACAGTAGATAGGCAGTTCGTTTCTTTCCTCACAGTGGTGATTTCATTCCACTGTCTTCTTGCTTACATTGTTGCTATATAGAATTTGATTTATTGCTATAGGGAAGTTGATGGTAAATCTGTCATTCCTTTGAAGATAATGCCTTCCTCTTCACCCCTTTATGATTTAAGAATTTTCTCTTAGTCTTTTTTGTCTTTCTGTACTTTCAGTATGCAATGTTATAAGTGTAGTTTTCTAAAAAATTGTTCTTAAGATTCACTGGGCTTCTTGAATCTATGGATTGCTGTCTTTCATCAGTTCTGGAAAATTCTCACCATTACCTCTTCAAATATTGCCTCTTCCCTATCCTGTCTCTTTTCTTCTGCAACAACATTTAAATGTATTTTAGACCATCTCACACTATCTTCAATGTGTCTTAACTTCTCTTTCATGTTTTCCATTTTTTTTGTTTCTCTGGCTGAATGCTAGATATTGTCTAACCTAGTTTCTAAATCACCCATTCTCTTATTAATCCTTTCTAATTTATTATTTCCTTTTCCTCCTAGTTTTTAATGTGGTTATATTTTTTATTTGTAGAAGCAGTCTTTTAAAAACCTGCTTGGTCGCTTTTTATAGTTTTCTACTCTTGGCAGATACGTTTCACCTGGTCTTTCTTTTCTTTACAGAGAATAAACATAGTTGTTATATAATCTGTGTTTGATAGTTCCATTATCAATGGGTCTGTTACTGATTCTGATGCATGGTACCTTTTTTTTTTCCCCTTGTGTGCTTTAATTTTGTGCTACTCTTTGTTCTTAAAAAATATTGGTGTGATTCTTGAGGCCTAGAAAGGAGACTTTATCACTTATGCATCAGTCAAACATTTTTAGATACTACCAGTCCAGGATCACCTTAAATGAAGCCCATGGTTCAAGATTACCAGGACCACCAAGGCAGATGTCCTCAAGGTGAAAAGAACTGTAATACTCTACTTAGGTCTTTAGGTTCCTAGGGTTGTTTTTTTTTTTTTTTTTAAAGATTTTTTCCTAATAGCTTCTTACTATCTTGTCACCTTGGCTGCTTTTAGGGATTTTTTTTTTTTAATTGAGAAGTTTAGTTGTTTTTCATAGGTCAGGGTAGCAAGGAATTGGTCTGAATAGCCAAGTCTGCTATTTCTGGAAAAGGAAGTATTAGTAAGACCTTAAATCTAATAAATATCATCTACTGAGAAAAAAATTATGTGTGCTATGCATACAAAAGTTTTGAATGTGATAAAGGGTTTTGGAAACTAGAATTTTTGTACACTTTTATTTTATGTGATATATCATTTTAATATTGATGTAAAGTTAAACGAGGTCAGTTTGGCCTTGTATCCAGTGTGACTTCCAGTTTTAACCACAGCAATTTCCTAAAACTGCACACAACAACTTTCCTAATGAGCCAGTGAAATAGCCATGTATACCAAGCACCCACAGGGTACAATTACGGTATTAGAGAGGTACTGAGGGACATGGCCTTTCAAAGGCATGGAAGATCTAAATCTGCCTACATTGTTTTCTGCTCTTTATTAGGCAAAACCTAACAAAAAGATTTTTGCCTAATATGCACCAGGAAACAACGCAGACAAGCCTTGCCCTTACAAAGTAATGCACAGGCAAATGTAAATTTAATCAAATTTAGCTTGTTTGGGAAAGGCTGGTTATATGCAGCACAGATTGATCAGGTTTGTAGTGTCAGGCACAAAATCTCTTAGAGGATGGGAATCTTGGGTAAAATTTTGCATCTGAGAAATACACATTAGTGACAGCATGTCCTATGAGTTGGTAAAGAAGGGAAGAAAGTAGTCAGGTATGAGCCAGTAGCATATGGGGACTGACAAGCATGCCCTACTGGTAAGGATGGAGACTGCCCCAGGAAAGTAGTTGAGAAATGAGCCAACTAAAAATGGTACAAGAGAAGAAAACACTTTAGTTCTCACATTTAAGAAACATCCCCAGCCCTATGTGGATGGGGGCAAAGCCCAACTGCCGCTAGTTTTAAAGCCAACTGCATAATCTGTTTCGCCTCTCTTGCTTCTTTCCCCTTTACTTTCTCTTCTGACTTTGAGGAAAGGGCTGCAGTTGGACCAGAGGCAGTGAACTGAGACTGCGTGGGTGGCCTCCCAGGGCCTTAGACCGCACCAGTCATTAGGCCTTCAGAGAATAGTTTCCAAATACCAGCCCTTCATATTGTTAGGGTTGTTTGAACTTTGGAAATAGGATCACGAGCACGAAGCAGGGCCTTCAGAAGACTGGATTGCATAGAATCTGTAGTTAGTTGAAAGGCTGCAAGATTAGTTTATTAAAATAATTATTTGCTTTCCCAGTCAGATGGGTCATTATTTGTCATCCATGGATATGGAATGCATTCTCTGAGTCAACAAAATGAATGCTGACTCTGTGCTGGGGAGTTTGTAGGCACTGTGCATTTTTCCTCTGTGGTGATTCTTTTAGCAGCCTTCTGCCATCAAAGTCAGTAAATTCAACATTTAGTGGGTACCGACTATGGGCCAAGATCTCTACTTATGTCATCTTATTTAATCCTCACAATGCTCCCATTGGGGAGATGATTTTATCTCAGTTCGGAAAGGTTAAGTAGTATGCATATATATATAAAATGAGAGTCAGAATCTGTGTGTGACTGTCTCTCATACCTTGCTTCTTCCTGTGTACTTCCCGTGTACTGAGATTGTAACTTTAAAAGTAAATTTTAGGGGCGCCTGGGTGGCTCAGTCGTTAAGTGACTGCCTTCGGCTCTGGTCATGATCCTAGGGTCCTGGGATCTAGCCCTGCATCGGGCTCCCTGCTTGACGGGGAGCCTGCTTCTCCCTCTCCCACTCCCCCTGCTTGTGTTCCCTCTCTCACTGTGTCTCTCTCTGTCAAATAAATAAATAAAATCTTAAAAAAAAAATTAAAAAAGTAAATTTTAATGGAGTTGAATTCCTAAGTAATTTCTAGCAAAGCTTCCTTTGGGGTTGACTTTCTCTCTCTAAAGCTGCCTTCAAGGTATTGTTTTTTGTTTTTTTGTTTTTTTTTTAATTTTTTTTTATTGTGGAGTCACAGACATAATGAGTACTCCCAGTGAGCTGCAATGAGACTATATCTTTAAAAGAAAAATGTTTTTTAGGTCTCTCACCTCCCATGTGTTTGGTGTTTGTCATATAGAAAATAGACTCTTTGCAGATGGTTTTCAGTCTTATGTTCACAGAAAAGCGTCACAGTAGAGTTTGCTTATGTAGCCTGTATGAGAGAGACAAACGTAGTGATAGTGTATTAGCTTATCCATGACCAAATCATAAAGGCACCTGTGCAGAACTTCTGTGGGTCTAACCAAGACTAAATTTGACCACATTTCCTAATTTCTTTTTACACCATTTCCCCATTTCACTGGGTATCTCTCCCTTATCACAGAGTCCTATGGACTCTTCAGTTTATACCAACAACTCTGTTATAATAGTGTGATATGGTATCAGTCACTTGGGGTTGGATAACACTCTCTGAATCCAAATCTATTCACAGACTTCAAGACATTATTTCATTGATGTGGGAGGTGCTAATTGGCAATTTGCTATGGAGAATTGGGGGCTAGGTCTTTCCTTTTTTCTACCGTACATATTAACAAACAAAAACAGCTGCAAGAAATGATTTTCTAGGTTTGTTTATTTTTTGTTTTATGGCATTAAGTGGTTAAAAGCAGGGCTTATATGATTTTCCTTTGAAATGGTTGCAGGAAGTAGAAAATATGGAAGTAAATACCCCTGAATTAATGGCTGCATTCCTTGTCAGTTTCCAACATTCTAAATGGAAGCAATTGGCAGAAAGAGTTACCAGGATTTTTACCCCTGTGTTAAGAATTTAACAAAAACAAAGGTCAGATCTATCTCTGCTATGCTACAAAAGCTGGTTGATCCTTCTAGTTGAAGTGGTAGTGAGTGTGCAAGAGGTCCATGTTCTTTGACCCGTTTCAGGAAATACACAATTCACTGCTTCTCTGGGGCCCAGCTATTAATAACGGTGGAGAAACATGCTTGTAGAATGCTGAGCAGTAGTACCTGCCTGAGTCTGGGTGGTGAAATTAAGACCAGGTTCTTGGTCACTCTCCTTATTACTGTGTTATTTTATTCCTTTAATAAATATATTCACCAAGCACCTGCTGTGTGCTGGGCACTAGGTACAGAAGAGACAGTGACGGACAACACTCAAGGAATTGAGTATTGACCCTCAAGGAACATTGTGTTCTGTATTCTTCCCTGGTCCATGTCTCTCCACTGAAAAGTGTGGCCTAATGGTTGAGTGCCCAGTCTGCGAAGTTGGACAGACCTGGCTTCAAAGACTCTACTTAGTAGATGTGTGATGTTGACCAAACCACTTTTGCTTCAGCGAGACTCCCTTTCTCCATGTATACTGTGGGTGTAAGGCAGATCATGCAGGTCAAGGGCTTTTCTTAGGGCCTGTGGCATAGCAAGGCTCCATGGATATGAACTGTATCTGCTCTTATTGTAGTCATTGTTATGATTATAGCTGGCCTCAGGGTTTGAGGAAAAGGTAAAGGAAAATAAATTGGAAGAATGTGGTTGTTAGGCCAGAGAGAAGAAATGGAGGCTCATAAAAATATAGTTCCAGCCCAATTAGGGAAGAAGGTAAGGTTGATCCTTTGCAAATTAGGATTGTATGTCTCCCTTTATAACTTCTCTCCCCTTCCAGGTATTATTTTAATTTGACTTTTTTTTAGGTTCAAATATTGGATGGTTAGAAAGGGAAACACGCGGTGTGATTTACTCAGGATCTTGTACCATGTTAAGCACAGCTGTACCTGAGCCAGGGAACCTAAAGCAGGAGAATTTTGTAGAAGATATCTGTGTATTGGGTAATCCTTCCAAATATTTAGCCTAAAGGAAGAGTTGCAAAAAGGCATTTAGATCTAATATAAGTTATCTTGAGTGGCATAGCTTGCTACTGGCAGGTTAAGGTACTTTCAAAAAGAGAGGAAAAGAAGCTTACCATGTATAATTTCTGTCCTTTAGATATTCAAAGATGACACCCTGACTTACAATTCAAGAAAATCAGACCTAAAACAACTTTCCTTTTGCCCATTATAAAATGTTTTCGTTGTTGTTGTTTAAAGATTTTATTTATTTGACAGAGAGAGACACAACGAGAGAGGGAACACAAACAGGGGGAGTGGGAGAGGGAGAAGCAGGCTCCCCGCGGAGCAGGGAGCCCGATGCGGGGCTCGATCCCAGGACCCTGGGACCATGACCTGAGCTGAAGCCAGACGCTTAATGACTGAGCCACCCAGGCGCCCCTATAAATTTTTTTTTTTAATTTGTAAAGCATTCCTCATTTATTTGATGAAAGCAATTCAATTTCAGTGAAAATTAGAGGTAATTGCAAATCAGATTTCGTCTAAGTGTATAAAAGAGGCATCCATGTATTTTTTTTTTTTTCCTCCTTTACTTATGTACATTTAGGGAAGTTTTGTTTTTTTTTTTCATTTAGGGAAGTTTTAAAAGGTTGTCTTCAAAAACAGCGAAGACCATGTTTATTACAAATGTTTAATTGTGGAGCTACCCAAGTAGACATGTAGGCAAAATGACGATTTAGGGACCACTTCATTTTTTCATTTTATTTTCCATATGTTTTTGCACATTATCATTGGTCTTGGAGTTGTGAAATCTAGGTTTGAATTCTAACTATCTTCCTAATTAGTACATGCCTCTAAGGAAATCACTTAATTTTCCAAGCGAATTTCCTGACGTAGAAAATGGGAATAGCGTTACATATTACAGGGGGCAGTTATGAACTTTAAATAATATAGTATGTCAAATTTCTGTGTACATTCTTGGTATACTGGGGTGCTTGATAAATGTTAGTTGAATCTGAACCAGTATGTCTTTCAGTTTTGCTTTCTCCATGCTGGGATGCATACTACCCTTCTCTGCAGCTCTCATGGTATGTGTTAACAGTTACCAGGGAGATCATATTCTGGGGTGGCTACTGAGTATGGTAGTATAATATTATTTTGGTGGTGGCTGGGATGCACCAATGTAGGCAATAGAGATGGAGCTGAAAACAAGAGAACAGTGCTGCTTCTTGCCAAGGGCCTGTGCATGGTGAGCGTTTCCTTGGCCTCTGCCTCCATGCAGAGTGCTGATTGTGTTAAATGTTCTTTCTTATTTTCTTTTGGCCAGAGGTAGTAGCCGGTGTCAGCTCCTGGCTGTGAAAACCCTTCTTTGCCTTCTGGAGGGGGTGCAGTTTGAGAAAAGAAGCTTTAGTGAAGTCATCTATCAAACAGGCCAGGGAATTTGCAAAATCAGTGTGATTAGTATAAAATTATTGAAATGAACTTCAGTTGTGGGGAGGTGAGGGTTTGCACATTAGCCTGTTTTTTGAGTCTCATTTTTAAAATGCAGAAGTAGAATATAATGGTAGTATCATACTATTACTGCTAAAAATTTAATGAGCACTTATGTTGGGCAAGGTACTGCTTGGATGGCCATATTTTTATGTCTAAAAAAATTTAATTGTGGTAAAACACACATAACATAAAATTTACCATCTTAACCACTTTAAAGTGTGCAGTTCCATGGCATTAAGTGTGCCTGAGAATCAATCTCTGATAAGTTTTGCATGTTTCTTTGCAAACATGGGTGCATTTATATGTATGTATATGTGTGTGTATGTATGTATGTATATATACATATGTAATTTTTAAAAAGATTTTATTTATTTATTTGAGAGAGAGAAGTAGACTCCCTGCTGAGCAGGGAGCCCGATGCGGGGCTCGATCCCAGGACCCTGGGATCATGACCTGAGCCGAAGGCAGATGCTTAACTGACTGAGCCACCCAGGTGCCCCTATATATATGTAATTTTTAAAGGGTTCATGCTTTACACTTTGTTCTGGTACTTCTTTTTCTGCCCCATTTGTTGATTAAAGACATCTTTCTAGGTTAGTACATATAGACGTACCTCATTCTGACTAATGACTACATTTGGCAGAAAGTTGATTTGTTTATCATTTCCTTATTGGCATAACCATTAGAAAGAGGGCTTCACTTTTTCACGTGTCTGTTGGCCATTTGGATGTCTTCTTTGGAAAAATGTCTGTTCATGTCTTCTGCCCGTTTCTTGATTGGATTATTTGTTCTTTGGGTGTTGAGTTTGATCAGTTCTTTATAGATTTTGGATACTAGCCCTTTATCTGATATGTCATTTGCAAATACGTCATTTGCAAATATCTTCTCCTGTTCTGTCGGTTGTCTTTTGGTTTTGTTGACTGTTTCTTTTGCTGTGCAAAAGCTTTTTATCTTGATGAAGTCCCAGTAGTTCATTTTTGCCCTTGCTTCCCTTGCCTTTGGCGATGTTTCTAGGAAGAAGTTGCTGCGGCTGAGGTCAAGGAGGTTGCTGCTTGTGTTCTCCTCTAGGATTTTGATGGACTCCTGTGTCACATTTAGGTGTTTCAACCATTTTGAGTCTATGTTTGTGTGTGGTGTAAGGAAATGGCCCAGTTTCATTCTTCTGCATATGGCTGTCCAATTTTCCCAACACCATTTGTTGAAGAGACTGTCTTTTTTCCATTGGACATTCTTTCCTGCTTTGTCGAAGATGAGTTGACCATAGAGTTGAAGGTCCATTTCTGGGCTCTCTATTCTGTTCCATTGATCTATGTGTCTGTTTTTGTGCCAGTACCATACTGTCCTGATGATTACAGCTTTGTAATAGAGCTTGAAGTCCGGAATTGTGATGCCACCAACTTTGCTTTTCTTTTTCAACATCGCTTGGCATCAGGGAAATCCAAATCAAAACCTCAATGAGATACCACCTCACACCAGTCAGAATGGCTAAAATTAACAAGTCAGGAAATGACAGATGTTGACGGGGATGCGGAGAAGGGGGAACCCTCCTACGCTGTTGGTGGGAATGCAAGCTGGTGCAGCCACTCTGGAAAACAGTATGGATGTTCCTCAAAAAGTTGAAAATAGAGTTACCATACGACCCAGTAATTGCACTACTGGGTATTTACCCCAAAGATACAAATGTAGTGATCCGAAGGGGTATGTGCACCCCAATGTTTATAGCAGCAATGTCCACAATAGCCAAACTATGGAAAGAGCCGGATGTCCATTGACAGATGAATGGATAAAGAAGACATGGTATATATATACAATGGAATATTATGCAGCCATCAAAAGGAATGAAATATTGCCATTTGCAATGATGTGGATAGAACTGGAGGGTATTATGCTGAGCGAAATAAGTCAATCACTGAAAGACATGTATCATATGATCTCACTGATATGAGGAATTCTTAATCTCAGGAAACAAACTGAGGGTTGTTGGAGTGGTGGGGAGTGGGAGGGATGGGGTGGCTGGGTGATAGACATTGGGGAGGGTATGTGCTATGGCGAGTGCTGTGAATTGTGTAAGACTGTTGAATCACAGACCTGTACCTCTGAAACAAATAATACATTATATGTTAAAAAAAAGAAGATAGCAGGAAGGGAAAAATGAAGGGGGGGATATCGGAGGGGGAGATGAACCATGAGAGACTATGGACGCTGAGAAACAAACAGAGGGTTCTAGAGGGGAGGGGGGTGGGGAGATGGATTAGCCTGGTGATGGGTATTAAAGAGGGCACGTATTGAATGGAGTACTGGGTGTTATACGCAAACAATGAATCATGGAACACTACATCAAAAACTAATGATGTAATGTATGGTGATTAACATAACATAATAAAATTTAAAAAAATGCAAAAAAGAAAGAGAGGGCTTCAAGGAACATTCTTTTTTTTTTAAACATTCTCTCTTTTTTGGGGTCATCTTCCTGATTTTAGTTTTTTTATTTAAATTCAGTTAATTAACATATAATGTATTATTAGTTTCAGAGGTAGAGGTTCAGTGATTCATCAGTCTTGTATAATACCCAGTGCTCATTACATCACATGCCCTCCTTAATATCCATCACCCAGTTACCCCATTTCCCCCCACCCCTCCCCAGCAACCTTCACTTTTTCCCTATAGTTAAGAGTCTCTTATGGTTTGCCTCTCTCTCTCTGTTTTCCTCATATTTTATTTTTCCTTCCCTTCCCCTATGTTCATGTGTTCTGTTTCTTAAATTCCACATATGAGTGAAATCATATGGTATTTGTCTTTCTCTGACTGACTTATTTTGCTTAGTATAATACCCTCCAGTTCATCCACGTTGTTGCAGATGGCAAGATTTCATTTTTTTTGATGGCTGAGTAGTATTCCAGTGTGTGTGTGTGTGTGTGTGTGTGTATAGCACATCTTTATCCATTCATTTGTTGATGGACGTCTGGGCTCTTTCCATAGTTTGGCTATTGTGGACATTGCTGCTATAAACATTGGGGGTGCAGGTGCCCCTTCAGATCACTACTTTGTATCTTTGGGGTAAATACCCAGTAGTGCAGTTGCTGGGTCATAGGGTAGCTCTATTTTCAGCTTTTTGAGGAACCTCCATACTGTTTTCCAGAGTGACTCCACCAGCTTTCATTCCCACCAACAGTGTTAGGAGGTTCCCCTTTCTCTGCATCCCAGCCAACACCTGTCATTTCCTGACTTATTCATTTTAGCCGTTCTGACCAGTGTGAGGTGGTATCCCATGGTGGGTTTGATTTGTATTTCCCTGATACTGAGTAATATTGAGCATTTTTTCATGTGTCTGTTGGCCATTTATATGTCTTCTTTGGAGAAATGTCTGTTCATGTCTTCTGCCCATTTCTTGATTGGATTATTTGTTCTTTGAGTGTTGAGTTTGGTAAGTTCTTTATAGATTTTGGATACTACCCCTTTATCTGATAAGACATTTGCAAATATTTTCTCCCATTCTGTCAGTTGTCTTTTGGTTTTGTTGACTGTTTCCTTTGCTGTGCAAAATCTTTTTATCTTGATGGAAGTCCCTTGTTTCCCTTGCCTTTGGAGACGAGTCTAGCAAGAAGTTGCTGCAGCCGAGGTCACAGAGGTTGCTGCCTGTGTTCTCCTCAAGGGTTTTGATGGATTCCTGTCTCACATTTAAGTCTTTCATCCATTTTGACTCTATTTTTGTGCATGGTGTAAGGAAATGGTCCAGTTTCATTCTTCTGCATGTGGCTGTCCAATTTTCCCAGCACCATTTATTGAAGAGACTGTTGTTTTTCCATTGGATATTCTTTCCTGCTTTGTCAAAGATGAGTTGACCATAGAGTTGAGGGTCCATTTCTATGTTTTCTATTCTGTTCCACTGATTGATATGTCTCTTTTTTTATGCCAGTACCATACTGTCCTGATGATTACAGCTTTGTAATAGAGCTTGAAGTCTGGAATTTTGATGCCACCAGCTTTTTTTTTTTTTTTTTTTTTTTTTTTTTAAGATTTTATTTATTTATTTGAGAGAGAGTGAGAACTAGAGAGAGAGAGAGCACACACACAGAGGGAGAAGGGGAGAGAGAAGCAGACTCCCCGTGGAACAGGGAGCCCAATGCGGGGCTCGATCCCAGGACCCCGGGATCATGACCTGAGCCGAAGGCAGATGCTTAACCAACTGAGCCACCCAGGTACCCCTGTTTTTTTTTTCAACATTCCTTTGGCTATTTGGAGTCTTTTCTGGTTCCATGCAAATTTTAGGATTATTTGTTCGAGCTCTGTGAAAAAAGTTGATGGTATTTTTTTCAAAGATTTTATTTATTTGACAGAGAGAGAGGGAGCACAAGCAGGGGGGAGCAGCAGAGGGAGAGGGAGAAGCAGACTCCCCACTGAGCAGGGAGCCCAATGCAGGGCTTGATCCCTGAGCTGAAGGCAGACACTTAACCGACTGGGCCACCCAGGTGCCCCAAGTTGATTGTATTTTGATAGTGAATACATTGAATGTATAGATTGCTCTAGGTAGCATAGACATTTTAACAATATTTGTTCTTCCAATCCATGAGCATGGAATGTTTTTCCATTTCTTTGTGTGTTTAAAGGAACTTCCTTATGTGCGTATTTCATGTTAGTTTTTTGGCAGAAAAGTTCCTAAAAATGGAACTTCTGGGTTAAAACATGTATACGTTTTATGTGTGGTCCTCATGTTAAAGCTGACTCACACAGCCCATGAGTTGAAAGAAGACCTAGCCAAATGAAAGAGCTTGACTTCCTCAGATTTGTTAAACAAGTACAGTCCCTGAGAGAAGACTCGGGAACTGAGCAGATGGCTGGGACCCAGCCTGGGAGAGGCTTCAGTTGGGCAAGGCTAGCTTCAGGGAGTCTAATAAATCAGCTAAATATGTGACCCTATGTGTTTGCCCAAATTACCAAGAGCTTTCTTGCTGTGACATTTCTTTCACCTGGGCAACTGGAAGAGGTCATGGTCATGGTTCAGAGGAATAGAAGAGTGAAGTCTGTCCTTTTGTTGGGAGGGTATGGATTAATGAGATCTTTTGGTTATTTCTAGCTTAAGCTGAGTAACTGATTTAAATAGGCTATCATATAAATAATGTTATCAGAGAAAAAGTACTAGTAAATAAAAATTTTTGCATTAAACTATCAAACATATATACACCTATGTGTATGAATGTGTATATGAATGTATGCATATATATTTTTTAATACAAGCCTCCTGAAGATGGTTTTAAAGTAAAATTGATTGCTTTTTACCCCCATTATGTAAGAATATATAAAAATTACAGAATTTTGGAACATAAGAAAGTAAAAATGGGGGGGAATGTTTTAGTATAATTAAAGATTTTCAATGTATAATTTTATGTTTTTTAATATAGTTGTGGGATCATATTGCATATACAGTTTTATCTCCCACTGTTTTAAAGCATTGAACTTGAAAGTGTACTGAGTTAATGGCCACTGTTGGTCTAAGCATCCTATATTCATTAACTTGTTTAAGTTTTACAGTGCTCATCTATAGTAGGCTCTGTTTTTGTTCTCATATTATAGTCAGAGAAATTGAGAGTTCGACAACCTGGGTTAACTTCCCCCAAATCCATAACCATTCCTAGTCTAGTATAAAGAATGAATCAAAATAACTTGTTGTATTCTCCACCTATAGAAGGACAGGTGTGATTTGCATGATGTTGCTTCCCATGTCATGAACATCCCCTGGCAGTACCCTTTCTTTTTAAACATTGGCTTAAGTAGCTATGTAGTATGGCATCTAGTGGATTTCCTAAGAATTATTTTGTTATTCTGTTATTACCTAGGACCATTCTTAATATAGTTTTTCTTATTATAAATGTCTTAGAACCACTCATAATGGCTCAGGTGTCAGGTTCATCTCTGTGAATAATGAACATCTCTGTGTGTATTTTTTCCCTGTATATTGGAGTGTCCTGGGAATAGAGTCCAAGTAATTTAGTTGCTTAATCAAAATAGCTAAACTTCTAAAAAGATGATGATTTTTAAATTACTCATAAATCTTTACATAATATTGTTAGTGCTATTTTCCACTGTCTCTAGAAGACAGCAAAACCCAAATGACTTCATCATCCACGGCATGAAACTTCACATTGTCCCTAAAGGAAAAATAATTTCTTCACTAGCAGCTGTGAAAAAATTGATAGTATGAGAGTTTGATGCCCAAGTTGTGATTACTGGCATTTTAAATGAAATCACACTTGTAAATAATTTGGGTTAGCAGTGTTACCAGTACACGCATTGCTTATCATTGAAGTACTCTGTGAGTAATGCTTATTCAACCACTATTCTTTTTTTTTTTTTTTAAGGATTTTATTTATTTATTTGAGAGAGAGCAAGAGAGCACAAGCAGGGGGAGCGGCAGAGGGAGAGGGAGAAACAGGCTCCCTGCTGAGCCTTGAGCCCGGATGGGGTGCAGGGCTCGATCCCAGGACCTGGAGATCACGACCTGAGCCAAAGGCAGATGCTTAACCGGCTGAGCCACTCAGGTGCCCCTGCAACCACTATTCTTAATATTATCTTAAAATCAACATAATTTACTCAGTAAAACCTTCACTGAAGAAAATTTATTATTTTTCATATTAGACCTCCTTTTTTTCAGTCACTTAAATTGTATCATTTTAACTATTGGCTATCGTAGTGCCCCCAGTAACAGATTTTTTCCCCTTTTGAGAGAGTTTGTTGGAATAATTTTATCATTATAAAGATGCATAAAAGCAGATTCCAGAAAAAGTTTTTTAAAGTTTGAAACACTTCAATTCTGAGACGTATAATTCAAAAGGAATAGTAATGTAGGCTTTCCCAGCTGTGCTTAGATTTTAGGTAGGAGGACCATGGAGGGAGAAGTACAAACACTTTCTAAAGAAATAAAATCCTCCCCACAGATGCCCCTCTGCTGGACTACAAAATGACAATAGAGTAGGGAACACCAGGGCTGAGGTATTCTTTTAAGAGTAAGGCCACCCAACTCTTCACTTTGTGTTGGCGCTTGTCAACTGGGTATCACATCAAATATAAGGGAGACAATTCTGATGAAACTTTAGATTTAGGGGAGAAGGGATGAGATGAGAATAAAATAAATGCCCCAAATGAAAAGAATGTGTATTATGTCAGGCATTGTGCTAGGCACTCTATTTACAAAAGGCCCTGGGGCTTCAAATGGAGTGAGAGAGCTCTACTTTTTTTTTAAGATTTTATTTATTTGTTTGTTTTTTTGTTTATTTGAGAGAGAGAGCCCACCTGCGAGCAGGGGGAGGGGCAAAGGGAGAGGGAAAGAGAATATCTTAAGCAGACTTCTCACCCCCACCCCACCCCTCAACTAGCACAGAGCCCATGTGAGATCATGACCTGAACCCAAACCAAGAGTCGGACACTTAGTTGACTGAGCCACCCAGGCACCCCAAGAGCTATATATATATTTTTAAAGATTTTATTTATTTATTTGAGAGAGAGTAAAAGCGAGAGAGATCACAGAAGGAGAGGGAGGAGCAGAGTCGCTGCTGAAAGGAGAGCCCAATGTGGGGCTGGATCCCAGGACCCTGAGATTGTGACCTGAGCCGAAGGCAGACACTTAACTGAATGAGCCAGCCAGGGCACCCCCCCCAATCCCCGAGAGCCATATCTTTAAAGACACGATGGTGTAATGTTGTTTCAGATAGGCCAGGAAAAATGGATTGAATCTTGACAGGCAAAAAGTAGAGAAAGGGTAGAAAGAGTGTTCTAGCAAGGAAAGAGCAGGAGCCAAGCCACAGCCCAGGGAAGCCCTGGAGAGCCAGGACCTGCCCACTGGTTGGAGCTCAGGCCGTGGGAAGGGAGGTGAGGCTGGAGAGGCAGATGGTGCCTTGTAGGGAGGGTGGTGATGCTTGTCAGTGGAAGTTAGTGATGGTTTGTAGGTATATGTGTGTGTATGTGGGCTCTGTGCATATTTAGATGCCTGGGTGTATGACTTTTGACAAAAAATTGCAAGGAGCTGTGCTGGGTTCTTAATGTTATCTAACTGAATCTTCACAAAAACCCAGATAGAGGTACAAGTAGTATTTCCACTTGACAAATGATGCTGAGGATTGAGAGGTTGAAAGAATTGTCTACAGTACTACAGCCTGGAGGTGCGCCTGGGTGGCTCAGTCAGTTAAGTGTCCAACTCCTAATCTCAGCTCAGTTTTTGAACTCAGGGTTGTGAGTTCAAGCCCCACTTTGGGGTCCATGCTGGGTGTGGAGCCTACTTAAAAAAAAATAAATTAATTAAAAAAACAGAACTGTACTACAGCCTGGATTTGAACACAGATCTTTTGAATTTAAACCTTTTCTTCCCATGACCACAATAGAAATTTTTGAAATTTAAAAGTAATATAAGAAAAAGAAAAAGTAGGGGCGCCTGGTTGGTTCAGTCGGTTAAGTGTCTGCCTTTGGCACAGGTCATGATCCCCAGGTCCTGGGATCGAGTCCCGCATCGGGCTCCCTGCTCACCGGGGAGCCTGCTTCTCCCTCCCCTGCTCCCCTTGCTTGTGCTCTCTCTCTCTCTCTCTGTCAAATAAATAAAACCTTGGAGAAAAAAAGTAATATAAGAAGCAAAACAAACAAGCAAACAACAAAAAGGTGATATAAATTCATATCCTCCCTGTATTTATACCAATAAGCAGTGCTTGAAAGTATTACTTTTTCTGTCTCCTTGTCAGTATGATATATTTTAAAAGTTAAATACATTAAAAAAAAGTTAAATACATTATGATATGAAAAAAATAGCTTTAATTTTCATTTACTTAACTATTAGTAAATTAAGTGGATTTCTCCCCTGAATTATTTATGTCTTTTTTTTTCCTATTGGGATAGTAGTATTTTTCTTTTTAGATATAGAAGATAGTAGTCCATTTCCTGTCATTTGTTATAAGCCTTTTGGCTGTAAACAGTTTGTTACAATCAGGAATTTTCTTCCTTTTTTTATGTTATACAACTATGTAGTTCATCTTGATTTTTTTAAAGGTCTCAGTTCCCTTTCAGAATCTGATAAAAAAATTTTTCCCAGAAAAATTTATACATATCTCCTAACTTTGCATAAAATTTCCAGTGGTTCATGAGACCCCAGCCTAAGTTGGACTTCTTTGTTGTAGTGCAGAAATTCCAGTTGACCTGCAAACCTGAGTGAGCCCTAACCATCCTCCTGTATGCCTTCGGACTTTTATGTGTCAACAAGCTCCAAGAATGATGTTGACAGGTTGCTTTCAGTTGTACTTTCAAATTTACTAATTATCTGATATTTCTCAAACTCATTTTAGAGCCTGTGCCTTTAGGCTACTTATAATTATTTCATTCTATACACGGATGACTTCCTAACTATTTCTCCCATAATAAAGAAAAAAAAAAGCTTTGTGAAAATACTGCTATTATATTTACAAGAGTTGTTTCTGAGGCAGTGGTTATAAAAGTTGCCAAATCCCTTTTTGTTAATATCTTATGTAAATGACTTTGTGTTTGCTTGCTTCATTTAGTGACTTATTCGTAATAGGAATACTTACTCTGTAGCAAGGCAAGATGAATGGTGAAGAGTCATTCATTCAGAATTAGTTAGTGTGTACCTGCTGTGCCTCAGGCACTGTTGTAGTCTCCAGGGATGCATCAGGGGACAGAGCACACAGCCTCACCCTAGTGGATCTTCCGTTCTCAGGCTGCGCTTTGTGTACGTCCAGGCTCCAGGATTCAGCTCCTCTGTGATCCCCAGCAAGTCATTTCACATGGCTGATCCTTGGTTTCCTTATTCATCAAATGAAGAAAATAATATAAACTCGCAATTAAATAGCTCTGTCATGTGCTACAGAATATTGTTCAAAGTAGCTTTCAGTAGCTTTGGTTATTTCTATCATTTTGTGACAAGCCCTGTGCTGTATCCTGGTGATAGAGTGTGGACTTAATGGACTGGGGAGGTTGAGACATTATAATCACATATTTTCTTACATTCTATTTAATATTTTCTGCTTAATCCTTCCCTAATCTACCTCTCTTTTCTCCCCCTCTCCATCTCTCCTTCTTTACCCTCTCCTTACCTGTCTGTCCATTTCCAGACTCCTTAGAGCATCTAGAATCTAGCTCCATGTGCTCTGTCTTCACACAGTTCACCTTCTCATCTTCCAAACAAGCAGGCCCTTTACCTTTTGCCACACACCGCTGCTTGTTTGTTTCTCTCCTTCTTAGCCCTGCTCTTCTCCCTTCCTCCCCCTAAGAAGTCCTGCCTGTCCTTCAAGCCTCAACCCAAGTCCTATTGTTACCATGAGCCCTCTCTACTATTCTTTCTCACATAAATTTCTCCAGAGACCTTCCCTGTGCCCCTGCCGTACTAATAATCAGCACTACCTATTTCAGCCATTAGCCACTATATAGAATTATTCCCTACTTGTTTTATGTATCCTTATTTGTTTTCTTTCCGCTAGACTGCCTATGTATGCAGGGTATGCTTAGTAAATATACGGTGGTTTTTGATTGACTCAGGGTGAGCCTAAGGAATATATTTCCTTACTTTGAGATAAAGAGAGTTGCCTAGTGCTGTTTCAGGGCTTTAAGGATATGGGCTACCAGTTAGCAGCCAACTCTGAAGCTGGTGAGGCATTGTTACTGAAGTGACCATTGCTCTCTATTGGACTTGAACCACCAGGCTTACAAAGATGGGAGCCCCCTGATGAGACCCTCTTGGGTTGTCTGGTTGACACTTTCTGGTTTCAGAGGGAGTCCCTGCCTTTTTAAGGAGTATCTTGCCAAGTAAACATCTTACACGAGACTTTTAGGTCAGGACCTGAAATGATCAATGTTGTCCCAGCCCTCCAGGGTATGTTTGTGAGGACTGGTAGTCAAGGACAGGAGCCATCTGACAGGAGTCAGGATCTGAGGAGAGGGCAGGCTGCTCGTGCATGAGCACCCTTACTTTCAAATCATTTCATGGTTGCTTTTAGGAAAGTTTGCTGGATCCTGTTTCTTTGGCCCTCACCAGGGAAGCATCATACCAGAGAACAAGAAGCAGATGTATTTACATGCAGTGCCTCAGAATAATTCCACGCCAGTCCTGTCAGGTGCTGAGATTTGGGAGAACATTTTCAGTCTGAAGAGAGGAATTATTGTTTCGTCTGCGATTTTAGCCCACACTTTTTTTTCCATGTGCTTTCTGCTTGAGAGTTCTTAGACCAAGGTTAAATTAAATGTTGAGGCTTTGGGGACTCTCAGAATCACTGACTGAAAGACAAAGGTGTAAATGCCATAATTGCAGTCATTCATTTCTCCCTTACTCCTTTTTTTTTTTCTTTTTTAATCCTGTATCTCCTTGACATCGGATTATTTATAATACCAACTTTAACTCACTGACGTGAATGACATAGCATTAAAACATTACTTAAATTTAATATAAGGCTGGGGGTACTTATGAAGAGCATCTCTCATAAAACAGTATTCTTATACATTCAGATATATTACAGCAAGTGAATTTTAATGGTTTGAATTGCTATCATCTTCACCTTTTTTAAATACAGACATTAAATAACATCTCATGTTTGACTGATATGAATATTGCCTTATAATTGGCAAAACAGTTAATACTGCTGTTTATACAGTTATTTAAGATTCCTGGAGGAGATGAAAGAGAAGAATTTTATGTGTGTTCTTTTTGGCAGACTTTATTGTTCCATGTTAGTAGTCTTACATGGGCTTTATATTTTCTTCCAGTTGTAAGGGAAAGGTGCCCGAAAGAGAAAGACTTAAAAAATTCCTTTTATGAGAGCTGCTAAAACTCAGTATTTATTGATAAGCTTTCACACATCTGGCTATTAAACTTGGATTCTGTTCATGAGTCACAAAAGGAAGAAACTCAGTTTGTTGTGAAATAAGTGGGTTTGGTTTTGGATCTCAGGGAAGGCATTCAGTTCACTGTTGATCACAGGGTTATGTGAAATGAGATCTTAATGGACTGGGGCCTAGATTATATGGGGAAGTTTAGGCCCTTGGGCTAGTTTTTACCTAACTTCCTGACCTCCCTCAAGAATGCCGCCAGATATAAGGTGGGTCCCCCAGTTTCCAGTAAGATAAAAAATCTTAGGGCCACCCTGAATACATAAACTTTTGGAGGTATAATAATATCACACATATGTTAATAACATTAATTAATAACGTGTTGAGAAATGTTTCTTCTATTCACTTTCATGAGTTAATTTATTGAAAGCCTACATTTGTATCTTTGACATCATGTCTTTAATGTCACCGGAGCTACTTTGGAGTCCTCTAGTACAGTGTGTCAGAATAGTCTCTTCACTCCCATGGACTTTCATGTTTTTCGTATCCATGTATGAAATGACTTCTAGATTTTATCCAAGGCCCTAGCACACATTTCAAACTTTTTTTTTTTGCCCTCTATTTATAGGAATATGTTAGAGATCTCCAAAATGTAACCATTTTCTGTATTATTTTTGTAAAGATTTTATTTTTAAGTAATCTCTATACCCAACATGGGGCTCGAACTTACAACCCCAAGATCAAGAGTTGCATGCTCCTCCAACTGAGCCAGCCGGGTGCCTCTATACTATTTTAAAAGAGATCTTTAAAAGGTTTGTTTACAATGGCATTGAATATGAATAATTGTGAGGTGACAATCCTATAGATAATGAGCAAGTTTTTATTATATTTCTCTGTTTTCTTAAAGTAGCTGATTCCATCAGCTGACCTTTTTAAGCATCCCACACTATCATTGATTGAGATTGTTTCAGATTTGAGTGTCTTCATTCAAAGAATACTTCTTTGTTTAAAATAAAGCACTTATGAGTCCTCTATCAATAAGAGACTGTTCAAGGACTTGAATATATGGCAACCGTCTCTTTGGGAGGAGAGAAAAGAAATCCTCAGTATATATGGCACAGGAATTAACCAAAGGTTTTCTTCTTTTTTGTACATCTACTGGCAAAATTGATTATTTTCTTCTTAAGTGTTCCTATACATTTTTTAAGTAAAAAAAAAAATAGTTGCAAAGATGTGGTTTACTGGAAGAGTAGGGAATTTAAGTGAGTGGTTCCCATATGGTGCTTGTATAACCTTAATATGTGGCAATCCAAGATACAATGCCATTATAGAAAATAAAACTACAGAATTTAATGGAAAAATAGATCTCAATTCCTAAGCAGTACAGAAAGAAGAACTAACAACTTTGTTTACAAGATTTTCATTAATCTTCACTTTTCCAATGTGGATCTATCTCTTGATCTTAATTTCCACTTAAAATGGTGTCCAGTAGGGGCGCCTGGGTGGCTCAGTCATTGAGCGTTTGCCTTTGGCTCAGGTCATGATCCCAGGGTCCTGGGATTGAGCCCCGCATCGGGCTCCCTCCTCCGCGGGAAGCCTGCTTCTCCCTCTTGTACTACCCCCTGCTTTTGTTCCCTCTCTCACGTTCTCTCTCTCTGTCAAATAAATAAAATCTTAAAAATAAAATAAATAAAATAAAAAAAATTTTAAAAATCGTGTCCAATATTACAGTGACATGACATAGAGAAATTAATACAAAAGCTGAGCATTTTCTTGTGATAATTCTCTTCTCTTGCCCCTCCCACAAGAGAAGCAAGTATCAGGAGAGGCTGAGGAGAGTTAAGTGGGCAGCTTGTACTAAGAGCCACTTGACCTTTGTATAGCTCTGTAATTTTCAAGGAACTTTCATGAGCATTATCTAATTGGTCTCAACAGCCCTGGAATGTACACTAAGGAGTTAGAAGGATTCTGACCTTTTCATCCTCCTTTTCCTTTTCTTCTCCTTTGCTTTCTTTTTAACATTTAAGGAAACTGAGGCTCTGTGAGGTTAAGCAAATTGATGAGGTCACCTTGTAGAAGGTGGAAAAACAGGAACCCAGGTGGCTTCTCTGAGTAGAGAAAAATTACAGTACAGGTGCCCCATGGTTTTTGTTTCTTCCATCCCCGCAAATCCTATTTCTCATTCCCATTCCTTCTAGGGACATGTAAAGTATCATTGTGAATGTGTTTTAAGGGTGATTATCCTAGAGATGCTTCCCATGAGTCACTACTTGTTGAAGAAAGGCAGTAAATTCTTATTCTTTCTGTATTTTCCTCTCTGCATTTTTACTCTTGCCAATAATGAGAATGCAGGCACACTTAAGAACAAAGGAGACATCAATATAGTTTAAAATGAACATTGTCAGAATAAATCCAACTGTGAATCGCCAGAGATCATTATATTGCTCTGAAAGACTTCTGAATTTAAGTAGTTTATTAATCCCCCTCCCCAGATTTTTTAGATTAAAAAACATTGTTGTCTAGAAGTAATTTTAGGACAACATAATTTGCTAGTATTCATTCATCTGAGATCTGTGTAACATTTGTTTGAGACTTTTATATGTAGTTTTACATATGATAGAGGTTTCTAGATATAATGTGAGAACCATGTGAACCCTTCTGGATCATAAAGTACCCACTTTATTAAGAACATTGTCTTGAACTTTACGTGTGCAACCTGATTGGCAATCTTGGATAAATTTAATAGAATGTTAAATATGGAATTCTGAATATAAGCACGAAGTGGAGTTGGTGATACAGAGATGTGCTCTTTCCCTTAAAAGGGGTTAGCACACTTGTAGTAAGCATAAGACAACAACAAAAATGACTCTAAGGCAAAGGAGAATTAATAAATGCAAAAAGAGATTTCTAAAGTAAGCCCTTCAAAGTTTAGGGGGGAGTGTGCACATCAGGTTGGGAATATCAGGACGAGACTCACAGTTTGGGATGGGCTCTGGAGAAAGCATGCTATTTTGATGGTGATAAATGGAGGTTTTCAGTGGAGGAAATGGTGTGAGTAAATGCACAGAAGCAGGGAAGTGTAGGGTATATGTGAGAAACAAGGACTGAGTTCAGAATGGCAGGAAGAAAATAGAGTAGATGATCATGGACATGGTACTTTCCAAAGAAGAATGAATATGATTGTGACCATTAGGTGAATTTTGACATTCTTGTGGAATTAGGGAGAATTTTCCTTTCCCTTACAGGATTTTTAAAGGAAGGAAGGAAAGAGGGAAGAAAGCTAGATGTGTTTTGAACTTAAGAGATATTTTAGCTATGTGAACAAAATACTTAAAACCTATGTTGGTGACTGGCACATTGCTTCTACTATGTCAAACTAGATCTGACAGAGAGGAGTCTCTCCTTTTATCCAAAACTCTCTTGCTACCAAGGACTCAGCATACAGGAGGGACATAGAAATCTCTATCTGGCTCTTGCCCTGTTTCTCTCCAGCCAGTCCTCTGTTATCCTTCAAGGGTATAATTCTAGCTTCCTTACGAATTAATTTTTGGACTTGATCATGCTTTTAATGTGTGGTTTGACATGGGGATATTTGCATTTTTATAGCCAATCACTCCTTAACCAAAGTTTTTTGTCTCTAGTAGTAGACTTTTCATATACTGTCAACATACTGGTGTGGATTTGGAACCGGGATGGGCTTTGAAGTCAGATTCATCTGTGTTTGTAACTTGCACATGGAAGGCTTCTCTTTCCTTTTCTCCCTTCTCACCATAAGCATTATAAATGACAGTGGTGTCCGGTTAATCATGGGTTTTAACTTCTCTAACTTCTCACCTTGTGACTAGGAAATGACCATACTTCTCTTCAAGCGAGAGACCCGCAAAGTCCATGTTGTTGTCCAGGCTTTTATCACATGGCCCTTCAGTCTTGTGTTTCTGCTCCTCAGCCAGTTAACATCTGAAGCCTGAAGGCACCGTGATAGTATTTATCTCATGTGGCTTCCTGAGTTGTGGTTATTTGTACATTTATTCCATTTTCCCTTTTGACTGGAGGTTCTAGACTGTATGTTCCTTAAAGGCATCTTTCCATTTCCTGTAGTATCTAATGCAGGGTCCTGCACCCATTAATTTTGGGGGTTGAATTAAATTGGTCTGATGCCTTTATAATGCTTACATATAAATAATAGCCAAGTCCAGTTCATACTTTTCTGTGGCACTGGGCGAAGTTAACCACCATCCCATCTGTTTACCAATATACTACAAAATACCTTCAATGTGTCTAGAAATATCCCACCCAAACAGACCTCATTGATTGATTTCCCCCACTCTCCAGAGCAAATGTGGAACTTATTACCATGACATGTGAAGCTTGTCTATCCGTTTCTTCACACTCCCCACCACCTAGTACTTATTACACTTCAGCCTACGCCCTATGATTCAACCAGGCAGATTGGCCAAATGTACTCCCCTTCACAAAGGTAGATAAAAATATCCATTGTCAGCTGACAGAACAGGTGGCTTTCTCTCACCATCTAGAATTCCATAAAGGATGTCAGCACAGTCTCCCACAGAAGGTCATGGGCTAATCTGGGAAACAGTTTTGAACCAGTCCCCAGTACAATGTGGCTCTCAATACAGAATCTCTATTCCTTGATAAATCTTTATTTCTCAATAAAGAATTTTTATGTCTTTTCTTGATGTTAGCTTATGATTTAAATTAAGGTTAATTTGTTATTTTTTCACAGTGTTGCATGCTCATTTGCTGGTTGCTTGTTGACCTCTGCTTTCTGAAGACAGAGACCAATGGTGAATTCTGATTAAATAGTTTCCTAGCATTAGTGCTCATATAGTCCAGCCATCTCATTTTATAGGGAAGGAAATTGAAAATTTTCAGGTAGACACCAATTTCTTGGCCTTACCTTGGTACCTTTTAAGAACAAATTTAATTCACAGGTCTTATATTTGCGTGCAAGTTTGAGGTTTAAAATATAGAAATAGAATATTTTAAATGACTTCCAGAAAAGGAGGCACAGATGAAGTAAAATTTACTGCCCTTCTAAGCCACAAAGTCATAAATACCTTAAATGAAATGCCAAGCCAACAAAGTTGATTTAGACAGGGTTTGGGGAGGCAGTCAGTATGCTGTGTACATACTTTGATAGTAACAGTGAGACAAAAGAAGATGGTGGTCACAAATACCAAGGGTATTGCATAATATAAGCATTGGTTGACACTTTTTTTCCCTTTCATTTAACAAGTATAAGGAAATTGATTTTCAGAACTGTTTTTCAGATCAAGTAACATATTAAAAATTTGTTTAGCAAAACTTAACATAGAAGAAGTATTTAATAGATACATCTGAGTGCTACTCAAGCAAAGGTACATAAATTATCTGTCTGCTATAGTACTTTACTCTCTATAATTTCAATATCTTCACTGAATGTATGAGTACTAAAGTATTAGGCCATTGCTAAAAGCAATAGCTTTAATTAAATCCAAGTCTTTATGGCTTTAATAAATAAAAAAATCACCCAGATCAACCTACCTACGTGTATAGACTTTTTTACAGAGAAATGTGTAGTTAAATAACATTTTCCAGTACCCAGAGTTATATAGTGCTAGTATTCAGAGGGTTTACATTAAGAATTCAGATATGTTGTTTGCTCCCAGGGAGCAGAGAAGAATAAATAATATCTACACATGAAATGCTGTCAGTGGATATAAATTAACTTGAAATCATTAATCTCACTAGTTAACATCAAGGACAGGGTAAAATCTGATCTAGTAAAGTTCAAGATTGTGTTATTTGTGTGTGCATCTGGGAATGGAGTTTGGGGTTTGACCGTGATCTTCACTCCTTGGGATCTGGACAATATTTGACTCCCAGCCACAGCGTCTCAGACCTGAACAGGTCAGCATTCAAGAAGAATGTTTCCTATAACACTGCAACTCCAGGGAAACTCTTTTGGGCACTGAACAATCTCTAAGTCAGCATGAAAGCCATTACAGCTAATTTATTCTGTGAATTTACATTTTGTGAAATGTGTAGATTAATTTGCCTCTGTGTAGTTCGAAAGGACTGGAAAAATCATCCTGTCCCTCTACTTCAACATTCTCGAGTAGTGAGCTGGTAACAATGATCTTCCATTCTATTGAAGGAAACACAGAAGCTGAGCTTCTGACTTCTCTGTTACTCAGCTGATGCTTGATGACTTCCCCCTTTGAATATTCACCATGGTGTTTTTGCTGAGTATCTTATCATTTTGAGAAAAGAGAAGTGAAATGTGTCCAAAGGCACACTGTAGTTGGGAAGGGTACGGATCCTCCCTCTATATTTGAACATCTCCCTTCCCATCAGCCCCACGGAGTCGCCCTGAGTGACTTAGATGGATGGTTATTTGTGTTTTCTCTTGGTAAGTGAGGGATTCAAAAAGAGCTTCTGGCTACCCCAATGAATACTGTAACATTTATGGAAGACAAGTACAAGGAATGATAATCAGTGGGCATGTAGGTTGATCAGTATCTGGGCATTGATTTTGAACAGTTAAAAAAAAAAATAAAGAACAATTTAGCTAAATGGTACCTCGATTTTACCAGAGATTTTAATGTTTGTGGATGTGCCATATTCACTGAAGTCCCTCTCTCCAGGCACTGGCAGCAGCCCTCCCTGTAGCCCCTCAGCACCCTTTTCCCACCTTTTCCCACAGGTATAGCCCCTTAAGGTCCTATTCTGTCACAGATGTCAGTGAGAGAGCTGCTTGTGTGTATAGCTTCTATGATGTGGCGTCTTGTGAAGCAAAGCTGGGCTATGGTTGTTGGCCTCATTCCCAAAGAACCTTGGTCATTAGGAGACTGAGGCAGTAGAGGCCCAGAATGAGGAGCCTCCTCGAACCAGGTAAGGTTAAGAAATGTTGTTTAGGCAGGTGAGCTTCGTCTTTGGGTTGAGTATGTTCTGTCCAGTCCAGAGTCTGTATCTATGTCTGGCTCTAGGTCTTAATCTCAGCACTTAACTGACCCAAGGCCCAAGATAAGTAGTGAAACAATAAACTTTTCTGGTTTGTGCAGTGGAATTGTGGAGAAATATTATTAGATATGGTTTGGAATGAAAGTGGAAAAAATTTGGTAAAAGAAGTCAAACGTATTTAAGGGAATCAGTCTCTCAGAGAAGTCAACAAAGATTTCAATATTTTTATGTCACTTGAAGCTGTTCTTGATTAGGGTGCCTTTGCTTCTAGCCCTTTCCCTTAACCCTATTTCCCCTCCAACTGGAAAGTGGTAAGCAGTATGGCTCCAAAGAATGCGGCTTCACAAAGTGCTAATTCTACATGGCTAATATATTTGAAAACATTGGTGTGGGGTGATATTCATGAGTGTGTGTAGAGTGTGTCTAGGCCAGGAGGTGGCAAGTATGGCCAATTGGATCTGGCCTGCTTCCAGTTTTTGTATGACCTGTGAGATAAGAATGGTTTTTTCATTTTTAAGTGGTTAATTTTAAAGGGTTATATAAGTTCTTACATAATATCTTTCATTTTGCCTGTTGGCCTACAAATCCTAAGTATTTACTATCTAACCCTTCCAGGAAAAAGTTTACCAACCCCTAGTCTAGGGAATGATGTCACAGGCATCTCTCCTGATTTTGATTATAGCAAATATCCATACCCTTTTGTTCCACTCTTTTAAATTGTTTTTTTTCTAAGGTATTAAAACTAGTATTATTTTAATAGAAATGTCTCATGTTTTTTTGCAGTCTTTTCAGGGGCTAATGTAGGGGGCACAACACTGGTACAACATTTTTAAAAAATCAACCAGTAGTCCTCACAAAATATTTTGGAAGTGTACAAGAGAAGAGAATTCTAGAATACCCTCCATATGAAGCCATTGGTTCTAGGGCTCACACTGAATGGAACATTCCCTAAGTGTTTGCTTCCATCATGAAATACTTGGGGCACCATTTTTTTTCTTCTTCAATGTACTGTGCTTTAGAATACATCAGCGAGAGAACCTAGTTGTGAACGATTCTCTTGTGAATCAGACAGTAACGATAGGCAGCCAGGGTGGGCAGTCCTGCATTCAGCCAGAGCTAAGCATTGTCCTTTGTTTGTTTTAGCAGCTTTATTGAGGTATAATTTACGTACTATAAAATTCATCAATGTTAAGGGTACCACTCAATTATTTTTGGTAAATTTACAGAGTTGTACAAGCATCACCATCCAATTTTAGAACCGTCATCCTACAAGGAATACTTGTGCCCATTTGCTCTCATTCCCTACCCTCTTTTTCCCTTAGCCTCAGGCAACCATTAATCTATTTCCTGTCTCAATAGATTTGCCCTTTTCTGGACATTTCATATAAATGGAATCATCCAGTGTATGTTCTTTTGCAACTGACTTCTTTCACTTGGCGTAACGTTTTTGAGTTTCATATATCTCATAGCATGTATTAGTACTTCATTTGAATGGATATATCCCATTTTGTTTATCCATTCACCAATTGAGTAGACATTTGGATTGTTTGTGTTTTTGACGATTACGAATAATGCTGCTATGAACATTTACATACAAGTCTTTGTGTGGACCTGTGTTTTCATTTCTCTTGGGTAGAAACCTAAAAGAGGATTGCTGGGCTATGTGGCAAATTTATGTTTAACTTTCTAAGAAACTATCAAACTGTTTTCCAAAATGGCTGCAGCATTCTCTGATTCCCACCAGCAGTGTATGAGAGTTCCAGTTTCTCTGTGTTCTGGAAAACACTTGGTAGTGTCTTTTTGATTATAGCGATTCTACTGAGTATGAATTGGTATCTCATTGCGGTTTTAATTTTTATTTCCCTCATGAATAATGATAAGTATCTTTTCATACGATTATCGGACATTCATATATTTTCCTAAGTGAAATGGCTGTTCAGATCTTTTGCCGTTTTTTAGTTGGGTTTGTCTTCTTCTTGAGTTTTAAGAGTTCTTTATGTATTCTGGATATAAATTTGTTATTAGATCTATGACTAACAAATATTTTTCCCAGACTGTGGCTTATGTCTTTTCTTAATGGTGTCATTTGAAGGGCAGTGCATCTTGAAATGTGAATTACAAGTCATGACATGAAAGTAGGTTCCAGTATTTTTCTTCATTTTAATTATTTTACCAAAACTGAGGTTTGTAGGAGCTTGTGGAGCTCCTGCAATGAATCAGCGGTAGGGTCGGTGATAGCATCACACCTGCGGGAGGTTGTCATATTTTAGATATCCACCCAGTACTGGAGCTCTCAGCAGCTCCGATTTACCTGATTTCTGTATCTGTTCACATCACAGTTTCCGTTTAGGGTGTGGCTGTCAAAGATGATTCTAGGACATCAGTAAAGGAGAAGTGATGTTGGATGACTGGTTTCATCCTGAGGTAGCCTAAGGGTTTTATCTCTTCAGGCCAAGGAACAGGTGGCTCCTTTCCCATTTCCCTCCTTTCCTCCCCCCACCTCCTCCCAGCACTCATTCCTTTAAAAAATCCATTTTCCTCTCAATATTTCCCTCTACGATAATGTAAAAAGTATGGTTGGGATTTAGGGGGAAAAGTTGAACATAAGAACTAGCTATAAAAGTCTCAGGAAGCAGTTAGGTGGCATTCTTA
Organism: Phoca vitulina; assembly: GCF_004348235.1. Lineage (NCBI taxonomy): Eukaryota > Metazoa > Chordata > Mammalia > Carnivora > Phocidae > Phoca > Phoca vitulina. The sequence goes on along the minus strand of NW_022589704.1, from coordinate 62,486,830 downwards.
GCCAGTAGACGGGGTGGTATTGCGTATTGGTTAAGGGCATGCATTTGCCACTTATAAGACATTGTGAGCCCAGGCAAGTTGCTTGATCTTTTCATATTTCCTTCCACATCTCTCAAATGGAAGTAGTGATAGTTAGTACCTACTTGTTGTAAGGATTGGTGATTTAGAATGTGCAAAGTGCTTAGGAGTGCACCTGTTGGTAGTTCCTCAGTAAGTGTCAGCTGTCATTTTTATTACTGTTGCTATTGGTAGATGTTCGGCGGAGTACCATTGTACAAAAAGCACAAGCTTCTGCATCAGACATCCTGGGGGATGTCTTGAGTTCGGTTCCCAGCTCTTCTATTTACCAGCTGTGCCATGTCCCACAAGCCACATTTGCTCTCTGCACCACAGTCTCATTTGTTTAAGGGGCAAATACCAAGTGCCTGGAAAAGTTGCTGTGATGGAGAAAGTGGAATTACATATACTGCTGTACTTTGTGGTGGCTGGAGAATAGTGGGTGTCAGTAGATAGTTTTGGTTGTTATTTACTTGTTTTTGATGTTAAGGAGGCAGTGATCAGAGCAAAAGAATCCTGTAATCTTCTGCAGAGGGAGAAAGCACAGCACGAGTGGGAAAAAAGGAGGGAAAGTTTTGCAGAGAAGCGGTAAGTGGGGCCTTACAGGGGAGGCTGGTCACTTGGACAGATAATAAAGGGTAGTCAAGGCAGCAGGCCCAGATCTGATGTGTCAGGAGACACAGACATTGAATTAGTGGGGACCACGGCAGGAATTTGAAAGTGGGCTTTGATTACTGAAAGCCTCAAAGGCTAGACTCCATTCTTAACAGCGTCTTGAGAGGTTCTTTTAGGAACTTCAATCTGGCTATAAATGGGCAAAATCTTGGAGGCAGAGACCACCTCTAGGGGCACTGTAGACTTTAATTTTAAATTTACCCCTTTAGAAAGAAGTCCTACTTTCCAGGCTTGGTTGGTTCTGAGGAAATCTGCGTGCCATTCTTTCACCAAAGACATGCTTGCTTCCCTATCTATCTCTTTCTTGGCAGAGCTACCCCGGTTAGCCTGAGGTTCTACGTGAAAGAGTGTTTATAACGCCAGGAAATAATGTTATTACTCTAAAGCATGCAGTGGAGCAGAGAAAGAATGTATATTTATTACATTAGCCGTTTCATCCCAAATATGTACAATTGATTACAAGGAACCACTTGAGAATCAATTTGCCATATGAATGTATATCTGTGCCTTGAATTACATGGTATTGACGTTCCCAGAAAACTATAAATATATTCTGTTTTTGTAATTTGAATTGTTTTCTCATTAACATACGCCATCATTTATGACATGCTTTGAATGACTGATTTGCTATAATAACTAGTGGTACATTTCTTACCAATCACCTCCCACACCCCCAACGGCGCCCTCCCCATGCCTTCCTCCTCTCTTTATATGTTTTCAAACTTAATTATGATCAAAACTTTGACAGTGTGATAAATATTTTTGTAATAATTATTCCTTGTTGTTTTCCAAAGTGTGAACATCAATATACCTTTACTAACCTTTTTTATTTGAAAAGGAAAGAGAAATAATAAGACTATAGTTCTTTCTGGTAACTGTTTGGTTATGTCAAGAATACTTAAGCCCCAAGTCCTGTTCATTTCAAAAAGGTTCCCACATGGGCCCTGCCACGCTGAGCTTCCATTCCCGTGAGCTCTGCCTCCATGATTCCACTAACATGGCACAAGGACCTCCAGACTCTGAATGGCAGCTCCCTTTCCCCTTGTGTTGGAGCCGGTGATGCCCTGTGCATTTCTCCCTCCTTCATGTTGCATTGGGTATACTACTGGGCCCAATGGAACTTTCTCTTAAATTTATATTCTGAAGGTCCTCTGCTGCACCTCTATCCCACGACTCTCTCACCCCAGCTCACCCAGAAAAGGGACAAGGTGTGACACCATCCCCATCTTAACAAGAATTCCAGGTCTGATGTGGAAAGACTCCGTTCTCCAGGCATGTTTCCTTAGTGACACATGGGCACAGTGACCTTGAGATAAAGGTTACTACCTGGATATTGTCACAAACTGGGAGTGTGGACAGAGAATGTGAATGACTCCTTGGAATAGGTAATGCTTCTTAGATTTTCAAGAAATCATCAAGAAATAGCTGTATAGATTGTCATCCATGACTTACTCATATTTATATTTCCAGCATCTTATAATATGACTTGAATTTTTGTAACTCTTCAATATATTTTCCTTAATGAAAGGGTATCTGTTTGTTAGCATAATTGCAAGTAGAATTTATTTGATTTGACTTCTCTCCATTTTTGCTGGGTGGACATTTTTCAAGAACCCAGCAAGAGTTCATTAGGTCATTAGAAAATGAGGATGAAATTTTACCCAGGAGAATTCCATGTGTCAGGAAAGCAGAGAATTCTATTATAGCGGATTCATACAGTTTAGAGAATAATAGTTAGGACTGAAATATCCCACCCATCTCTGCCACATATAAAAGTAAAACAGTTAGATCAGAGGATGTGAACTGGTGACCTCAAGTGGAATCCAGCTTGCAAGATGTATTTTGTGTAGTCTGCATGGTATTTTATTTTTAATTGAGTTAATTGCCAGTGTTTATTAAAAAAACAGATTTCATAAAAAGTATCTGAAATATCAGATTGCCAGCTTTCTCTGAAAAATGGGAAAAACCTGGCAATACTTGAGTTTGCATTTTTTCTTGACATTTGACTGGCTCTTATTTCAATGGGGTATTGAAATTGCCATAGCCCTTGGCCCCATCTGTCCCATTGCCAAGAAACTGAGTACCAGCAGCCATTCATCTTCGTACTCAGAGCTAAAGCCTGACCTTCTTTCTCCTTATTTGCTTGACCTGCCTGGTCCCCACAGGATTAAGCTTGCAGATTCCTGTTTAGAGCCTTTGGGTTTAAAGGTCTCAGATGATGACCTTGAAGTTTAGATATTTACTTTGTGGCTATAAAATGTATGAGTGCAAAGGAGTTTAGGAGTCCATGAATAAACAAACTCATTTTGTTCATCTGTACATCTTCAGTGGTCCATTTCTCCACATATAATATCTTATTTATAACACCACATTGCCATGGAAATGCACTGCTGTACTTTTCACTTCCCAGCTCTACTAAATTTTACTCCTAACATTTTCAGAGCTGCTGTACAATGTGCAGATTTAGTGTAGTAGCAATCTCAAGTGGTTTTGTAACATTAAATATTAAATAACTTTAAAACTGCAAACAAGGGAAAAATAAGAAGTCAGCCAAGTCCTGACACATACATTTAATAAAGAAGCAACAAAGAGTCTCTCATTTACATGACCTACTGCTCAACCACTGTAGTAGAATGAGGGCCTCCTCTACACCTGTATTTTCTTCAAATGTAACATGAAATGTCTCCTAGAGTCATACTGTGATTTAGTAGTATGCCTAGCCATGGGCACTGGCCCCTGCAGGTAATCATAACACTTCACTGAGAAATCATTTACTGGGGGCCTGTCATATGCCTGCTATCTACACCTAATAATGATGGTTATGATGGTTGAATGATGGGACACGGGCTATGTGTTAAAAGGCTATTCTGTGTACTTTACAAGGATCACCTCATTTTGTCCCCACCCCACCCTATGAAGTAGGTGTTATTGTCTTTATTGATGAGGTGACAGAGGCAAAGGGAGTGGCCAAGATCACACAGGTTGTGTGAAATTATGGATACAGAATTTCAGCCCCGGCCATGTGAACACAGCCTCCCTAGTACTAGTCCTGGGTAGATCTAAGACACAGGTCTTTCTCTCAGAGCTGAAAATCCATCTGGTTGTTGGTCACTTAAAAGATAATTAGAATATATATTCTCTTAATATTAGAATAGTATATTATGGCGACAAACACTTCTGCCTTAGTAGGTGGAGACCAGAGAAAACTTGAGAAAGATCACAGTAAGCTGAGTTGGATAAAGAGGAAGAGCAGTCCCAGGAGAGGAGAAAGGTAGGAGACAAGTACTGAGGCATAAATGTGAATGGGCTATTCATGAGATGAAAGGCAGCCCTGATACCTGGGAGATGCAATAGTTATAGGCAATACAGAGAGACAACTATGTATTCATTATTTCCAAAATCAGGGTTAAGATTAAAACAAACAAACAAGAAGATAGAGTTCACGTACAATGGATCAGGAATGAAATTTGTTCAGGTCACCCTGAAGAGGTGATTCCAGGCTTGATTAGGGCAACATTTGATTAGCCTCTCTCAGCTAAGGAAAGGGTAAGGGCACAGAGACATATAATTTCCCCATTGTAGAGGACATTCTGAGATCCAGGTTGGCTGAGTGTAGTAAAGCACTAGGGGAAAAGAGTGTTGGCTTCTGGAAAGACTTGATTTTGGTGAAAATGCCTTGGGCCATTTTAAGATCATCAACTTTTCTTGTTCTGTTTCTGAGTTTTGTAACTGGTTCGCTGATTGTACTCTGGATTTCTGTATAGATTTGCCTGTAGGAAGAGAAGCTGTCATTCATAACAAAAGAAATATTCTGGACTGCATGACTATTCTCTTTCTCATGGTTAAATTAATCAGTTGACACCTTGGCTTAAATGTCTGTCTGTGGACTTCAGTGAAGTCTAGCCCACCCGAGAGAAAGAGAACTAGGTGTGCTGGACTAGGGCAGATACTTGTGGGGGGTGCTGAGTGGGGGTGGAGCGAAGGGAATAAATGAAAGGAACATTTCCAAGTTAGAACTTTGAGATTTGCTGACTGATGGGATATGGTGGTTGAAGGAGGAGGAGGCAGGAAGGATAGGATGCTGAGAGGATAACAATGTCCTTGACAGAGATGGAAAGCAGAAACAGATGGGATTTCTGGAAGAAAGATAACACATGTTTGATTTTGAAGTTTGAATCCATGGTGTCTGTGTTGGTGGAGTGGTCTGCCTTTTGGGTGTCCAGGATCATGAAGCTGGTTAGATGTAGCGACTGCACGGTGGACAGGGAATGGGTGAGTTCAGCTCCAGGGAGTGTCTGGAGTGAAAAGGAGGCTGAGGGTGGAAGCCGGGCTGTCACTGATGTCAGAGAGGAGCACGGGCAGTCTGTGCAGGGGAGGCAGCAAGGTGGGAGAAAAGGGTGAAAGAGCAGAGCAGCAGGGATTTAACCAAAACAGAATGGCCAGTTTTGTCAAAGACTGTAGGCTCAAAATAGAAGACTTAGACTCAAAGCTTCAGAAGTCAGAGAGACCTTAAAGGTCTCCTTGCTCCCCCAGAAGAGAGACTTGAGCTTGTCCAAGATCACCCTGAAGGGATCTGGGGGGCGATCTCATGCTTATCCCATTGTCTCGTGTTGTTTCTTGTTTCTAAGAGTAGCTTTGCAGTTAGTGTGGAATTCTATGTAATCCTAGCTGGTAGGAGAGATTATGTTGCCACATGAAAGTGGGCAGCTCACTCTCACCTCATCCCCATCTCACAGGGAAAAGAGGGTCCTAGTTATTTAATACACGAGGTGCTGCCATCTGAACGTAGCTGGTGTGTGGCCCAGTCATTACTCTTTCAATCAGCATGCACCTCACATGGCGTCAACCAGTCAGCCAAGAATTTCACTGTGTGTGTTAACTGGGTTCAATTTTGTGAAATGGCTTATTCTCCTATGCAGGAGGGCGGGTTGACTGATTTTTTTGGGAAAAACCTCAGTGATGACAGATTGTTAATCTGATTATGTCTTTCTCTGTAAAAGAGGAAGGAGCAAGAACATCCTCCTTCCAAGTAGAAGATAATAGGTCAGAAGTCTACATATCTCTATTTGTTTCTGATTGGAAGATCCTTGACATTCATGGATTTAACTTTTATTCATACATACATATACACATACATAGACATGTATGTATATACACAGATACATATATTTACATAATATACATGTGTGTATGTATCTATGTGTATACACACATATAATACACATACATAAACATCTATATCTATATGTACAAATACATATTCTTCACAGACAATTTAAAAGTCCAAGAGGAGAATGTGGCAGTGAACAGGCTGAGGGAGTAGGGTGCGCATGGGCAGGAAAAAAGATAAAAAAAAAAAAAAAGAAGATACAGGAGGTAAGATATGATTTTAAATGTTTGCATGGGGAGACTGGTACGTCAGGGCAAATAAATTATGAATGAGCCCAGTCAGCAACAGGCTCCATTCCTGCCCATCTCTCTCTGTTTCATCTTTTTTCCCCTTCCCATTGAATTCTAACAACTCTGATAAATAGGTGTTTTAGTCACCATTTTCAGATGAGGAAACCAAAGACATTTTATACTGGAGTCACAGGATTTAGGGGAAAGCGAAGGTCTCCAATGATATTCCTGAGAAAGATCTGCCGCTCAGTCCCACATCCGGTTATGAGACGTGGATTAGAGCCTGTGGCACAAAACTCACACCAAACAGGGCAGTAGCAAAGGTCAGATTCATTTCTTAAACTCAAAATACATACCTTTTGAAAACTTAAGTACCATTAGTTCCTGTTTTCTGCTTTCCTGTGCAATCACAGCATCAGTGCTAAACAAATGGCTCTTTGTCTTCAGTGTGCTTTCATATAAAAAAAAATCACACAGAGACTATGAAAGCACTTGATGTTCAAGGAACACATAACATTAGTTTGACTCTAGATGATAATAAATATTTGGCTGTTTTGCCTCAACCACATGCTTAAGAAGTGTGACGTTTGCAAGGGCATGCTCCAAAGTCATATTGACTGTGTTTATTTTTGGCAACAGTGGAGCAATCTTGGTTTATTCCTTTTTTAATCTTTATCCTAGACAAGTATTCGTTGGAAAATGCTTGTTTGCCTTTTTTCGGATTTCCACAAATCATGGCCATTCAAATTTGAGAGCAAACGGACTTTGAGCTCACAATTATAAGTTGAGTCTATATTCAAGGGAATTCTGGGAGTAATGAGAGATCTTTTATAGGCAGAATAACCTAACAGAAGTGTAATTTGTAGACCCTGATTTTTGACAGTGTGTTTTGTGCAGATTGTGGGAGACTGGCACTGGCGTTGGGGAGGGACTGATGCCAGCGACGCTGAACTCTACCTTGCCAGGTGCTTGACAAAAGAAGTCAACCTGGAGAGAAAAGGCTAGACCCCAATACAAAATTGAAGAAGGAATCACTATAATTTAACTGCTAAGAGGGCTTATGAACAAAGCATAAGAAAAATATCCAAATCAAAGTAGTTAAATCCAAGAAACTGAACACAGTAGATTTAGAACTAAGTATAAAATGCAAATGATATTTCCAATGGCAGTTCGGCCCTAAAAGTAGAAATGTAATGACAGGAAAAGAGTACCATGAATTATGATGCTGAGGAAAGCTGCTTGCTTGGGGCGATGACATGAAGAACAAGTCCTTCATGGTTTCCAGGTGTAGCGGAGGGGAAAGACATAGTCATTCCGTGTTTTTACTGAGCCTAGTTCTTATTCACACTATCTTTTTTCTAATGAAATATTTTAAAATACAGAGACTAATATAACAAGGACCCACTCAGCTCTCTCTAATACTGTTTTAAAGGATTAAAATATTACAGAAGCAGCTGAAGTTCCCTGGACACCCCTCTTTTTTCTCCAGCCTCCAGAGCATCTCTATCCTGAATTTGGTGTTTTTATTTCCTTCTTTATTTTTATGGCATGCATACATGTGTATGTGTGCATATGTATATGAATATATATATATGTTCATGAGATACATAGCATTACCTTATAAATTACTAAGCTTTACATAACACTTATTTTATTTTTTTAAAGATTATTTATTTGAGAGAGGGAGAGAGCATGCATAAGCAGGAGGAGGGGCAGAGAAAGAGGGAGAAGCAGACTCCCTGCTGAGTAGGGAGCCCGACACGGGGCTCGATCCCAGGACCCCCAGATCATGACCTGAGCTGAAGGCAGACCACTTAACCGACTGGATTTAGTGAAGACTATTCTGCTCAAATTAAATTCACATTTGACCTGAGAATGAAAAGTGAATAGGTTTGACTTAACTTCCAACCTCAGTGACTTTGCATTGATAAGTCTATTGCTTCTCAAACAAACAGCTGAGCCTTCAGCAAATGAGGAAAACCATTTGGAGTCAGAGTAAATTATTGATGGAAGTAGGAATAATTTCAGGAAATGTTTGCTTTGAGGCTAAAACTCAAGTCTGTGTAATCAGTCCATGGGACAAGTAACATCTTTTCTCCTAACTAGGGTATTTCTTTGGACTCCTAAACTAATGAAAGTTTTGAAAGCTATTCTAGGAATTTAGATTATATCTCAGAGTTTCCAAAAAATGGCAGTTTTCATTTCCCCTTTATTTCATTCTTTAAGATACATGTTTTCCAAACTAGAGTCAATTTACTTTTCTCCCTTGTTGATGAACATCTCTATTGTATGCAAGTAATAAAGTTAGTATCCCAGTAACAGCTTGAAAGGAGAATACTGACCAAAAGGTCATGTTGCAGCTTAAAAAAAAATATTCTCAGGTGGAACCTATCAGTTAGTTAACTAAGTCTTAGGTCTATCCCTAACCCACTTCCACATACTGTACCCTGAAGGTAAAGAAAAAGAAAACTAATCCTTGGATGGAGGCACTTTGGCTAAAAGCCTGTGGAGCAAGAGAGAAATATGTGTCTGCATCATTAACATAAGTCAGTGATGTCTGATGGCTTTGTTAGACCTATAATTGCCAATTAATCGAAAGGCCTTACTTTGTTCTACAAACCAAAAATCCAGCCAACCAACCAGTCACCCAAATAGAGTTCTGAAATCTGTGGCTTTGTAAAAAAGTTAGGTGTTGGTTTAATTTGTGAAACTCCATATTTATACACTAATGAACATTATTCTGCCTCCTCAGAGCATAGACAGTATGTTAGGTATCTGCTGAGTATTTTCTGAAACTTAAGATGTGGTCATCCATTTCCAGTCTTGACGTTAAGGCCACAGAGCCACAAGGTGTAGATGAAGGAGACCTAGTGTGAAAAACAAGGACACCTGTGTTCTTTCACCAAGTTACCTGAGAATGTAGGGGAGTGGCACAATTCTCTGGACCCAGTGTTCTCATCTGTAGAACAAGGGTGTGGATGGACTATCTAGTTGTTAAGAGCAACCCCAGTTTCAAGGAAATAAAAAATGGGGGATGGATACCTCTGATTTGTATGCACAGAAATATTCTGATGTTTGGCAAGACCAAACACTTGCCTTTGGTGAGCTGCTTTCTCACTTAGGGTAAGCAGCACATGTTCACAACACCAATTATGACTAGGATTCTGGCTAAGTCATTGCACTTGGAGCGCATGCCTTACATTATGCAGAGAAAGGAAGAGACAACAGCGCAGGTCTTATTTGCCCTCTTGCCTTAGCAGAGAAGAGGAGCTGCAATGGAGGTGGGCAGCTGTCAGAGTAATTCCACTGATTTTGTGTTCATGTGATGAGAGAGAGCGAGCTGTGGAGGAAAGTTACTCACAATAAAAAAAAAGTTTCATTTTAATTTTTGTATTAAAATAAAGAGGCGATATTCGGTAGTGAGAAGCATGGTCTCTGAAATGAGCCTTCCTGGATTCAGATACCAAATTCACCACTTGCTACCTGTGTTTTTAGGCAAGTTACCTAAGTCCCCTGTCTTTATCTGCAAGATGGAGGCGACAGTAGCATCTGCCCCGTATGGTTCTCCTAAAATGTAAATGAGATGCTACATACAAAACTCTTAATGATGGTACCACACATAAAGTAAGTGCTCAAGAAATGCTGGCTATTGTTGTTTTCTAAAAATTAATAGGTGATCCTCAAAGAAAACCTAGCAAGTAGAAATACTGTTCACTTTGTAAGGAAGACTTGCCAATAAGCTTGAAACCACAATTACTTCACTTCAAAAGTTTGTGGAAGTGAATATGTCAGATATAATACAGAAACCCCTTTGAAGGGTTTTAGAAGTCCATTTGTACTTGACTGAAGAAGTGATAAAATATGAATATGTTTAGGTTGTAGCTTTGTTCATACCTTAGCAAAGTCATCAGCTCTGAGTTTCTAGTAGAGAAACAGGAATTTAATCTACTTTCTGCTTTGAGGTAAAAGGGTGGGCTTATGTATTTTAAAGTATCAATATAATAAAGTCTATACTAATTTATATCAAAATATATTCTGCTCATTTATAATAATTTTACTTTACTTGTAATAATTTGCAAGATATGGTGGCATGATTTATATTAAATCTTAAATTTTATGGAAGGAAAGATATTAGCCCTACTTTACTTCTCTTCATGTATTTGAGAGGAAATGAGTTAATCCTTGTTTGTGTTTAGATGATGGAACCGTTAAAATGAGAAATGTCTCAAAAGTAATGAATTCCATTTCATAATTAAAGGTATATATGCTAAATTCTTGTGCTCTATACATTAGTTTTATACTCAATAACAATATTTTTCTTTATGTATACTACTCCAGAGTTGACTCTCTTTGATTCCAAATTACTACTATGTTGATCATTTAAAAAATTGCATAAGCAGGAGTGCCTGGGTGACTCAGCACGTTAAGCATCTGTCTTCAGCTCAGGTCATGATCTCAGAGTCCCGGGATCCAGCCCCGCCTCGGACTCCCTGCTAAGTGGGGAGCCTGCTTCTCCCTCTCCCTGCTGCTCCCCCTGCTTGTGCTCTCTCTCTCTCTCTGTCAAATAAATAAATAAAATCTTTTTTAAAAATGCATTAGCAGTATTTGGCATGTCTTCCCCCTTTCTTATTTATATTTTTGCAGGGTTCCTAGAAATCGTTGATAACGTCATTAGATTATGGACTGTTTTGGTTAAAATAAACTTTAAAATAAATAAAGGGAGTACCTATACCTTTAATAAAAATTCAGATGTCAATTTAGGAGCTGTTCTTTGCAAAACACTATGTTTGCTATCAGAAATACAAAGATAAATAAGACTCTGTTTTACCTACTTGGAACTCACAAGCAAGTCAGAGGTTTGTGGCTGGATTCAAAGATAAGGTAGAGGGGTAAAGAACACCATCAGAGAGAGACTTAAGTGCTTTCACTGTTGCACCATTCAGAAAAGGTGGATTCATAGACTAACTAGCATTTGACATTAATGCTGAAGGAGGAATAGTATTTCAGCTGGTAGAGAGGATGATTGGCTAAGATGGAGAATGGCCCCCTGGTAATTACTGTTGACTTTAGCTGACAAGCTCTGTATTATTTTAGCTGCCCTGGTATTGAATAAAAGCACCAGTGCAGTCCTTCCCTATGTCCAGTTTTGCAGGCAGCCAATTTCTATTCATCAGGACAGAGACTATTCTCATTATGTGGTGTCCATTAATGTCCCTTGGGTTAAAAACACTATTTTAGCTGAGTAGGTTGTCTTCAGTTTTCAAGAGTATACAGTTGCGGAAGAGGTAGCATCCCTCATGGTGAAGAGCTGGGACACTAATCAGCCTGCCTAGTTTCCAGTCTTGGCCCTCTCCCTTACTAGCTATGTGACTTTCAGCAATTTAGTAAACCACTCTGTACTTGTTTCCTCAGCTAAAAAAAAGGAGAAGGGGGCATGGTGATAAGAGTATCTATTTTGTTGTTTAGAATAGTTTCACTAAATGACTTCCTATTTGTAAAGTGCTTAGAAAGCTCCCGGAATAGAGGAAGTACTCCATAATTGTTGAAAGCAAAATGGAGCACTGGGTGTTGTATGTAAACAGTGACTCATGGAACACTACATCAAAAACTAATGATGTACTGTATGGTGATTAACATAACATAATAAAATAAAAAAAGAAAAGAAAAGAAAGGAAAATGGTCCCATCTGCCTGCCTTGCTCTGTCTAAGACGGTGTGCTGAATTGACGTCCTGGGCTGCTCTGGATGTTTTCCCTGTTCATCCTCCTATAGCTGAGGATCCTGGTGCCGTTTGTGACACCTGGCAGGAAGACACAAGATGTCAACGCTCTGATTCCCTACTTTTATGGCACATTTTATTAGTCTTGATTTTAACAAAGAACCCTTTCAGCCTTGTTGTATAAGAACAATAAACCAGATTCAGTGGGTGGTAGTTTTTACTAGCTTTCCATTCTAATTTTCAGGTTTGATGGATATAAAAGGTTTCCATGTCCAAACAAATGTAGTGGAACACATTGACTTCTCAGGGCAAAAAAAAGTGCACTGTAATTCTGTGGAATTTGAGAGGGGGCCTTAGAGTCTGTGCTGCTGGTGTCCGGGTTTTGCCACTTAGCAACAGTGTAGTAACCCCGCCTTGGGCGAGCTAATCCCTAGGCTTCTGTTTCCAAGTAGATACACTTGCAGAGTCTCCTCAGCAGTCTTCCTGGCATTCTGTGGTGCTTCTGAGCATCCTCCACTGACAGCTGAGGATCCAGCTTTTTGGTTCTGCTAACCAGCCTGACACTTACTTTCTGTTTTCCAGCCTCTAAAATGGGGTGGCAGGGTGGAAGGTGTTTCTCACTCTTTTCTGTGGCCTTGGGAACTGATGCTTCACAAAATTCCTCTTCTGCCTGTTTAGTGCTACATTCATGCAAGGCACAGAGGTCATTTATTTTTACCATCTTTAACCAGACTTTAAGTTTTTAAGAAAACCTTCTGTATGCTAAGGGAAATAAGTCAATCAGAGAAAGACATGTATCATATGACCTCACTGATATGAGGAATTCTTAATCTCAGGAAACAAACTGAGGGTTGCTGGAGTGGGGGGTGGGGTGGGAGGGTGATAGACATTGGGGAGAGTATGAGCTATGATGAGTGCTGTGAATTGTGCAAGACTGTTGAATCACAGATCTGTACCTCTGAAACAAATAATACAATATATGTTAAAAAAAAAAAAGAAGAAGAAGAAGATAGCAGGAAGGGAAAAATGAAGGGGGGGAAATCGGAGGGGGAGACAAACCATGAGCGACTATGGACTCTGAGAAACAAACTGAAGGTTCTAGAGGGGAGGGGGG